>NC_064439.1:38922673-39225840 GCF_023343835.1 Lagopus muta | reverse complement strand
ATATAGATAGATATATACATACACAGACATTTTTAATATATATGTATATATATATAAAAATAGCAATTTCATAGTTATATACAGGCATTATTAAAGTGCATAATGTTATTGGCTATTCTCAAATCTCATTTCCTGAGGAAGTGCTAACAGACTTAGCTCCTCCTATGACATGACGCCGGCTGCCAATGCTGGAGTACAACACCCACTCCCTGGCTTTTAACTCCCATGCATACATCTCCCTGCCCAGAGCCACAGCTCAAAGGGAGTAGTGACAGCCTCAGTCCTCCAGGAAGCAAGTCAAGGCACCGATCGTGACTTCTTCCTCTGCCAAGGTAACGTGCTTAGGAGTAACCTCCCTCCATTTCGGAGCTCTTGGGTGCGTGCTACTTGGCGGTGGTCACGGAGCCGTCCTCGGGGATCTTCTCCTCTGAACAGCTTCTCCCTGAGAGCTTGTCGTGGTGCTTGAACTCACTGAAGCGCTCCGCCACGCACTGCGCCGTGAGCCGAGCCTCGGGGTCGTGGTCCCAGCACTCAATAAGGGTCTCACACACCATCTGGATGCCCTGTGGAGAGCACAGAGAGAGCACTGTGGTGGGGACAGCCACTGAGCCACCGCCGGTGCGTGCTCATAAGAGCTGGCTGGGGTGTCCTCTGAAGCCTAGAGGACCGTTGGTGTGCCTGCGGTGACAGAACTGGTCCCAGAGGTGCTCAGCAGGCTCCGCTGTCATTGAAATGGGGACATGGTATGCTTTCTTTTTAAAGAAACCCTACAACCTTACGTCCACTGGCTCCAATGACCGGTAATGCCATTTCTAGACACAGAATCCCAGAATCCTTAGAATTGAAAAGGACCTTTAAAGGCCATGCAGTCCAGCTCCCCTGCAATGAACAGGGACGTGCACAGCTAGATCAGGTTGCTCAGGGCTTGATCCAGCCTTGAAAGTCTCCAGGGACAAGGAATCAACCACATCTCTGGGCAACCTATTCCCCAGCCTCGCTACCCTCCCTCCTCCAAACCTCCACTTTTTGGTTTGGACCAGTAGAATCAAGTAGTTTTTGGTCTAATAAATACAATCAGAACAGCTGAATAACAACTTCCCACTCAACCCATCCCTCCGCATGGCTGAATCCTATTTGTGTTGTTGTGTTTTTTGTTTTTTTTTTAACAGAATTCTGATTGCCAGCAATATCAAGCCTGACATCAGCCTTTATGAATTCTCCACAGACAAACTAAAACTGTGTGCAAATATGGGCCGCAGTCCCACAAACACTTAAACACATGTCACTCACAGATGTAACTATTTAACCTTCATTTCAATGCTGATGCACATGTTTACAGGAGCAAAAAAACAGTTGCATCTTCGTAATGCATTTTGTAAACATGAGGTATTTGCCAGGAAATTGTGTGCTTTGCTTTATGACACTAGAAGCCCATTAAGCGGGATTTATCTTAAACTTCTTATTTAAAAAAATAACATTTCACAACACTACATTAATTGCATAATTTACCTAATTGTGATGTTGACTGATGTCAATGTTAATAGCAGAACGTTACTGTCTGTATACAAATAACATTAGTTTTCTGATGACATTGAAATTACAAGCAGTAAATTAAATTAAATATTAAACATTAACTTGAAATCAATAGTGCAACAAATCTCATTAAGGGGAAAAAAATGTAATATGTAAATCCATTCCAGAATTTTATCACGATGAATAATGAGTTCATTACGAAAACACGACTGCAGAGGAAGGAAATGAATATGGAAGAGCTATTACAGTAAAAGCAACTTCAGTGGAGTTCAAAGCAGATCCTCAGCTGCTGCAAACTGTCACAGCCCTGCTGAAGCCCATGCGTCACTGAGTTGTAGATAGCGCAACGTGAAACGCTGAAGGGATTCAGACAAAGGGAATTAAATCCACCTTCACTAAATGTCCTGGGAGGTTGTTATCAGGCATTCACTTCCTGCCTTAGACTCCTAATTGAGCCCTGCTGGAGCCAGCTGTGCCCATTCCAGTTACACAAATGCAGGCAGCACATCCCAGCTGGCAGGATGTCCTGTGCAGGGCAATGCGGGTAGCACCAACTGCCCCCAGCACTGCTAGGACCCTGAGCCTAACACACACAAGGAGCTGCTGGTGCTCCCTCAACAAGGCACGACCAGCCACGTTGCTGCTCCTACTGCCATGCCGTGTGATGCCTGAAGGAGGTCAGCCCTGAATGCACACAGGTCTCTGGGCCACTTAACGTTACCCATGGCCTGC
This sequence comes from Lagopus muta, assembly GCF_023343835.1. Classification (NCBI taxonomy): domain Eukaryota; kingdom Metazoa; phylum Chordata; class Aves; order Galliformes; family Phasianidae; genus Lagopus; species Lagopus muta. Next base: position 39,223,575 of record NC_064439.1, on the reverse strand, counting down.
TCTAATCGTCAATGACTTCTGCTTCATCGGTGCCTTTGCCATCTTCTACTGCATATATGTCCTCTGACTCTTCCCAAATGCAGAACAGAAATATTTGCCGACAACTTCTGCCTTTGCCTTAGCATAAACAGCACAATAAGTGATGGATTGATACTAAGTTAGATTTCCTTTTGCATTGGAGCAAACTTACTCACCTCAAGTCTACTGACTACAGATCTTCCTGTTGTTCTTCTATTTCCCTGATCGGTTCTCTTTATTTTTTTTTGACACGTTAAGACCATGACTTTGGAATATTCTCAGAAATGTTGTCACACTGTTCCTAATTTTAAGCATTTTCTTCAACTTTTTTTTTGCTCCCCAGTGACCTGGCTCAGGATTCTTTCCTGCTTTGTTAACTGGGCTCTTCTAAAGTCTCACATGTTCACTACTGGGTTGGACGTCCTTTTGCCTTTGGGGAAAACAAACAGCTGTAGTCAACTCCTGATGACTTCTACCTGTTCATACATAACTTTAAAAAAAAAATTGCAGTCTTCTACTCTATACAGATGAGCATCAATGTAACCTCACCTTCCCAGTTCAACAGATCGGTTAGAAAATAGCTGTAGCTATAGATCCTAGAAATGTCAAAGGCCTTTCAGTACTGGCAATATCAGTTCTTCAGATGTCCCTCAAAACACAGCTCTCCTCCCCAGTGAGAGTATCGCTCCTCAATAGTCCTGCTCATTGCAGATGACAGGTCCAGGAACGGCATGCACGCTGTCGCAGTCATCAAGCAGCAGATGTGTTGCTCCTGGTTGGAGGACTGACTGATTACAGCCACTCACATGGACTTTCCTCATTAAAGGTTAGACTATAATTCTAACATTTCAACTAGAATGAAAAAAAAAGGCTCCTTATGGAAATACCAGCTGGTCTTGGTTGCCTGGGCTTTTATAAATGTTTGTGATACTTTCCTTTTGTCCATAAAGACCACTCAACATATTTCACTGATAGGTGGAATGACCAAGCCTCACTTCTCTGATATGTTTCTCATTTTATCTCTTCTGATAAAACCGCTCAGAGCAAAAGTTAAGGAATGCATGCTTTTGGCTCTTTTCCATTCAGCTTCAGCTACTGAGAAATTGGGCTGCATCTATCGCCTAGGAAGTGCCACCATGATGTGTAAGAACAGAGAAAGCTGACAGAGTGCTTCCCAACATGCCAATGACTGTCACTACACTGCCCTGAATAAAAACAAACCAAGTTGCTGACGACTCACTTCCTATTTTCCTAAACCTGTCAACAGCTGGGATGCCAGTATTACTTTTCTCTGTGGTAAAGTGCTGAGATTTGTTTTCTCTGCTGATGGAACCCGTGTGTAAAGCTGCTCTCTTTGACCTTTCAGAGCCTGCACACAGTGTACTCTAAGGCCCTAATTATTCTGTGGCTGTCTGGATGACTGTGGGGTCTCAGGTTTCTATTATTTTTTGTTTTAATTTGGTCACTTTCAAATTACACTGGTGGCCAGCAGAAATCCACGGGGATCTGGGAGCAGGCATGGTGCAGAGCACTGTGGTGTCTGAACTATGGGCAGCACCAGTGTCACTATGTGACAGAGCAACGAGTGCAAAAAGAGAGGCCTCTCTTGCTGAGCAGGACACAGAGTTAACGCTCAGGCTTTGGGCAGCAGCTAGATGGGTTCTGCAGTGCTCTTACCTGATGGTTGAGCCAGGAGCTGGGGATCTCAGGTCGCCCTCTGTCTCTTAGGACATTGTCCTTCATGCTTTCCACGCAGGGATGTTCTCGCACTTTAGAACCAAAGGGGGGCTCATACTCTTTCACTTCTGCCAAGAAAAGAAGCAAACACAAGGGTATTCAGATGGGCTGCATGTGTGCCAAGTGTGAAGGGAGCTGGCTGTTCTCTGGAGGAGAAGGAGCCGCTGATTAGCTGCACAGTGCCACTGTTCTGCCTGACCAGCTCCAAACAAAGCAAAGCCAGTTGGCATTTTCAAATATGTTTCAAATGTGTTTCTCCCACACACACACCCCTCTCCCTTTTTCCTTCCTAGCCAACTAGACAATTTCCAATTAAACTCTTTAGCACATAATCATATTAGCAACAGTCAGAGCATCAGAGTAATATTTGTGAGCCGTACAGTCTCCGCTGAGGCAAAGCACACAAGGACTTCAAGGTGAATTTTGCTTGAGCCAAGTCTGCAAGAAATGGTTATGCTGGTCCCCCTTAAGTTCCCTGGAGTTTCCACACACTAACCAGGTGAAATATAAACTGAAATCTAGGTCACAGATATTAATGTGCCAGATTGCTAGGAGGAAACAGTTGCTTGAAAAAGACAAAGGTACAACAAGGAACAGTGCTGGAAGCTTCCATACTGTCCTTGCTTATTACTGAGCCGTTAGTAGTCTGCTCTGATTTTAGACCTCTTTCCTAAAATAGGTCAATTTCAACTGATGATGAAGGGGATACAGTTTCCTGTAGGGACTGCTGCCATTCTCATTTTTCTGTGCATGTTGCATATTTTCTTTGCTTTTCTTTGGGGAGAGAAAGGAAGAAGCAGACATATGGGATCTTTGGAGAAAACTCAAGAAATCTCCAAGAGTGGAAATATTACAGTAGATGCTGACACAATGTAGAAAATGCTGTGGTTTCTTTGGGAACAGATGGAGTATTTACACATGGGTCTAATGGCTTGCTAGTATTAGATAAAGATTTATGAAGTTAGCCTGTTCTGCTGCCTTTTATTTATTTCTAGGAATTAATTGAGGGCAAGAAAAACTGACGTGTAATCTACTAGGCAGGTTGAAGAATGCGAGTGTCTAGAAGATGTGTGAAGGGAGATGAACGAGATGAGAGACACAGTACTATTGTATAATGTTGCAATCAAAGTTCAAATGCAGTGTCCAGTACTGTTCACTTCTCTCGAGGCGCATTTTATAGTAAATACGACCTCTGAGAAGGGTGATAACAATGATTAAAGGCCCAGAAAGAAATGTCCTGCTAAGGGAAGAACTGCTAACATTTGACTTTGTTTCCTTTGGCACATGATACAATATCAAAGTAATTAATGATGAAGATAACATAGATCAGATCATTCGGATCACTTTGTCTCATGATGAAAACAAAACTAAAAGGTGGATTTTTCTCCAGAATTTTAGAGACAAGCTGTAGATTTCATTGCTAGGTGATGGCCACAAGGTGAAGACTACACCAGGCTACCGAAAAAGAGAAATAACTAAAAGAATAGCCCAAGACACAACAACGAACATTTTGGAAGGGATATTAAACTACAGGCATTAAATTATCCAGAGTTTAGCAAACTACCGTGCATGCAGTGTGGCAGATTACCCCACAGATGTCTCCCTCCTTTTTCTGTGAAGCATTTGGTGCTGGTCACTCTCTACACAATTTTGTGCTGACTGACTACAGTTCTGAAACACAAGTCCTATCTTCCCATAAGCAGAATACCTTCTCTAAGGCACAAGGGCCAAAGTCTACTTTGCTTTCTTTGAATCAGTTTCACCCACATTAATCTCAGTTTGAGATAATTCAGCCAAAGTAAATTTACAAAATCTTAACTCTAAAAGTTAAATGAGAAGTTGTCATCTTGCTGGTCAAACTGGAAGCCCAATGGAAGCACAGCAGAAGTACAACGATTACAGAGCTGATGCTTTTGCTTTCAAAGCTAACCAAGATGGTAGAGATTGCTGAGGAGAAGTAAACTGCATGATCTAGACACTGCCTACACATCTCCAGCAGGCATGGTTTCCTTGTGATAGTGGTCCTGGACACCCACAGTAGTCTCAGAGATCTCCCTGCAATATGGAGCACTAGCACAGAAGAGCACAGGTGAGACAAGAGTACGAGAGACACGTGGAGCAGTGGCACGTGTGTGGTATGATAATAATGTTTTGAATGTTCCCAGGACGATGTTAGTTACATCTAATATGAACAGGCCATCTTGAGTGCGTATACACTTTTTCTTCAATGACTCCCTGCAAGCCAGGCTCTAGTTTTGCCCTACTGTGTTTGCCTCAAAGGAATGTGAGTGACAAATCAAGGGAAGCTCTCCAGTGCTGCCTGTTCCCTCTCACTGAACTTAATCTGAAGGCCGTTGAGGTTTACAAGACTGTTCATTTCGTAGAATCATATAATCAAAGAATCATGGAATCACAGAATCATAGAATGGTTTAGGTTGGAAGGGACCTTTAAGATCATGCAGTTCCAACAGCCCTACTATAAGCAGGTACATCCCCCTCTAGATCAGGCTGCTCAAAGCCCCATCAGCCTGGCCTTGAACGCCTCCAGGGAAGGGGCATCCACAACCTCTCTGGGCAGGCTGTTCCTCACAGTAAAGAATTTTTCCCAATATCTAGTATAAATCTACTCTCTTCCAGTTTAAAGCTATTTCCCCTCCCTCAGTCACTACATACTCTTATATAAAGTCCCTCCCCAGCTTTCCTGTAGGCCCCCTCCAGGTACTGGCAGGCCACTGCAAGGTCCACTGGAGCCTTCTCTTCCCCAGACTGAAGAGCCCCAGCTCTCTCAGCCTGTCCTCATAGGAGAGGTGCACCAGCCCTCTGCTCATCTTCTTGGCCCTCCTCTGGATCCACTCCAACAGCTCCATGTCCTTCTTGTGTTGGGGGCCCCATAACTGTATGCTTCAGATGGGGTCTCACAAGAGCAGAACAGAGGGGCAGAATCACCTCCCTCAACCTGCTGGTCTCACTTCTCTTGATGCAACCCAGGATACGGTTGGCCTTCTGCGCTGCAAGCGGACATTGTCAGCTCATGTTGAGTCTTCCATCAACTGACACTTCCAAATCCTTCTCCACAGGGCTGCTCTCAAGCCATTCTTTCCTGTATTTGTGCTTGGGATTGCCTCTACTTGGTGAAAGGGAAAGCCTTCCTGGAGAACTGATAGGTTTCTAACACATTTCCCCTGTTCAAGAAATTCCTTCTATGCTGCATTTTTTTTTTTCAGATTTGCGATTTTGTTGAGGAGAAATTGAGGCCAGATGCTAGTTCTCTGTAATGACTTCATAGTAACACAGTTGTGCTTTTCCTCACTCTGAAAAGCATGCAGCATCTTCTCGCTATTTATTATCTTGCTTCTCCCTCCTTCAAAAAGAAAAGCCGACTGAATCCTCCTGCGGTAAATCATCCATATAGTGTGGAATCTCAGGTGTCAGACACATTTTGGAGTAATAGCTGAGGTTATTCATGGATCATGTTGGCATGCTACAGTAGACGTAATAGGTGTCAATTTGAGGCAGGTTAAGATGCTTGTTGCTACATACTCGTGCACAGCTATATACAGATGCTGAATCTATTTTTTATGACTTAAATGTTTCTTCTGATTGTTTTCAGACCAGTCAGACACTAAAAATGACAACTGGCTGAAGTACCATAAATATCTTAGGTATTTTGAACCACAGCACTTTTAGTATTCAATAATGGAAGAGTTTCTTCAACTTTAACCTCTTGCATTTAATCTTAATGGTTGTGAGCTACCTTGCACTAATAATCACTGTACCTCTGCTTCCCTTTGACACCAGCATGGCTATAACTTTCAGAAAGGCTGGGACTGGATTTTTAGCCCCGGAGACATTACTGAAAATCTATTTGTGCTTGATGAATGCTATAGAACATTTGGCAGCGGATTCCTCATGAAAAATATGCCTCTTGCATGCGATCTTATGCTCTAAGCTGTTTGCAGTGAGATTTTCTTCCTTTAAGTGAGAACTGCACACCTGCAAACCCCATCAACACTTCCCCCGTGTGATATGTCTTGCTATGTTTTTAGTGGGACATTTCCTTATGCATAAGATGAAGGCTTACTTGAAGAATTAAACCAGGAGTGAGGAGGAAGAAGGCTAGCGAAAATCAGCTGTGGAGCACAATCCATAGCAGTGATCTTTTGTTTTTGGAACTTCTGATCCTTTTGAAAAAAAAAAAAAACCCTTTATTTAGAGCATAGGAGGGAATAGCCACAGAGGGGATAAATCAGTTGATGATGCAGTTACTGTGATAGCTTACATACACACACACATCTGCATGTGCGTGCAGATTGTGTCTTTCCTCATGCTAGAAGAATCTGGGTGGTGGGTCTACATACTGTTGCACAAAGGGACTATGCAGACGCTCAAAGCCATTTCAATTTCAAGTTTAAGGAGTTGTTAGATGCTTACGCCACATTTTCCCTGGGTTTCCCAGATCCACTCCTTCAGAATATGAATGCTAGCTGGGAAGTCTGAGGATGCCCTGGGATGAATGAACCTACAGTGCCGTTTTCCTTGCACAGTCATGTTTTAAGTGATTTCACATCTGATGATCAAAGACACAGTCACCTTTCCAAAGGGCTGGGAGTGTATAAGCTCTGCCATAAGAGTATGATTATAGGCTGTTTAGTCATTGTATGCTAGACTCTGAGATGGGAAAGTAGAGGAATACAGCATAAGAGTGCCCTGAGGGGTGATCTTACCTACTGCTACCTGGGCTTGCTGAAAGACAGCACTGAATACTGTGGTGACACATAGAGAATTTCTGGGATCCAAGCTACTGTTCCACAATAGTGGTGATGGTGCCCTTTGTGGGTATACCAGATGTGAGATGCACGCCACCACATGCCACTGCAGTGCAAACCTGCCCCACTGGGACTTCTCTTCACAAAGGAGAGGCTTAAACCAGGCCCCTGCTGCAGAGACCTCAGGCCTGATGCACAAGCACAGACCTAACGCACAGGCAGGCCCCACTGCACAGGCTATCAAAATATTCCCTGCTGCCAGAAACTGTCACCTCTGTACACTCAACGTGATGAATGCCCAGCGTTCCCTCAAGCACAAGATGCACAAATGCTTAGCTGCCAAATTGTACCTCTTGGCTGACTCTTTCCAAGCGAGCATAAGATTAACCAGCTCTTTTATTCACATTAAACAGAGCTCTGGTAAAACAAGGCTGCTATTTCAGACACAGCTCTGCTGCTACACCAAAGCCAGCCGCCCCTTCAGGCACTGCAACACCGTACGAGCAACGTCGCCATTTTCTGAGGAGTTTCTCTCCTTCCTCACCAGCCCTGTGCATCCTGAGGCTTTGTTCCTCTCCTTCTCCCTTGCTGCCCCCAGCAGTTCCCTGCCTGCAGCAGCTCCGATACGAAGCAGATGGTTTCCTTTTCTTTCTAGGAGGCTGTCGGAGAAATTACACTTGCCTCAGTCACCAAAGCTCTGTCGCTCTGAAAGCAAGCGGTTGAGATGAAAATTGTATTTCTCACAACGTGCAGCATCTGGTGCACAGCTGTTGCACTGAATGAAATACCAAGTTAACGGCAGTGTGGAGCAGCTGAAGTTCTCCCCAAAGTAGTATTGCTGAGTTTCTAAATATGCCTCTTAAATTATACTCCGGTGAAAAACCAGTCAAACTCGCTATTTGCCTCTGTCTCCCTCTCCCCTGTGCCCCATTTCTGCTTCTCCATATTTAGCAGAACAAAGTAACAATGAACAGCATGGCCTTTCTCGAAAGCTGATCCCCACCTGCATATTTACTATGGCAGCTTCACAGTACAGATTATGCTGCTGGGTATTTTCGTTTAAATGTCTGCTGACTGAAAAGGCCTGGCATTCTGCTGAGACTACGCTCGACAAAGCTGCTGCAGTGAAAGGACCTGCCTCCATCGCCTCCCACACTCACCAAACACCTGCACACCAACAGACAAATCCTGAGAACACCCTATGTAAAAGAAATAACTCACCCTACCGTTAGCATAGCAATTAACCCCTTCTTTCCCGTGCTTTCCCCCAGCAGCATCAGGCTGCTCTCTGAACTTCCCTGGTCCTTCTCTAGCATGAGAGAGCCTACACTGCAGAGAGGCCTGCACTGGGGAGACAGCACTTACATCTTTTAGGTTTCTTTGGCAAGGCTGCAATTAGGTAAGCCTGCCCTGGCTTACATGCAAAGTCATTTCTCTCAGCACCTACGAGGTCAGGAAATGGAGTGGTTTGCATGAACGGAGGCAGCTCCTCTGAAGGGTGCAAGAAGGGAAGGGAGTCTCACCAGTGACAGATGGGAAGAGAAAGCAGAGAGGGAGCTGCAGTCATGAATCACTGTAAGGGTACTTCACCAGCTGATTGCAAAGAGAGTCAGACTGCACGAACCAAGACAAGATCAAAGAAGGAAATGAGAGAAACCATGCAATGCTGCTGTAGTTCAGTACCACCGACAAAATAAGGGAGCTGCATCGTAGGAGTTATATTTAGCTGCTCTGGTTGAAGATACTCAGCCCAAGTCCTACCCACTACAGCTCAAATACTTTGGTGGTTTCACTGGGGAGTGAATCACCTGGAAAGATGACTGAAGCATGGAAACAAAATTTAAGATGTTTCTGGAGATGAGGATGACTGAGGATTAGGGAAAATCAGAGGCAGGGGCTAAGCTCCAGCATGAAAACAAAGGGGATGCTGGGCCAGAGAAACGTCTGCTTTTCCTAAAATCATTTCAGCTCTTCTTCTCAAGGTTATAAGGGGTCAACCTCTTCTGGCTAAACACGCTGGTGATTTCCCTTCCTTATGAAACTCTTTATATCCTCTTTTAGTCAGTTGCCATCTGAGAACAGCAGCAACAAGGTTTGTTCTTGCCACAAACTCCATTTCACTGTACTCAGCAAATATGAACAGCAACACATTCAGGCACCAGTGAAGATAAAAGACTCCACAGTGAACAGCTCATATTTGTATTAATAAGGTGAGTTCCTAAATGCAAGAAACAGAGAGAGCTCGAGACAGAGCAGAGATCCTTTTTCTCAGGTTTTAAATCTTCTCAGCTGCACTTACAAAGTGCTAATGAAAGGCTGAGGTTTTGCCAACGCATTTAGAAACATACATAGCCACAACTGTTAAATGTGGATAGGTTTGCCATGGAATATGCTAGACTTCAAAAACTTTCAGGTTTTGGAGCACCACATGTTTTTTCCCTGAAACATTTGACTAAAAAAAAAAAAAGGTTTCACGCATTTCTGCTAGCACTAGCTATTTGCACACCCTGCTTTCCCAGCAGGGCGCAAACAGGGGCAAAACTGCCCACAGTGCAGCCCACCCACAAAGACCAAATGCTGGTCAGACAGAGCAAGACACTGGGATGCAGGCATTTCTACCTCTTGCACACAAACATGGTGATGCCAAACTGCTACTGCGCAGAGTGGCCTCAGAGACCTCCATGGATAGTCAGCCTTGTGGTATCCCACGGATGTTAGCAGAGAAACAAGGAGCAGCTATATTCATTTTCCAATAGGACATTGGTTTCTCTCCTGTACACTACGTTCCCCATACTGCAGTGCTCTACAGACTGTTCTGTCTCTGTTGCAGCCCTTTGAGACTCAACTGTGGCAAGTCCAATGAAAAGAGAACCTATGTGGTTTTGGAAGAGAGGTAGCAAATACAAATAGTCACATATCTGCTGTAATATTCACATTAGTCTTACATGCAACAGCCCTGCTTCCTAGACTGCCTGGACTTTTGTTAAAATGATTGCTAGACAATACAAGCAGACTGAAAAAATTTATATGTAACAGTCTCATTTTAGTTCCTGAAGTTAAGGTGAAAATCTTCAAATATGGCAATATATAATGCAGAATCTCAACAGCAACTTTTCAGATTTCTAGCACATACTAGCATAGCAAACTGGGAATTTTGGGCCAGCTTTAGGCAAAGTAGAAATGGAGATTTTGTTTCGGTGAACGAAGTCTGAATATGAACAAACACAGTAGCTCTTGGAGCTATTTTGATACTCAGTTACGCTTATTTTTGTTACTGCACTTTATACAATGAACATCCCTTGGTTTCTCCTGTGGATGATCTCTTGCAACATCCCAAAAAATGATGAGTGGCAGTTGTGGATTTCACAAAAGCAGAAAGATTTTTGAACCCCTATGACGGCTCTCATTGAAATGATAATTGGTAAATGTGACACTTAACTGGCCCTCATTAGGTTTCAGAGTTAACATTCTATGAAGGCAAATGGGGGACAGTTATCACTTCTTGGTCTTAATATTTCACGAATCATTTAGGTTGAAAAAGACATCTAAGATCATCAGGTCCAAGTGTTTCAAATATTCTTATATTAATAATTATTTTGGGAGAGGACAGGCAGACCAGTCAATCCACGGCTACTCAAGATGCTGTAGTTTAAAAAAATAACAGGCATTAACAACCTTCAGAAGAGGCTTACCTAGCAGCAATTTATCCTTACAGCAACGGGGAGCAATTTCCTCATGCTTTCAGGAGCTTGCCCTTGAAGCTTGCTCATACACACGTATGTCTTATATTACTGAAGGCCTGTTAGCTTACAGCAGCCAGGCCAACGAGAACGACAAAGAATTGTCCGTACACACAGACAACCACAAGAGCACTTCTATCCAAACATACCTTTAGAGATAAGAAAACCAATGGTGCTTACCTCCAACACCATTGCAGCGAGATGTCATTTCCCAAAGGACCAAAGCCATGGAGTACACATCTGTTTGTTTAAAGGACTCCATGTTCTCAAGGTTCATCCTGGACTCCAGGACCTCAGGGGCCATGTACCTTGCTGTGCCAACCTGCAGGAGAGGAAATATGGGAGAGCTCATGAGCTGCAACTGTAATTCATGTTTTGGATTCTGCTGTGATCTGACTTCAGCTTTCATAGAAATGGTGCCATTTGACACGTATCCAAAAATGCAAGCCATACTTGGCACGGATCATGCTTTCTGCTGCCAAAAGAATCTGGCATTGTCTTGACTACTGACTGTACTTGCACCTCCCTTGGTAAAGTAAAAATGATAAAGCAAAGAAACAAACAAGCAAGAAGAACAGCAGCCTTTTGTAGTTCCTTAAAAAACTGTTTTTAATGCTGACAAACTTTCTCACTCTTTAGCTGTTCATTGAGATACACTCTGTCCTCTGGGCCTGGAGCAATTGCCACTGACCAAGTGATTTTCAGACAAGCAAGAAAATCACTGTATTCTTTTGCACTGCATATTATACAGAGAGAACTGTTTCTTTTCAAAGTGGTCTTAAAATGAGAGAGGTAAATGCAGGCTTGGCACAAGAAAGCTGATGAAGATGTACTGAATGCATAAGCAGACATTCAAAGTGAAACCAAAAACTGGCCCCTCTTCGTTTGAAAAGTTGTTCCCATAAAGTTTATGCATATTCAATAATTTTCAGCAGTGATTTTAGCAGCTGTGCTGCAGTCTAGATTACAATCTTACATTACTGATGGCAAAGTTTAAGTGTTCTTATCATATGAATAGATGTAAGGAATAATTATTGGATCTCTGAGCAGATCCAATGTCAAAATTTAATTTTTTTCAAAAAATTTCAAAAAATAAATGTATAAAAAAATTGCTCTCCTTCTCTCCTCATCTGGACAAAGTCCAAAAATAATCAGATCAGGCAAGGACAGCTTCAGATGGGAGACTGCTTAATCACACACAAAAAAAGAGGAAAAAACAGAAGTGGGTGACGCAGTAGGATCTGTGGTTAAGAAGGGCTATTTGTAGAGTGAACTACAGCCATCAGTCCAGAGCTTGGTGGCAAGCTGAACTACAAAACAACATTTCGGTTATTGGGTCTGCAACTGAAGGCAGCTACATAGTAAATGCAGTCTCCTACAACATGTGTTTGGCATGCTTCTGGAAACACACCTTATCATCCCATACTCAGTACAAATGGGACACAGCGCTACAAAAAGTGTAATGCTCCCTAAGAAAACAACAGTACAGACTAAGGACATTGCTTTATCATAGGACTGTGCAACATCAGAGAATTTATTTGTTAAAGGTATACAAATGGCTGTAGTACCAAGGCCTTTATTTAGAGAATAGCAAAAAAAAGTCTGTGAAATCAGTCCAAAAGTTAAATTCCCTGTTGTACGGAATCTGTGAAAATGAAGGCCAAACATGAGCAACACCAACACATTAGAGGTTCTTGGGATAACCATGTCCCAGCAGCACTGAGTTCACCAGTACCTTCCTGCCCTACTGAACATGAACACATGGCAACCCTGCAGCAGAGGCTGTTCCTAGCCCCATCCCTTCCCAAACATACAGCTTCTCTCCAAAGCAGAGTCCATCAAAGTATTAGAAAAGATTCTGGCATACTATGCCCCAAAATTGCCCAGCCCCATCCTGCTGTTTTTTTCATTAAGTGTTAATGCTGCCTAAATACAGATAATCAACATTGTCACAAAAGCAGTTCTAGTTTTGCAACATTTCATACTCTCCTTGCAGCAGTGAAAAAGATTCTGCAGCTTTGCTGTACAATTGAGGCTCATGTTCTAGATCTATGAAGAACCACTGAAAACACAGAGAAAATTTAAAATGATGTTAAGAATGATATCAAGCGTTCTCACTTTCCATCCTGCTTAGAATTCATCAGCTGTTGCACTCTGCCTCTGTCCTTTTATCTGAATTTAGATTACGAGGTCTTTGGGTCAAACATTCTTTTCCTACAGCTTGCAAAACTTGAGTCTGGGTCCCAAATATATTTCAGACACTTTCTCATTGTAAAGACCAGTCCGTTTTCTGTTCTTCTCTTCCAAAACTTCCAGCAAGGGAACATTTTTCTTCCTGCAGTCCTTTTTATAATGTTTGTGACTTTTAGAACTTTTATACTGGAAACCCTACATTTCTTTCAAGTTGTCTGAGATGTTTTGTGCCTTGAGGTGTGTCACTCAGAGGGGCAGAGGCTATCCCTCTCTGTGTGATTAGGACGACCATCTGTTGTTATAAGGCTGCTGATGCTGCCGAGATGAGGAACATCTGGCCTTGCTGGCAAATAGCAGTCCTCTGAACACAACAGGACACGGGTCCAGATTTACATATTCAGATTAAGTAATGTCTGCAAATGTTAGCCATTGTGGATGGCCAAATAGCTAAACTGAAAAGACCACAAAGTCTGGGGAAAAGATGGTTTCCAGTCAGTCATAAAGAACACTGGTATCATACAGACAATAATGGCAACATCTGCATCATGCAGAAGGTAGTTGTGTGGATGGGAAAGAAGACAGTTTTGTAATACAAACAACTTGCCTTGAATATTGCAGTCCAAGGCTGATCAGAAAAAAAACGTAAAATACTTAGATTTTTCTATTCATTTCACAGGAAACCAGAAGCTTCCTTGAATTCAAACGTGTGTCAGCTCCATTATATACCTTCAAAAACTGGACCTCCTGATGGGAAGAGTTTTGGTGAAAGTGTAAAGATCAGAAATGATGGCAAATTCTTGTGCAAAATCTCCTAGGCAAAAGCTACGAACGGTACTGAAGTTGTCATGTTGGCACATTTGAGTGGGTAGTGCTTGTATGTGCAGAAGAAATGAGGCTGAGGGTTACAGAGCCACTTCACATCATCTTACACTTTGCCATGGAGAAGAATAATGTTAATTTGGTTATCCCAAAACTGACTCAGTGAAGCTAAACAAAGTAAAACACTGGGTCTCGCCATGAATGCCCAAGGGCATCAACTCTAAAGTAGCAACATCTTCTAGGCAGTGCTGTACTTCACTGTCAGTGCTGGTGTGGAGTGTGGGAGGGCAGTATTAATGCTATCCTCCTACTTCCAACTGTGTGTGAGCAATGCCAGAGAAATCAGATTGAAATATGGGTTGGCTTTAAGCAAAGTCTCCGTGGGGTTAAACTTCACAGCCTATGACATACACTGCCAAATACTCAGCTTTTGCTGTACTCCAACCAGTCTTGTAACTGTCAATATGGTACGACTTCACTGGACTCCAAAAAGATTTGGCATGCTGAAGAGAAATGATATGTGACCATGAGTGGTGTTTGTGTAATTTTAAATATGCCTTCCTTGGTTATCATTCACTCCTGACTCTTGTTAAGAAACCCTATCAAAATGAGATCAGGGCAGTTCCCTTAAACTAATGAGACTTCAAAGATCTTACAACAAAGATCTTAATTTGATAAACAACAGCAAAGTTCTCATGAACTTAACAAACACTACTGCCTGATGAGCTGTCCCTGAAACGTCCCTAAATCAAAATACTAGTTCCATGCTGAGTAGAAGTCAGTGTAAACAAGCATGCTTTGGATACTTACATATAATTAATCATATGTGGTACATAACTAGGAACATAACTTAAGAAAAGGTCTCAACTTCCACTACAGGAGTTTTCATCAGAAGAGAAAATATTTAGAGATATATGAAAAACTGAAGCATTCACAAATATCATCATGGCATGCCTGTGAAATAGATGAGCATTATTCACACTACTTAGTTCAAAAAGGGGCAGTTATTTTCATCTGATATTACTGCATTTGCTTGCATGTGGAGAAAGTCCCATAATCTTAAACAGGTTTATTTTTGGCCTTTTAATGTGATTATTTATCTCTCTGTTGTCTGCTACACGTCCTGAGGACAGAGAGGACTGCATTCACATATGCTGGGATATACTGACACAGTAGTTCTACTCACACAAACCTAGTGCTAACAGGCCTGAAAACTGTGGCTTAACTTCAAAATATGAAGCACACCCCATCCTGTGTGCACATTGCAGCAGTGTGACAAATAGTAGCTGACAAGCTTTTACATGTTTTGCTGTAAGGGCACAGAAAGGAAGATGGTGTCATATAACTAGGCTGCTCTTTGATCGGAACAAAATCTTCATCACAATTCCCTCATTGCTTTTGTGTGAGGTTTAAAGCCTATTTGTTCATTGAAAAGAAGAAAAACAAAAACCAGCCCTTCATTTTTTGTTGATTTTAAGCAAATATGGCAGCACAGGTTTTTGGGTTTTTTTTCCCCTCTTCTCCCCAGGAACTGACAGATGAACTGGTATGACATACAACACATCTCCTGAAACTTTTAACATACCTGACCGCTGTTGGCCAAGTCATCCACAGACAGAGAAGGGTCCAGCCTCAGAGATAACCCAAAGTCACAGAGACAGCAAGTTAAATCATTTTTCACCAGGATGTTGGAACTCTTTAGGTCTCTGTGCACAATAGGGGTTTTAGGGCGACCACAGGGTGTGTGATCACTGTGCAGATGGGCAATCCCTCGGGCCAAGGATCCTCCCAGTTTCCAGAGGTCTTCCCAGCTGATAATGTGCCGTGTGAGGTACTCCTGCAAGTTTCCTCTAGCATGGAAGGCAGTGATCAACCAATACTGTTTACCAAGATCTGTCTTACGCTCCTCTGCGGTCAAGAATTGGAGGATGTTCTCATGCTTAAGGTTTACATCCGAAAAAATGTCTTTCTCGGTTTTCCAGGAGGCATATTCTTCATAGGGGAAGATCTTTACTGCCACAGTTTCGTACTGCTCAGACGTGTTTTGCTTCAATTTGGCTTTATACACTTCAGCAAATCTTCCTTTGCCAACAACAATGTCCAGCTCAATGGGCAGCAATTCTGTGTTGTGGTTGATGTTGTTGGCACAGGTAGAGCTGATGTCTGAGTGATCATCATCCAACATAATGGCACAAACATCACTGCAGTCTTTATGTTTCCTGGGCTTAACATTCTTCTCCCAGGCCTTGTTGAGCTTCCTCTTCTTATGAGTGCGGTAGGCATAAAAGATAACAATCACAGCAACAGAAATCACCAATAAGGGGACAAGACTTATGATTGTGACTTTGGAAATTTCATCTTTCTCCTCTGGCTTATGGGGATCATCTGAAAAGAACAGAAGGAAGGAATACATTAAATGAGCATAGCTTTATGTGTACAGGAAGTTGTGAGTAACCTATAACATTTTTCCAGTGTGCCATACATGATTTCCTCCATTAACACAAAGTAAAAAAAAATGATCACTACTTCCTTATCTCATATAAGCCTTCACTTACCAGAAGTTCCCTGTTTGATTATTTTACAGGGAGCCAGATCAGAACGAGCAAGAAACTAACCTAATTTAACAGCTTTGTTTTTCTCTCAGGCTCTCAATACATTATGGACAAAACCTTCTCTTTCCTGAGCACAATAGCCAAAGTCTCCTGTGCCTACTTCAGTGATATATTCTTGACAGATCTGCCCCTTTAACCAGTAACTAAAACAAAACATTAATCTTTCTTTGAAAAAAAAAAAAAGATGAATAAGTAAATAGACAATGTGGCATATGAATACTGAATTGTCCAATTACCTTTTCAGACCCAAATGTATCTCAGTAAGATCCACAGAAAGACATCAGGAAGCCTGTCCATATACAAATACTGCCTGCTAATATTCAAGCACAAAATATACGCCTGCGTATAAATCTGAAAAACAGAACTCATTCTCTTACTTTGATATATGAGAAAGAGTACTGCTACGACTGATTCCAACACTTGCACTTGCACAGCTGTTTGAATCCTGCAGGCACAATTAGGCATGTATGGCATATCTGAGAACTGTCACTCGCCGTGCACTTTTTGCATGGATTTATGTAACTGAAAACATCCTGTGCGTGTCACTTGCTGGCTGTACACCAGCTATTCTGTTGGAAAACAGCAGATAGCTCATTCCAAACACCTTAGCTGATGCAGCCTGTATGTGAACATATTCTCAGGGGAAACACACATGGATAGGGAACAGAAGGACAACAGGGACGAATTTTTGAATAAAGGTACATCGTGGGAACAGTGAAGAACTTATTCTAGTGGTGAGAGATGCCTTTACAACCCTAGAAGCGATCCTTCAAGTTCAAACGTACTGCATTATCATTCTGCAGTGGATGGGGTTGATTGAAAGAAGCCTGGAGAATCATGAATGGACTAAAAGAACTGACGCTGCAACCAAAATTAAGCAAGCGCTGGCAGCACAATATTGGCAGATGCTTATGACTGTCACTGGCTCAGGTTCTCTGTGTAGAGCCAAATAAGTCAATAAGAAAAAGAAAGTCTAACAAGCTCTGAGGAGAAACTGTCACTAACTAGCTAAGTTTCAAGTCTTTCTCAAAATAAAGGTGAGCAGTGCTGAGAAGGATAGGGATAAAGAGTTTACAATTAGAATAAGTGATACCTCAGACCCTTCAGTTTCATTTATAATCCCTTTTACATTGGAAACACAGCTGGCAAGCAGCAGGAGCCTTCAGCTATTCAAAGGCAGGTGACAGGACATCTGAAGAGTATGTTCTTTTTTTGGAAGGAGGTCTGAATCCCAAACCAGGATGTGCTTCCTCTGTTTGAAAGGTTCATCAATCATCAGTAGAGTAAGTAACTCAATCCTAGCATCTCTCACAGGATTTCAAGAAAGAGAAGCACCAACATTTCCAGTTAGCACAGGTTAATGGCATTAATTAGCAGCACCATGCTTCACCTACATAGACATGCATTTATTTCATTCATGCAAATCAACTTCTTAAACCTAATCCTTCCTTCACACCTATGCAAACCAGAAATCCTTATTCCCAAGCAATTTCCTACGGTAACAGAATATTAGTACCAAGTCTACACTCATATGATAATCACAGATTACTTGCAGCACGTTTGTCTCTCAATGTCTTTTTAAATGGCCTTTACTGGAGGAGTATATTTAGAAAGTCCAATGTCACTGTTGGTAAACAGAAGATTTACATTGCTTATTCTCACATGAGTTCTTCACTCTCAGGAAATCTACTTTTAAAAGCACTAGGGAAACTCTGGAATCTGGAAGAGGATTGACAGTTGTGCTCTGCTTCCAAGTTCCGGCTGCAAGAAAGCCACAGTTCTATAAATCAGATAAAGCCCTTCTGACGAACATTTAGAGTTCTGCTTTTGTGTGTGTTGTTCTTCTCTACCATTGGCCAGAGAAAAGAATGCTTGAAGTTTGGATTCTGACCTTGAAACTAAGTTGTATGTCATCTGCAACCTATATCATGTGTCCTACTTTTTAACAAAGATAAACATACGTTTTAAATCACTTTAAGGCCTTCTACTTTTCCAAAGAGCTGCAGTAAGTAGCTCAGATATCTGAATTACAGATATCTTTCTAAATAAGGGAGGAAAAAAAAAAAAAAAGAGATGTATTAGGCATCAGGAAGACTGAGGTAGTTGGGTACATGTGCAGATCAAATTGAGAATCAGTTCACGCAGGTCTCCATTCCTTTATTGCTATGGGTACACTGAGGGTCTCTGGCTATTCCCACAACGCCTGAGAGTGCAGGCCAACAGCTGAGAAGTCTCTACCAGTCTTCACAGACTCTTTAGCTCTTCCTCTTCTTGCATAAGAGAAAACTCTGCTAGTGGTGCAGGGGAAGATAGAAACTGTTGATGTTGCAAATGTCACTTCAAAAAGAATGAAAAAAATAATAATCAAAGCAGAAGCTGAGCACTTCCCCTGAGCACAGCATCATCCTGCACCACTGCTGAAAAGTGACACATCCACTTTGGCAGCATCCTGTGGAGGAAGTAGGGAGGCAGGGGGTAAAAAACACATGGCTACATATCTTGCACCTAGGGAACGAGAAGGGTGTTATGCTCATTCTCTATTGTATTAAAAGCTGAAAAGTCCCACTCAAGGTTTGGGAAGAGCAAGAATGAGCACCAGAGACAGCTGAGCGTCAGGACTGGCCACGTATAACCCTGGACTTATAAGGAGAGGACGAAGCTTCCCATCAGCAGGATTAAAGGTAACAGCAACAGTGAATAGTTGGTGGTGCTGAGGGTCAGCCCAAGCAAGGCACTTCTGGAACCTCCTCTGATTTTGAGTTCTGATATGAGCAAAACAAAATCAGCCCCTCCAGCACAAGCCAAGTTCGGGGTACTTCTGAGTTGAATTTGCATACCAAGTCAGGGCAGGATCAAAATGAAGAGTGTATCTGCATGTTTGCATTATGGCTAGCCAACATTTTCTGGCTTGACTGCAGGAATCTAAGAATAAACATGCTCATTGCTTATAAATAAATACCTATGACTCAAACCCCATAATTTCAAAAATGTGAGTGCAGCTCCCTCTTTCTGGGCACTGTTCTGAGCAAAACCTGTCTGAACCAACAGGCAAGGAAATGGTTAAATAAAACAGCCTTTCAGATTTTGCCAGCATGCTCCTAAATAACTTTCCCCACCCAGAACTATCATTCAGGCAGATCAGCTCTTTCTCAAGCTTCAAAAGAACCTATTAATATAGCATAACAATAGAGAAGTCTAGCTAAAAGAAAGCTTCCTGTATGCGGTTTAAATTGAGCACAAGCCATCTGTACAACCCTTAGCACTACCTAAACCTTTAGGGAATAGGAGTCAGGTGCCAAGGAGAATAGAAACTGCATTCAGTCACAAGTCTTCAAGGCACAACACTGGTTGCCTGTAAATTCTGTAGGTTGGACTCGTCTATGATCGACTTCAGTGTCACTGAACTTTGGAAACAAGGAATAAAACAACATCAACAAAACTGAGACCCATGCTCTAATGCACAGGGCAGCACAAGCACACAGTTGTTACTGAAAGAACTACTTCAAAGCTGTTGCTGCTTGTGTAGTTTCCGAAGTTGCTGCCTATTCATCCACCAGTCAGTGGCACACAGTAGGGTAAAAATATATTCCATACCAGCAGCACTGAGGCTAGAGGTAACAATACTGATGGATTGCAAGATTGTCTAGTGCTTTAAAAACCTTCAGAAATACAGTCACAAAATCTGGGCCCAGAAGGTGGCCTGTGATCCAGTTATTTTGCAAGCTCCTGAGACACAAAGCAGCCCTTTGAGTTGACTGAAGGACAACTGCGTTTTGCAGCAACTCTGAGGTTTCAGAGTTTGGTTTCAATTCCACTCTGGAATGAAAACTAACACTTTTTGAATGTTTTGTATAAACAGAATTCTGTTCAAATGCTGCAATTTGGCAAAAGATGTGAGTATTGAATCCCCATCAGTAAGGGAACCAGTCTGGGTTAGGGAGCTCCAAGTTCAAGTTCTGCTCTATTTGATTCAGAGAGGAACTTTCCATCTCTGATAATTCTCAACCAGGCAAAATGTGAGTTTCAATCTTAAGGGCTTATTGACTGCTGGGCAAAACTCTAGGCCATAAAATAATAAAAAAAAGGTCTGCCCATCTCTTTAACGCCATTTCCTGGATAAAAACTAATTCCATAAAACTTTTTATTTTCAGTGAAATGAAGTTTCACAGGCTCTGAGCAGCTGCTTGTGGTAACTTATTTTACAGAGGAATCCTCAAGTAATAATAAAATTCAGTAGTTTATTGTCTCGTGCTTCCTCCTGATTTAGGTCTTTTTAGAATTAAAATGGCTCAGAAATCTTCAGCAAAGCATTTTAAGTTGGGAAATGCTGGTTATCAAAACAGAAACTTGATTAGACAAGACATTCCTGTACTTTTCTCTGAAACTCATGTCTTGTGAATGAAAGTGGTCTGAAAGTTGATCCAACTTCTGTATTTAGAAACTTCTGCTAATTTTACAAGCACTGTTTTTGAGCTTTGTGTAGTGGGGAGATGGGGTGTTGCTTTTTTTTTTAATTGGGAAAGGAGTGCTTTTTCCTCAGTGGATAGTGGTTAATTCCAACACATAATATACAGAAATAATCAAAATCAAATGCTGCACTTCAAAATAACCTGCCCTTTTTTTTTTTTTTTTTCTTCAATCTTGACAGATTCCTGGAAACACTTTAATTTTCCATCCCTGTTGGAGATGAAGAAAGTTTTTAAAACTTCGTAGATCTGTGGGGCAGGAAATCAGTCCCACCCCTCCCTCTCTATGCTGAGCCACCTGATGGCAGAAGATGTAGATTACTAGATTTTAAAACCAAAGCAGATTCTATATTGCTATCCAGAGTAAAATAGACCTTGGCATTTCTTGTAGACTTTCCTGAAAGTTAAATTCCTAAAGCCTTCTGAATTTAACAAGTTTTTTTTGTTTGTTTTGCTTTTTTTTTTTTTTTTTTTTTTTTTTTTTTTGTACTAGATAATTCAAAACTGTAAAGGCTAGTAGTTCACATTTGAGATGTCTGTTTTCATATTTAGTCTAAAGAAGATATTTAAAGATGTCAGGGCATCTGTAAGCCCAGCGTCAGGATCTGCTGAAGCAGCCTTCTGGAGAAGTATAAGTAGTTGGCAGGCATATTTGTCCTTCTGCACAGGCTCAGTAAGAGTGGAAGCGACAGCGTACAGCCATCTCTAGAGTCTGCTTCTACAGCTGAGCTTCTAAAGTGCTGGCATCCTCATAGTTCAAAATCTGGGGGCTGAGGATGTTTGCTCAAAGTGTGGGAACTCATTCCCTTTACCTTTCGGCTACTTGCCAGTCTGAATGTCAACGCAGCAGTCAACATTTGGCTGGTGAACTGGGCCCAGCTCTCAGAGCACATTATAGAATCACAGAATGATTAAAATTGGAAAAGACCTCTAAGATCATACAGTAGCCCAACCACCAACTCATCCTCAGCATGCCCACTAAACACATCCCTCAATGCCACATCCACGGTGGGATGGTGGGGATGGTGAATGCACTATCTCCCTTGGCAGCCTTTTCCAAATACCTCACCACTCTTTCTGAAAAGAAGTTTTTCTTAATATCCAACCTGGTCCTCCCCAGCGCAGCTTGAGGCCATTACCCAGTGCCACCACATCTTCTTCTGAGAGGTCAATACGGCAATGGTATGAACAATTTGGAAGAGCTGTGTGACAGGCAGTACTACTCTCCCCTGAGGACCAGAAGCTTTGCACTCAGCACTGACAACCCATGATCAGGACTGAGACCTCTGTTATAGCCAAGGAGAACTTCCAGTTAGATGACCTACTCACATGCTGGAAGAGTCATGCACATTCATCTAACAGCTGCCTCTTAATTATGTCACGGGGGTGGGTGGCAGGCAACCTAGGTTACGTCTGGACAGCCAGATTGAGTGCAAAGGCTAAGCAGTGGTGATGAAATGGATATTTTAGGTATTGTAAGGAGAACTTAATTTTTCAACTGACTACCAAGTATACTATTCAGCACTCAGGAAAGTTTGAGAAACTTTTAAAGTTCTAACACAGAACAAAAAGTTTGCTGCTGCTTAATTCTCTCAATGCTGTCTAAAAAAAAGTATAATTCCTTGGTTTGCTGACACATCACCCACTCCTGGATGCATTCTCTTATCTCTCCTGTTCTAACAGGTCACTTGACTGTGCGTACATGACATCTGTCATGCAGTTTGACTTCTGTAGCTAAGCTTTCCTACTTAGAAATATGAAAACTGACATGTTCTAACTTTACTCAATGTGGCCATGTTTCTGAGATACATGCCACAGTTACACAGTGTCGTGTCTGCCGCTGTTTGCTGGTGGTTTTCTGGAACAAATCAATCTCCCCAGTTTCAATATGTTCCAACAGATGCCACACATTAACCACTATTTTTATTCTCTGCCTGAGTTTCACCCCTCCAACCTTTCCCAAAATATTATGTTGCCAGTGTTAGTTACAGTTTGTTTCTGTCTGTAATTATTAAAATCTCTTCCATGACAACCTGATAAAAGGCTGGCCACATTCCCACACTTATTAAGCTCCCAAGTGATGCAAATTGTAACAAATATTCCAGCCAGGCTTGCAGAGCACTGCCTAGTTTGTTGTTATGCAAATCTGTATCTGAGCTCTGCATGCTTATTTTTCTAGGAAGCAAACAATATAAATAAAACAGAGCAAAACAACATTTTGGCTTCTTTTGCCTCTTTCCGTTGTATTTCCTTTCTATTCCACTAAGAGAATCACACCCTCAATTATTAGACAGCCTCTCCTTTGGTTGCATACAGCTGCAAGCTTTGGGTGGGACTCTGTGGCTGAATACCTAAGAGGAAACATTGAGAACAATGCCAATATACAAGCAGCAAGGGGCTCTGTGCAACATTACGTAATGCTACTGACCTCTTTTATGGGGCAGATGGAAGACAGTTACTTCTCAACATGTTAGTTGGATAACAGAAAAACAGATTAATAAAAGCCTTTGTTAAAATCCACTTGCAAGCAGTCCAGTTGTAACAATGTCCCTTCTGTTGTTCCTTGAGCACTGGACAATTCATCACATTTATGGCCTGGTGGCTGTTTGTGCACAGGTCTTAAGTATGCTCTTAAGTCTGATATCCTCCTATGTGGTCAAGTAAAATCTAAAGCTCTGAGTCTAGTAGGGAGAGGAAAAGGAGAGAAAGAAAGGAAAAGACAGGGGCAACATGTTAGAAACAAGCAAGAGACATCAAGTAAAGGAAATTCTGAAACATCATCAATATCACCTGCAACCAAGCTGCTGGACAAGCACTATGAAGGCATGCTTGCAATCATTCTGGTAGCAGAAACATCAGGTCTCCCACATCCACACACAGCAAGCAACTGCAACACTTCACTGCTTATCTAAATGCCATAATTTGTTCAGACAAATGACTCAGCCACAGCTGATTAATAAAATACTTATATCTCTTATATTTTCAATTAACAACTTAGGAAAACTATGGTCAATATGAAGATTGTTATCAGCACATCTTCCCGTCTTCTGCCACATCTCTCCAGTAAGCTTCATTATTGTCATGAATTCTTGTGGATTCATCAGCCACCGCTATCACTGAAGTTTTTACTGTTTCAGTGCAACTATTTGGATAATTCAGATAATCTTCAAAACTTGTATACATCACTGCTGCTAAAAGTTTACCCCATATCCTGGCAAAGTGCAGTGAGAATGTCCAAAGTAAAGACCTCACTTGGCAGTGCCAAAGAGCTAACAGAATCTACGTGAATGTTGGCTGCAAAATGCAAGGATATCTGTAAGCACAGCAAGGATGAAAAATGATAAGGGAGCAGGTTAACAGAAGGAAATATTTTTAAACCAAACAGGGATGGGCTAAAGATCTGACATGCCTTTCTAAATCTCTGCATTTTTGCTTGGGTTTGAGCCTGATGCCTGGGATAAAACAGCATATATAATGAAACAGTATACACAGCCCTGTGATTTAAAGGATTCATTCTTCTGCCTGCAGTCTGCAGTGCTGGGGTCACCTTTTACATGCAGATGAATGAGTCTGCGTGATAGGAAGATGCCACAACGCACACAGGTAGGTCACGCACTACACAGCATGCAGGCATCTCAACTCCTTGGCCTGAGAGTGCCTGGTGCCCTCTGCCCATGAAGAACACATCAGTCATGAGGTTGGAAGGAGAACAGTCCTATTCCTTTGAGTAGCCTTGACTTCAGACAAATAGCTTGCGACTGCTAATTAAGAAAAACTTAAAAGGATTTGTCATGCTCTCACTGGCTGGAAGATGGTATGGTGAAGAGAATGCTAAGGAGCAAAGCTGACCAAACACCAAGGGATGCCTGAAACTGTGCAAACAGCTAGAGGCACAGCAGCGTAAGAAACCAATACAAAATTTTTGTGCAGGAGATCTGCTATACACAACCAGAAGTCAGAGAGGAAAAATCCCTTGTAGTCCAGTCCTGTGCTCATCTTTTCCAAGACAACATGACAAGGTCCCTGTCTTCACCTAGCCAACTAGTCAACTTCTCCCTAGCCAGCAATGGCCTTTACTTCCTCCTCTTTGTCTAATCTTTTCCAGCATTTTTGCTCCTTGGCTTTTCTTTCTGGTAACACTGACATTAGACATCTGAATAAATAATAATTAAAACTGACTTCCACTGGAGTGAAATTTTGCTGTGAGAAATGCTTTTTCCACCACAGAGGTGTAAGTTGCTTGCCAGGCCACAATTTTGTTTGGCAAAATAGAGGAATTAAAAAATAAACACCAGGTAGTCAGATTTGCAGTGGTTACCTGTCTCCCAAACATTATACCTCTCAGAACGACAGAATATTGTTTGGATTTATTCTGCACATAGTATTTTCCACCAACTGCTTGTGGCCTGAAATGCCATGGATCAGCATCAGGGCCAGAAGTCCTCTGACATAGCAGAACTACAGGCATGTTAAGGCACATGTCTGACTGTGCCTTGTTTATTTTGCAGATTGGCAGTTTAAACAAGAGTCCATACAAGAGATGGGCATTTGATTCAGATCTAACCACTTGAAACATTTCTAAAGCCACACTTCAGTGAATCACAATACCTCCCACTACCCAAAAGCTTTAAACGTTTGTGTCTAAAAACAGTCAGAAGGTTTACCTTTCACAATCAAGACTGATACAAGCCTACAGTGCCATAAATCAGCTCTTCTATAAGCAATAGCAGTTCAGTGGTGAATCACTGGAATGCAGTGACTAACCTCTGGTGGAAACTAGAACTTGTTGCCTTACTAGCAATTTTCTTTCTTACATCATGAACACCAGGAACAAAATAAATCTGGCTTAAGTGGATATTAAGGAGAAAGAAGAGCTACAGTACTGATCTTTTACAAGAATAGCTTGAAAGAAAAGACTGTGATTATCAGGTGAAAGAGTACAATCCTTTTTTATTGTTCCATTTTCTGCTAAGAAATGACTAGTCGCTACTTAGGTCAAGTATTTCAAGGTTTTCCTAGAATAGCTTTTGTCCACTCTTTAAAGCTGTAAGATGTACAAAAACAGTACAAAAATTCTTACTCGGATGTACAAGAAATATCAAGACAAAAGAATGCAAGAACAATGTACAGAGTAGATCTGGATGACAGTCATTCCAAAGGCAAAATTATTACAGACTATTATCTAGTTGTCTGGAGGAGCCACGGACCAGCTGGCTGTGATGTTCTGCTCAAAGTTAAACACAGACAGGAAACCGCATGTCTGATACTGTAAAAATCGTTTGTCTTCCTGCCATGGCTAACCAGGCAAGCAACCCAAAGGGGCTGTTTTCATTTAAAAGAAACACTAATCCACAACAATAAAAAAAGGAATGACAAAGCCTCAATTCTCCCCACTCCCAAACGGAGCTAATGCATGTGTTTGTGAATGAACTGGAAACGTTACAAACTGAAGCTGTGTGCTACTTTAATTTTTATATGTAGTTATTCACTTTCTACATGAATGTGAATGTGAGTGCAGGGCACAGCTTCCATGAGTCACCACACATGACACAGAATGAAAATCTTCACTACAAAGAGTGAAAGGAATCAGGATAAAAAAGGTAAGGATTTCATTTACACTACAGAGCCTTTTAGTCTGATCTGGAAGTGTGTAAGGCAGCTTCAGAGTAGAGGGGAATGAAGGCAGTTGGTGCTGAATTTACAGAATGGTTCTTGTAAACACACACAAGATTTGCATTTGTCAGAGTGATTACATTAAGCTTATACGGTTCCAGGAGAAACAGTTATAGTATGAGTAATTTTTAACAAATTAGCCAAGATCCACAAGGGTGAGGCTAGCTTTGCACAAAAACTCTAGACAGTTTACACAAAGTAAGGTCCTTTCAGTATGAACACTTTCTCTTTGATACAATCAAGGCAGTTTGTTACAACTAGGTCCTGGGTCTACCAAATCAATATCAATATTTGCCCCAAATCCTTCAAAGTCCACCTGAGCAAAACACGGCCAGATGGTCAGGAAACAGCAGTAAGGCTGTCCGGATTTTGGTTAAACCCGGGCAAGAGATGAGGTAGAGTTGAGAAGGTAGTACCAGACATTGACAGGCCAGGCCAACGTGCACAAAGACCTTTTAGTGAGCTCTAGGCACATCTAACCTAGAGTAACTGTACAGCCTTCTTGGAAGGAAAGGAAGAAGGGGGAAAAGCCACTCATGCACACATTACTTTGTGCTGCAGTAAGCATTAGGTAGCATATCCACCAGTGAAGGAAACTGCACATATTCACAGAAATTCACCATAGAACAAGGAAGTGGGGAGAGGCAGTCACCAAAGCTGCCTTTAAATTTGCATCCTATAAATTACTCAACAGTACCTGCCTAGATGGAGGACACATCATGAGAAAAGAAGTTCTTGAAGAGGCTACAGATTAAGTGTTTTTATAACTTGTTACATTTGGGTGTGTCACCAACACAATTCTGAGCACCTTGTTCTTATCATTCAAGTGACTTTCTAGTGCCATGTGCTGAGATGAATATCTGAACTGCTTCCAAAGGAACATTACCTGGCAAAAAGAAATACGTCCAGAAAGCACAAAGGAAAGGCTGAGATTTTGCAGCCTCACAAGAGGCCAGAAAGTCTCCAGCCACCTGGAAGGTTCCCTCCACAAAAGGCAATTCCAAAGATCACTGGATTTAATGTCATATTTCATATCACGTGCCAGGCAGAGCCCAAGAATGAAGAGCAAATTATTAAACTCACCTGCAGAAAAAATAAGAACATCGTTGCACTCTTCACCTGTACAGGAGCACATGAACATCAGCCCCCCATCATCCTTCTTCTCCTTCATCACACACTGCTCTGAGCTGGAGTCATCCAACATGTGACCATACAGTCTCTTCTGGGGATCGTGGCAGATTGTTTCTAATGTCACATTCTCATCGTTCCGTCTCCTAGGAGGAAAGAGGAAAAACTGAAATCAAAAGAAGCATATTTAAGAAAGGAAGCAGACTGGGTCATCCCCGCCCAATATTTGCCTCGTTTGAGAGCTCAGAGGGGATCTGCATAGAATTATTGTCAGTTTTTCTCCTGCTCTCCTGAACGGGGAAATTTTGGTCATGCTTGGCCTATTCCACACTGGGGCATTTGTACAACGGTTCTGATCCTCCTGGGTCACATCACCACTAAGCTCCAAGGACAGCCTCTGAACGTCTCACCCAAAATTACCCAAGCTAAGGCTCAATGACCTGCCTGCTGTGAACTTCAGAACATACTTTTGGTTTTTGTGGTCACTGCGCAGACAGCAAAAATCCGTGGGGAATTATGATAAAAACTGAATGATGCCCTCAAAATCTGAGGAATTTCTAGTGAGGCAGGATTTTTGGTTTTGTTTTTGAGGCCTGCAATCCACACAGCTTTGGCACTGAAGGAGTTACTTACTTGCAGAATGTTGTTTGTGAAAAACAAAACTGGTGCAAACCAGAGTGACCTCACTGTCAGGGAAATATTTACAGCTGATAATCTGGCCCAGATCCCTGCGTTTTGTCTTGGTCCACAGGTTTTACTTCACTGACACAAGGCTTAGAGGGAAAGAGCACTTCAAACACAGCTCTCACCTCATGTACCTTTTGGCTAAACCGGCATGAAAACGCCAAGTGTGTCTTCTACAGCACTACAGTCACTTTGGAAGGCAATCACAGACAACGAACACGTACTCAAGGAGCCCCCAACAAATACAAAAGCATGCCAGACCAATTCTGCAATTCAAGCATCTGCATCCAATTATGTTCAACATCTCTTCAACTCATTGGATGTAACTGCTCTCTCAATAAGTTTCTTAATCACCTAAGTGGTTCAAATCATATTTCTATACCAGCAGCGATGTTGCAAATATTCAGTTCTGTTCCATTTTTCCACTCAGGAACACATCAAGACTGCTGCTAGTTCTCTTTGGCTTACCATTAATGGAAGGATAATAACCCAGATTTTAGAATGGAGGGTGAGTTTAGAGTCAACAACAAATATTTTCATTTTCACATGTTCAGTCTTTCTTTGGTCACTTATATATGCTGTACAAAAAGCAAAAGATAGCAGACAGACTGTGTACACATAGTTTTTCTTTCCAATTATGGGAATGCATTTCCACCATATGTGGCAAACAGGGGTGATATGATAAGAGTAAAACTAGTTTACTGTGAAATTTGATGGAGAACTGCAGTGGTGCTGGCTGAAAAATTTTTCTCTCAGTTTCAGACCTGTTTCTCACACTAAGTAATGTGGATAGGTGCAGTAAAATGTTTTGAGCAATAATATGCCTCATTTGCAATAAGAGAACACACTGGAATACAACTACTTTAAACAAACAAAAAAAAAAAATTAAAAATTGGTAGAATATTTCATAACAGAATTGTTGTTAACTTCAAACAACTTTCAGTATGCTGAATAAAGATACAAGTTGGAAGAGATAAATGTGAGCCTGAAGAAACAGCAAAGTGATTTAGAATATTTGAGCAACTCAGAAAAGGGCTAAGTAATGACAAATGAGTCTGTGCTCCCTTCCCCACCCGTACCATGAAATCACTTACCATACAGCAGCACAGACTTCGTTATTCTTCTCACAGATAGAAGTGATGTTGCAGTTGCTCTTGCACTGATATTGGTTTGAGCATGTTGTTGCTTTAATGTCACAGAACTTGCATAGTTTGGGTAATTGCAGTCCATTTTCCCTAAATCTGTCTATGGGTGACATATTTCCAGGAAAAGGGGAAGAAAAAAAAACAGAAGGAAACTCAGTAATGGTACATTATCAGATTGTGCCAATGCTCATTATAAAGATTACCTTTTCACCAGCAGGCAACACTCCCTCACACCTTAAATTAGACAACCTCTAATACTGTGCAACTACCAATTTTCTTTCTAAGAGGATAAGTGCCACACTGTCAAGAATGGGATGATCAAAGTGAATTGGAAATATCAAGTCGATGTCTAAGACTTCAGAGGATGCAAAGGCTTCTCTGCAATTTGCAGAATGAAGCTTAATCCAAGGCCACTTTGTACCCAAAGAACTACTCAGCAGTCATGCATTTGCATTATTCACAAGCAGCGTATTGGCCCCTCACGTGAACATACTGCATCACCGTCTGTTTGCCAAAGTAACTGGGGAGACCATGGTGGGAATGCACATCAGGTGAGTGTCATCATTATGACATGCATCATGATGGATTTTGCAGGACTGTCTTCACCAACCTGAGACACAGCCCAAGTGTCATTCCTAATCTCACTGCTGTTCGCAAAGAAGAAACACAGAGCTGGAACTTGCTGTCAGTCTAAGTTAGATGGTATGTCAGATGTTATGGGTGAAACTCATGCTGGAAATGCAGCAGGGCATCCATGCAGCTCATGTGAGCTGCTGTGGGTGTGTTCCTGGGCTGACTCCAGGGGTCTTAACTGGAGCTAATACGCAGTGACAGGCTCTCCTGTAGAATTCTACATGACCCAACAGCTCTTTCTACATTCACGCACTGAGGAGTTACTTGTGCAATTTCTCTATAGACAATATACACAATGTAAGGTCTTCTCACTAGAAATGTTTTTCAGTTTGTTTGTTTTTTCTTTTTTTTTTTTTTTTTTTTTTTTTTGCACTCAAGGCAATCTGTTACAGTTAGTTCCTTGTCTACCAGATATGACCAAACCTATATTACTATTTGCCCTATCTCTTCAAATCCCACCGAAGCAAGGGTTGGCCAGACTGATAGGGATTAGTAGTCAGGCTGTCTGGCTTTTGACTAAGCCAGGGGAAGAGATGAGGTAGAGGTGAAGAGGTAGCACCAAATATGGACAGCCCAGGCCAAGTAGAGTGAGGACCTTCTAGATTGCTCCTGGCACACCTGTTGCAGTTTTGCAGACTGAACTTGTTAGCCTTCTTGGAAGGCTGATAAATAAGATGCACAAGTGTCTTGCAAATTTATACACCTTTGCCTTAGCACTTCCATGCACCATGTTTCCTGGATTTGGTAATAGCATCCCAACCCTTTCTTATCTCAGATAGTATGGATTATATTATATCCTCTTCAGGGGAACATGCAGTTTATGAGGAGTGTGCAGAGGGCCATACACATTTAGAAGCATGTTTGCAAGAATTTGAGGAGTCCATAGCCAGCCTGCACAAGACCAGATTCTGCTTAAGGAAACTTACAATTGTGGGATGCAGATGGAAAAAAAGAATAAAATCAAGTGTGTGCATGCATACATGCGTATTATCGATGAGCAGCATGAGGAATGCTGGCACTGTATACATCTCCTCAGCCTTTACTACACTTGTGGCTCTCAATGCAGACACTCATTAAGCAGCGTGGGAATAGTTCATGTACCTGCATCACTGATTATACATGGTTTTAAATGGTTAAATTGAACGTACAAACATGCCTGTGAGCTGAAGTAAGTAATAACTAAGCTGTAGTAGCATAAATAGCATATACACAAGTGAAGGTAACTCTGTTCTTAATTCACAGAAGAATCTCAAAACAAGAAAATGCAGAAAGGCAGCAACAACAAAAATGATTATTTTAAGTACAAATATTATTAAGTTACTCAGGATTGACTCTAAATATTGGTTTTGTCTTGTTTGTGTTCTATAACTTGTTACATTTGGGTGTGTCACCAACACAATTCTGAGCACCTTGTTCTTATCATTCAAGTGACTTTCTATGCAATGTGCTGAGATGAATATCTGAACTGTTTCCAAAGGAACATTACCTGGCAAAAAGAAATACATCCAGAAAGCACAAAGGAAAGGCTGAGATTTTGCAGCCTCACAAGAGGCCAGAAAGTCTCCAGCCACCTGGAAGGTTTCCTCCACAAAAGGCAATTCCAAAGATCACTGGATTTAATGTCACATTTCATATCACGTGCCAGGCAGAGCCCAAGAATGAAGAGCAAATTATTAAACTCACCTGCAGAAAAAATAAGAACATCGTTGCACTCTTCACCTGTACAGGAGCACATGAACATCAGTCCCCCATCATCCTTCTTCTCCTTCATCACACACTGCTCTGAGCTGGAGTCATCCAACATGTGACCATACAGTCTCTTCTGGGGATCGTGGCAGATTGTTTCTAATGTCACATTCTCATCGTTCCGTCTCCTAGGAGGGAAGAGGAAAAACTGAAATCAAAAGAAGCATATTTAAGAAAGGAAGCAGACTGGGTCATCCCTGCCCAATATTTGCCTCGTTTGAGAGCTCAGAGGGGATCTGCATAGAATATTGTCAGTTTTTCTCCTGCTCTCCTGAACGGGGAAATTTTGGTCATGCTTGGGCTGCTCCACACTGGGGCATTTGTACAACGGTTCTGATCCTCCTGGGTCACATCACCACAAAGCTCCAAGGACAGCCTCTGAACGTCTCACCCAAAATTACCCAAGCTAAGGCTCAATGACCTGCCTGCAGTGAACTTCAGAACATACTTTTGGTTTTTGTGGTCACTGCGCAGACAGCAAAAATCCGTGGGGAATTATGATAAAAACTGAATGATGCCCTCAAAATCTGAGGAATTTCTAGTGAGGCAGGATTTTTGGTTTTGTTTTTGAGGCCTGCAATCCACACAGCTTTGGCACTGAAGGAGTTACTTACTTGCAGAATGTTGTTTGTGAAAAACAAAACTGGTGCAAACCAGAGTGACCTCACTGTCAGGGAAATATTTACAGCTGATAATCTGGCCCAGATCCCTGCGTTTTGTCTTGGTCCACAGGTTTTACTTCACTGACACAAGGCTTAGAGGGAAAGAGCGCTTCAAACACAGCTCTCACCTCATGTACCTTTTGGCTAAACCGGCATGAAAACGCCAAGTGTGTCTTCTACAGCACTACAGTCACTTTGGAAGGCAATCACAGACAATGAACACGTACTCAAGGAGCCCCCAACAAATACAAAAGCATGCCAGACCAATTCTGCAATTCAAGCATCTGCATCCAATTATGTTCAACATCTCTGCAAGTCAATGGATGTAACTGCTCTCTCAATAAGTTTCTTAATCACCTAACTGGTTCAAATCATATTTCTATACCAGCAGCGATGTTGCAAATATTCAGTTCTGCTCCATTTTTCCACTCAGGAACACATCAAGACTGCTGCTAGTTCTCTTTGGCTTACCATTAATGGAAGGATAATAACCCAGATTTTAGAATGGAGGGTGAGTTTAGAGTCAACAACAAATATTTTCATTTTCACATGTTCAGTCTTTCTTTGGTCACTTATATATGCTGTACAAAAAGCAAAAGATAGCAGACAGACTGTGTACACATAGTTTTTCTTTCCAATTATGGGAATGCATTTCCACCATATGTGGCAAACAGGGGTGATATGATAAGAGTAAAACTAGTTTACTGTGAAATTTGATGGAGAACTGCAGTGGTGCTGGCTGAAAAATTTTTCTCTCAGTTTCAGACCTGTTTCTCACACTAAGTAATGTGGATAGGTGCAGTAAAATGTTTTGAGCAATAATATGCCTCATTTGCAATAAGAGAACACACTGGAATACAACTACTTTAAACAAACAAACAAAAAAATTAAAAATTGGTAGAATATTTCATAACAGAATTGTTGTTAACTTCAAACAACTTTCAGTATGCTGAATAAAGATACAAGTTGGAAGAGATAAATGTGAGCCTGAAGAAACAGCAAAGTGATTTAGAATATTTGAGCAACTCAGAAAAGGGCTAAGTAATGACAAATGAGTCTGTGAGCCCTTTCCCACCTGTACCATGAAATCACTTACCATACAGCAGCACAGACTTCGTTATTCTTCTCACAGATAGAAGTGATGTTGCAGTTGCTCTTGCACTGATATTGGTTTGAGCATGTTGTTGCTTTAATGTCACAGAACTTGCATAGTTTGGGTAATTGCAGTCCATTTTCCCTAAATCTGTCTATGGGTGACATATTTCCAGGAAAAGGGGAAGAAAAAAAAACAGAAGGAAACTCAGTAATGGTACATTATCAGATTGTGCCAATGCTCATTATAAAGATTACCTTTTCACCAGCAGGCAACACTCCCTCACACCTTAAATTAGACAACCTCTAATACTGTGCAACTACCAATTTTCTTTCTAAGAGGATAAGTGCCACACTGTCAAGAATGGGATGATCAAAGTGAATTGGAAATATCAAGTCGATGTCTAAGACTTCAGAGGATGCAAAGGCTTCTCTGCAATTTGCAGAATGAAGCTTAATCCAAGGCCACTTTGTACCCAAAGAACTACTCAGCAGTCATGCATTTGCATTATTCACAAGCAGCGTATTGGCCCCTCACGTGAATATACTGCATCACCGTCTGTTTGCCAAAGTAACTGGGGAGACCATGGTGGGAATGCACATCAGGTGAGTGTCATCATTATGACATGCGTCATGATGGATTTTGCAGGACTGTCTTCACCAACCTGAGGCACAGCCCAAGTGTCATTCCTAATCTCACTGCTGTTCGCAAAGAAGAAACACAGAGCTGGAACTTGCTGTCAGTCTAAGTTAGATGGTATGTCAGATGTTATGGGTGAAACTCATGCTGGAAATGCAGCAGGGCATCCATGCAGCTCATGTGAGCTGCTGTGGGTGTGTTCCTGGGCTGACTCCAGGGGTCTTAACTGGAGCTAATACGCAGTGACAGCCTCTCCTGTAGAATTCTACATGACCCAACAGCTCTTTCTACATTCACGCACTGAGGAGTTACTTGTGCAATTTCTCTACAGACAATATACACAATGTAAGGTCTTCTCACTAGAAATGTTTTTCAGTTTTTTTTTTTTTTTTCCACTCAAGGCAATCTGTTACAGTTAGTTCCTTGTCTACCAGATATGACCAAACCTATATTACTATTTGCCCTATCTCTTCAAATCCCACCGAAGCAAGGGTTGGCCAGACTGATAGGGATTAGTAGTCAGGCTGTCTGGCTTTTGACTAAGCCAGGGGAAGAGATGAGGTAGAGGTGAAGAGGTAGCACCAAATATGGACAGCCCAGGCCAAGTAGAGTGAGGACCTTCTAGATTGCTCCTGGCACACCTGTTGCAGTTTTGCAGACTGAACTTGTTAGCCTTCTTGGAAGGCTGATAAATAAGATGCACAAGTGTCTTGCAAATTTATACACCTTTGCCTTAGCACTTCCATGCACCATGTTTCCTGGATTAAGTAATAGCATCCCAACCCTTTCTTATCTCAGATAGTATGGATTATATTATATCCTCTTCAGGGGAACATGCAGTTTATGAGGAGTGTGCAGAGGGCCATACACATTTAGAAGCATGTTTGCAAAAATTTGAGGAGTCCATAGCCAGCCTGCACAAGACCAGATTCTGCTTAAGGAAACTTACAATTGTGGGATGCAGATGGAAAAAAAGAATAAAATCAAGTGTGTGCATGCATACATGCGTATTATCGATGAGCAGCATGAGGAATGCTGGCACTGTATACATCTCCTCAGCCTTTACTACACTTGTGGCTCTCAATGCAGACACTCATTAAGCAGCGTGGGAACAGTTCATGTACCTGCATCACTGATTATACATGGTTTTAAATGGTTAAATTGAACGTACAAACATGCCTGTGAGCTGAAGTAAGTAATAACTAAGCTGTAGTAGCATAAATAGCATATACACAAGTGAAGGTAACTCTGTTCTTAATTCACAGAAGAATCTCAAAACAAGAAAATGCAGAAAGGCAGCAACAACAAAAATGATTATTTTAAGTACAAATATTATTAAGTTACTCAGGATTGACTCTAAATATTGGTTTTGTCTTGTTTGTGTTCTATAACTTGTTACATTTGGGTGTGTCACCAACACAATTCTGAGCACCTTGTTCTTATCATTCAAGTGACTTTCTAGTGCCATGTGCTGAGATGAATATCTGAACTGTTTCCAAAGGAACATTACCCAGCAAAAAGAAATACGTCCAGAAAGCACAAAGGAAAGGCTGAGATTTTGCAGCCTCACAAGAGGCCAGAAAGTCTCCAGCAACCTGGAAGGTTCCCTCCACAAAAGGCAATTCCAAAGATCACTGGATTTAATGTCACATTTCATATCACGTGCCAGGCAGAGCCCAAGAATGAAGAGCAAATTATTAAACTCACCTGCAGAAAAAATAAGAACATCGTTGCACTCTTCACCTGTACAGGAGCACATGAACATCAGCCCCCCATCATCCTTCTTCTCCTTCATCACACACTGCTCTGAGCTGGAGTCATCCAACATGTGACCATACAGTCTCTTCTGGGGATCGTGGCAGATTGTTTCTAATGTCACATTCTCATCGTTCCGTCTCCTAGGAGGAAAGAGGAAAAACTGAAATCAAAAGAAACATATTTAAGAAAGGAAGCAGACTGGGTCATCCCTGCCCAATATTTGCCTCGTTTGAGAGCTCAGAGGGGATCTGCATAGAATTATTGTCAGTTTTTCTCCTGCTCTCCTGAACGGGGAAATTTTGGTCATGCTTGGGCTGCTCCACACTGGGGCATTTGTACAACGGTTCTGATCCTCCTGGGTCACATCACCACAAAGCTCCAAGGACAGCCTCTGAACGTCTCACCCAAAATTACCCAAGCTAAGGCTCAATGACCTGCCTGCAGTGAACTTCAGAACATACTTTTGGTTTTTGTGGTCACTGCGCAGACAGCAAAAATCCGTGGGGAATTATGATAAAAACTGAATGATGCCCTCAAAATCTGAGGAATTTCTAGTGAGGCAGGATTTTTGGTTTTGTTTTTGAGGCCTGCAATCCACACAGCTTTGGCACTGAAGGAGTTACTTACTTGCAGAATGTTGTTTGTGAAAAACAAAACTGGTGCAAACCAGAGTGACCTCACTGTCAGGGAAATATTTACAGCTGATAATCTGGCCCAGATCCCTGCGTTTTGTCTTGGTCCACAGGTTTTACTTCACTGACACAAGGCTTAGAGGGAAAGAGCGCTTCAAACACAGCTCTCACCTCATGTACCTTTTGGCTAAACCGGCATGAAAACGCCAAGTGTGTCTTCTACAGCACTACAGTCACTTTGGAAGGCAATCACAGACAATGAACACGTACTCAAGGAGCCCCCAACAAATACAAAAGCATGCCAGACCAATTCTGCATTTCAAGCATCTGCATCCAATTACGTTCAACATCTCTGCAAGTCAATGGATGTAACTGCTCTCTCAATAAGTTTCTTAATCACCTAACTGGTTCAAATCATATTTCTATACCAGCAGCGATGTTGCAAATATTCAGTTCTGTTCCATTTTTCCACTCAGGAACACATCAAGACTGCTGCTAGTTCTCTTTGGCTTACCATAAATGGAAGGTTAAAAACCCAGATTTTAGAATGGAGGGTGAGTTTAGAGTCAACAACAAATATTTTCATTTTCACACGTTCAGTCTTTCTTTGGTCACCTATGCTATATAAAAAACAAAAGACAGCAGACACTGTATAAACATAGGAACATTTTTTCCAATTAAGTGAATGCATTTCCACCTGCACATGGTAAACAAAGGTGGATATGATTTTTATAAATAATCTAGCTTACTGTTAAATGGGAGGGAGCTGGAACTGAACTGCTTCAAATAAACAAAGTGAACAAAATCACTAAAACATTTTATATCAGAATTCTTAACTTCAAGCAACTCTCAATATGCTGAGTGAAAATAACAGCTAGAAGTGGTATAGATGAGTCCATTGAAATAGTATAGAAATTAAGAATATCTAAGCAACTCAGAAAAGGGCTAAGTAATGACAAATGAGTCTGTGCTCCCTTCCCCACCCGTACCATGAAATCACTTACCATACAGCAGCACAGACTTCGTTATTCTTCTCACAGATGGAAGTGATGTTGCAGTTGCTCTTGCACTGATATTGGTTTGAGCATGTTGTTGCTTTAATGTCACAGAATTTGCATAGCCTGGGCAATTGCAGTCCATTTTCCTTGCTTCTATCTACAGGTGACATATATCCAGGAAAAGGGGAAAAAAAACAAAACAGAGGGAAACTCAGTAATGGTACATTATCAGATTGTGCCAATGCTCATTATAAAGATTACCTTTTCACCAACAGGCAACACTCCCTCACACCTTAAATTAGACAACCTCTAATACTGTGCAACTACCAATTTTCTTTCTAAGAGGATAAGTGCCACACTGTCAAGAATGGGATGATCAAAGTGAATTGGAAATATCAAGTCGATGTCTAAGACTTCAGAGGATGCAAAGGCTTCTCTGCAATTTGCAGAATGAAGCTTAATCCAAGGCCACTTTGTACCCAAAGAACTACTCAGCAGTCATGCATTTGCATTATTCACAAGCAGCGTATTGGCCCCTCACGTGAATATACTGCATCACCGTCTGTTTGCCAAAGTAACTGGGGAGACCATGGTGGGAATGCACATCAGGTGAGTGTCATCATTATGACATGCGTCATGATGGATTTTGCAGGACTGTCTTCACCAACCTGAGGCACAGCCCAAGTGTCATTCCTAATCTCACTGCTGTTCGCAAAGAAGAAACACAGAGCTGGAACTTGCTGTCAGTCTAAGTTAGATGGTATGTCAGATGTTATGGGTGAAACTCATGCTGGAAATGCAGCAGGGCATCCATGCAGCTCATGTGAGCTGCTGTGGGTGTGTTCCTGGGCTGACTCCAGGGGTCTTAACTGGGGCTAATACGCAGTGACAGGCTCTCCTGTAGAATTCTACATGACCCAACAGCTCTTTCTACATTCACGCACTGAAGAGATACCTGCTTACTGGTTGCAGAAGTCTTAGCACCCTCCATCTGCTTCAGTGTATAAGCAGTAAAGGAGTTGTTATTTATCCAAGTTTCATGAATTTCACGAAACATATTTTTAGTTCAAAAGATATTTTAAAAAGCTAGCATGAGTCTAAGGAACTGAAAATGCCAACTCAAACTGTGTTCTGAATTTAACATGAATATGCAACTTTATCTGAAGTGGAGTACACTATTTACAACAGTTTCATTCTGACTCACTTTGCAATGTATTTGGACAAGTAGGCTAAATCACTCTATGTCGATCCTAAGCTTCATGTATCACAGCTCTTTTCTTAAAGCCATGTCTGTGTTACAATCGCGTTCATATTGCTCTCTATGGGCTAATGTTGCTAGTCAACCAACAATAAGCAATCAGGGATTTGTAATGTATCCCTCTCTCCGCTACTCGCAGAGAAATCATTTTTTTCCTTCTACAACTTCACTCTTCACTACCGTTAGAATGCTTTCTTACAGAAATCAAATACACACATTTTTTTCCTTGAATAAAAAGATGGCTTCTTGATAGCATTTCAGTGGATTTCTGAGCCATTGTGAGGGACTGGAAGAAAAGTCTTTCATCCTCACCCAAATAATTCTTCTCATCACCAGTATGTTTTGATACTGACCTCAAACTCAGATCTTACTTGCCACTGAAAGCACAGACAAATTCCCAATGATTTTAATCACAGAATTGCATGGATTGGAAGGGACCTCAAGAGATCATGGAGTCCAACTCCCCTGCTAAAGCAGGCTCCCTACAGTAGGTTGAACAGGTAGGTGTTCAGACAAATCTTGAATAATTCCATAGGAGACCCCACAACATCACTGAGCATCCTGTTTCAGAGCTCGGTCACCCTTACTGTAACAAAACTCTTCCACATGTTTGTATGGAAATTCTTATGTTTAAGGTTTAGGCCATTGCTCCTTGTCCTATCACTACACACCACCGAGAAGAGCCTGGCCTCATCCATTCACTTCCCACCTCCCTTTAGATATTCATAAACATTAATCAGATCCTTCCTCAGTCTTTTTCCCCCAGGCTGAACAGACCCAGGTTACTCAGCCTGTCCTCGTAAGGGAGATGCTCCAGGCCCTTTATCAGCTTCGTGGTCCTCCACTGGACTCCTTCTAGGAGATTCCTGTCTTTTTTGAACTCTGGGGAGCCCAGAACTGGACACAGTATTCTAAATGTGGCCTCATCAGGGCAGAGTAGAGGAAAGAGGATCACCTCCCTCAACCTGCTGTCTACACTCTTTTTAATGCACCTCAGGGTACCACTGGCCTTCTTCACCACAAGGGCACACTGCTGGCTCATAGTCAACCTGTTGCCCACCAGAACACCCAGGTTCTTTTCTGCAGAGCTCCTCTCCAGGAGGTCATCCTCCAACTTGTACTGGTGCACGCAGTTATTCCTCCCCACGTGCACTGCTCTACACTTGCTTTTGTTACACCTCATCAGGTTCCTGCCTGCCCAACTCTCCAGTTTGTCTCATGGTATCAGAAGCTGCTACACAGAGGTGAGGGTTATGATGCGCTCAGTGGGAGCACTCATTAGGGTGGAGAATGCTGGCAGTATGTTACAAGCTGGCTGAATTTTAAGCCTGAGGTAAACATTTATTTTCCATGATCACTTGTGTTGCAACAACTCCCAGAAGCCAGGCAAAATAACAAAGCCTCATTAAAGTTGGTGGGGCAGGATCTTAAAAGGTCTAGTATCTAGTGCTCTATACAATATATACTAACATCCTTTTGGTAAACTGCTCCTTTTTCTGGGATGGCACCTCTTATTTACCAAACACTGAAGAGAAAATAATAGCTGTATTAACTTTTTTAGGCTACAGTAATGATCGAAGCACTCTGACAATGGGGTACTGTTCCTCCACTCACTGAGGGACAATCTATATTCCTAAAGATTCAGACAAGTAACATGGATAAACATGAAGGAGATACTGTTTTTACCAATGGGCCACAGAGATAAAAGTAACCTAGCTGAGTTCACACAGGAAACCTGTGGCATGGTGCAAGGTAGGTGACAGCACAGGGGAAAGACATTCACTGCTCAAACTACAGATTTCAGCAGCACTGACATAGCTTTCAGCTCGGAGTTTGAAAGGCTCCATATTTCACTGGACAGCTGAACTACAACAG
The DNA here is from genome assembly GCF_023343835.1 of Lagopus muta. NCBI lineage: Eukaryota > Metazoa > Chordata > Aves > Galliformes > Phasianidae > Lagopus > Lagopus muta. The sequence continues at coordinate 39,183,300 of NC_064439.1, read as the reverse complement.
TATCTCTGACACAGACATGACCTACCCCTCTTCAGCCTCCTCAAGGCTAGAGCCAAAGACTATGGACAGAAGGTCCTCACCTAGACCAGCTCAAGCATATTGCGTATACTGAGAGAGAGGGTCGTTCCTGTGCTGTTCCCACCCATGTCCGGTCTGCCAAGTCTCACCCACTGGAACAAACAGCTGGAAATATGCTTGGACCTCTTCCCAAGGAGAGATCTCCAAACCAGGCAGCTTGATTTAAAAAACAAAAATAAACATCCACACAGGGAGCAGCAATTCCCTGCAGACGCAAACACTGCGTTTCTAAGTTAGAGCTGTGTAGGCTTTAATTCAGAAGACTGAACTAGCAGAAGATTGGGTAGTCAGTCAGTTTCTTTCTAAACAGGTTACATTAATGGCAAAAGCCAATGGAGTTGCAGGACTTTCATAACTGAATGGACTTGAATTTTTTCCCAAATATTCTTGTAATAGAGTCTGACCATACAGCGCTTCTGTTTTCACTCCCCTGGCAGTTCATGGGATTCGTTATTTTACACAAACAAATCAGATGCACTTCAGCATATGATTTGAAGAGGGACTGCAGTTTACTTCCCAAATTCTTTTCACATTCCTGTAGCAGGTGTTGGCGTACTGTACACTGCTACAACTTGGCCTTGCCCCCTCTGACAACCCATTAACTCCCAAACTAATTGGGTTAAGGACACATTTGACCGTTCCCTATCAGATAATATTAGTCTGCTTCTAAGTCACACAAATCCAGACCTTCCCGTAATCAATGCATCTTTCCTGGAGAATGGCAAGTTGCTATGGCTCTTCCATAGATAAATTTACTCAATAATTCCCCAGTGGTCCTACAAGCAATGAGTAGCTCATGACCAGCAAGATTACTCCCCTTCTGGTAGCTCACCGAAAGTTAATTTGGTAGTTAACTTGAATCTTTGAAACTGCTTGACTACCCAGTCACCCACTTTATATGACAGGAACCAACTCCTCAAAACTTTCTCCTGTTTAGAAAAGTAAAATTGCATTAACGCTGTGGACAGAAGCAGTCTTTCATTTTTCTGTAAAAAAAAAAACAACCAAAAACTACAACAACAACAACAGCAAAAAAAACCCACAACCAACAAAAAAAAAGAACAACAAAAAATGTGTGGATATAATGGGAAAGTCAACAGAAAAAACACAGATTTGCACGTCTGAAGGACAACATTCTAAAATGCCTCTTATGTGAGCTTTTTTCATCTACTCTCTAATGTTAGTTTCCTTGTTTTTACTTCTTATTTTGACTACTGCAGGAAGTCTAATTCTAGCTTTCCTTGCTTCTTTGTCCACAAAGAGAACTCAAAAAAGGCAGCAGTTTCTTGGCTATGAAGATTTCAGCTGATCACTATAAACCAGTCATCATGGTTAAAATGCACAGAACATGTAAGCTAAACCTGGGCTGGACATTACAGAAGAGACACCAGAGTGGCCACAGAGAAAATATCAACACCGTGACTTCTGCTGGAGCCAGACTTGTGGGACAATACTTTTACTTCATGGTTCACTTCTTTCTTTTGACTTCTCTGGCTCTTATGAACAGTATGCCTCACCTAAAGTCTACTGAGTATCTTCAAGTTGTTTGCTTTGCACCTCTTGTTCACAGACCTGTAAATCTCATTGAGACCTCAGTCAATAGTTTACAATCTTCTTATTTTTACTGATTTTTGGGATGAGAACTCATTTGCTATGAAGGAATTCCAGCTAGTAGCTGAGGTTTCATTTAAGATTTCACTCCACTACATCGTGGAAACCTGCATGGAGAAGGATGTCCTTATCAAAAAGAGCAGAAGCAAGCTGTCCTTATTCCACCAAAAAGAACAACTCCATAGCCTTGTGTCTCAATAGCTGAATAGCAGAGGAGTAGTTCCAAAGAATCCAAAATGTATTAACCTTCTCATTCAACACATGGAGACTAAGCTTTTCGAGGAACAATACTATATACAACATTTTTTTCTGTTTTGCCTACCACTTCCAGTACATAACCTATAACCTCAGCAGACATTCAAAACAAATGGGACCACCACCAGAACCACAAAAAACAAAGTGCTGTTGCAAAACCATTCTTTGTATTCCAAAAAAGCCTTTTAAGTATTGATGATTCAAGTGTACAAGGGAGAAGGTGTCAAGGAAAAAGAGTGATCTGAGCTTTCTTTTTCATGCCTGGAAACATCCTGATGACTATTCTTAATTATACTGGTTATGTTCAGTGCAGTAGTATGAGGAGGAAAAGAGATTATCATAATCAATTTTAAAGATTCAAAAATCATGAGTCACAAAAAATCACAGGACAAGCCAGAGAAATTACAGAAATAAAATAAGTTTCAAAGAAAAAAAACACACCCAAAAACAAACAATAAAAACCAAACCTCCTGGGTTCTACTTCACCATTGCTGCACTCTTAAAGTGCATTTGAGTAATTGTTTGGAAACCTTGGCCACAAAGGGTTGGAAACTTACTAACTTACAAAATCAAAAGGTAAAAAAAACCCCACAACAGTACATTCCAGGAGCCTGATCTTCAAGAAAAATATCTGCTACTGTATGACTCACAATAAAATCACAGGATTTGGCAACACTGCAGAGCATCAGGTAACTTCCATTGCAACACACAGGGGTAACCCATGAAGCAAGTATTTTCAAGTTTTCAGCTACAGTTGACACTTTTGAGTTTAATGCCAACATTAATTGAAATGAGTATGAACTCATACAGTTCATAGTCTTGGATCATATTTTGGGCTATGATCCTTAATCTCAGCTATAATTTAGGCGAGTGGGACTGCCATAGGAACAATTTTGTGACTGTTTCTATTAATAGCAATGATGATCAGCATGTTAAGACGGCTTCCTTAAAGCTAAATACGAACTATCTTTTACATGCAACTCAAATATATCAGAGCAAAGCTGGCTCCACAAATGTTAAATTCACTATATTTAACTGTTCCCGTGATAGGACTCCAGAAAACCATGCTCCTCTCTGCATTATCCTGTATCACAGATGGTCACAAATCACTGAAGTCAGCTTGGTCTGACCCTAGCAAGTCAACCCCTTTTCTTTCTTAAGGTTCTTCACCTTTTAGGTTTCCTTTTGATCCTCAGCCTTCCAGCCTAGCACAGCAGTTCTCTTAGTTGATGTCTAAATACATACATTTCTGTGATAAATGCACTTGTTTGCAAAATGGTTGGGACTATTGTGTTGCCTTTCTGTCTGATCAAGCCTAGTCGAGGCTCTGTGAAGAACAAAGACCAAAATAATGTCATTTTTATTAATACCACTTCATGAATTAATTGGCAGAGATGCCCATCATAGCTTTTCCCTATTAGGTAAAGGGTCTTGCCTATCACATGAAAAAAAAAAGTCACGCCAATCAGATGGTAACAGTATAACTGTTAATGCAGGGATACACACGTTCACCCAACTGTCTCATGATCCATTCTATCACAAAGCAGCTACTATGAGATGGGGGAGACCACTCAGCTAGAGCCCAAAGGCCTTCCAATGGTGCACATGGACTGCAGACTCTGCTCTTCACTTATACCTGAGAAGTCTGCTAGAAACTGTTCTGATGAGCTAGGTCTACCCAGAATAGTGCAGTCACCCCCTGTTCACCAAAGGAAGGCCAAAGTAGAAGAGCTGGCTCACTACAGGAAGGCCATTGGGTGGGCTACATTTAAATGTGGAAACCACTATTTCCAACCCACAGATCCATAAGGAGCAAGAAGGGCATGCACAGAGGGAGAAGGCAAAAGGAAAAGGAACAGGAGTTAGAAAACTTCATTGTGCCTGGCTTTTAGCAGAATGTGGAACTGCCAAAACCCTGCTTTAGGGATTGCTGTAGGCACTGACATGGAAACAGAATCATATCCAGCAGAAGTGAGGGGGTGGGACACAACTGGAGAAAATAAGGCAGAGAACAGAACATTAAGCTGGAGATCCTGAGGATAAAAATCATTGTAGTATTTAATGCACTAAAATAATACTATTTTTATCCACTACTTCCAAAATGAGCTAACAATGGCAGTTTTAATCATGGGTTAGGCTCCTCTCACTCATACAAGGAATGGTAGTGAGCTGCCTGCCTCAATCACGTGTCAGAACTGAGCGATCTGTCTTCACTGAAATGACTCCTGACTGACATTAGTTCAGGTGCAGAGACTCTAGCTCAGCACTTACAACGAGATGTGATCGTACTCTGAAAACAGACAGCAAGAATAACACTGTTGTGATGCTTTGACTAATGACCTAGGTTTTTACCTGCAGATTTTAACTCGCTGTTCTCTTTTGCATTTTCTGACCACTGTCTAGCACTCCATGGTAGCCTACAATAGGCAGAACAAATGAATACTGTCTTCAGGCAAAAAGGCTGAAAAAATTATCTAAATGATGACTTCCCATAGGGCACTCAAAGGGATGTTTCATCTTCTTCTGATTTTAACCCGCAGCCTCCCTAACACAGCCAGTAAGCAGCATGAAGCACTGGAAAATGATGTGTGATATAACATGAAGATCAATTTATTCAGCTATGACTACAGGGTCTAGTTTTCCTGCATAATGCATTAAGTTTGGAATTTACTGGAAGCTGTCTTTGGTGGTTAACTCCTTCTGTGACTTCAGATATCAAGGACAGCAATGCTCATCTGGTTCAGAAGACTGGGAAAAAGAGCTTCCCTGCTTTGTTAAAACAAGAATGATCCATAGTTCAGGACTGACCTTTGCATAGCTAATTCTGACCTCATGCTAATTCTGCATATCCTGCAACTTCACCTCCTTTGAAACTCTGTTTGCAAAGTAAAAGCTGCCATTACTTCACTTGAAACAGAGCTGAAAAAGTATAAACACTTTGGATTCATACAAATATTTTTCCAACTTAGATGCTCTGAAAATAGACAGTAGGCATTCAAGTATTAAATAGTTCTTTCTGTAACGCAGAAAAACAGAAAATATTTTTCATGACAGAGGAGCTTGTGGGGCAAATCCCACAGTATTTACATGTACATGATTAAGAATACTTCTGGTTCAGAAAAACACAAATGCCTCCACGCCCAACTGCAGATCCTCACCACAACAAAAACATGCTTCAGAACCTTCTAACTAGCTTGAATGGAGTTTCTGAATCTATTCTACCTCTCTCTCCAACTATTTAATTAGTCTGTTTACAGAAACATGCTTCTCTGCAGTCCTGCCCCCTCAACAGTCACACTGCCATCAATAAACTACTTGAAAATATGACGGAGATTTTCAATCTTCATAACAGCTTTAGGGTAGCTGAATCATTTCTCTTGAAAAAGCACAAATTCCTTCCAAAAGCTTAGTTTCTGGTTTTTTTTTGTCCTTCTTTCTTTTACTACAAGAGACATGAGGAACGTCCACTTGGAAGCCGTTCAACTCTATTTTCAAGCATCTATTTATTTAATTTCCAGTTTCCAACAGGGAAATTTGAGGGTTTAGCTAGTACATGTGGGACAGCATTTCTGGACATTTTCTAATAATATTGTCACCAAGTTACCTCAACTAATCAAAGTATTCTGCAGAAACAGGTTCCTCAGTTTATTTGCAAACCCACTGAGTGGGCTCAGTGCCCCATACAAACTGAAAAATCCATGAGATTATTAAAGAAGAAAAAAAATAAGAAAAGCATTGTATTCTTAAGGTATCAACACTGCTTATCTAAAGAAATTACTAGCAGTAATGAATGTCTGTTTCGTGATAACTGCTAAGTGCAAAGTTACAAGCTTCCTTCTGTATCATATTGCCAAATTCTGCCTTCGTTCCCATGGGGAATTGCTGTTGTTGTACCTGTGACTTCCACAGTAGGTCGACACATCGGCACAGTCCTTCCTCTCCCTTGTAGACAACTTCCATGCCTCCTCCTTGCTGCAGCACTAAAGCAGGCAGCCCTTAGCTCCCACAGAACAGTGTGGAACCAAAGCCACACAGAAATCAGAAATAGTAACATATATGTTCAGCCAAGCACTCAGAACTGACACTCCTACGGGGCCTTAGTCATAGTTAGTATCTGGCCTTGTCACATTTAACTTTACAAATGGCTTCAAACAACTAAGGGCTGGCCTGGCATCCTCACAACACCACATCAGATTAACTGATCAAATCAAAGGGGTTGAGGTTGTGCAGTTTTGTGTGCCAATCTCCAAGTCCTTTTAAAGTGTGATTGATTTACCTCAGTTTAGCCAGTGTCAGAATTGAGAATTATCACTCGTGAAGTTGCTGTGGTTTACTCAGTTACTTTTAAATCAATTGTAAGCTCAAGACATGTGAATTCCATATGTAGAAAAACTTTCGTAACATACCTGATGACCACCTGCACCATTTTTAACAAGAATATGGAAGCTTTAAGCAGCTGACGGAAAACAATTTCTTCCAAATGCAAGACTGACCCCTAAACTGACAGCGCACAGTGACTCTGGTTGCAAAGAAAGCCAAATCGTTCCTGAAGAACATCCTAAAACTACACTTTAACTCTTGCTGGAGCTGAACTCTTGCTAAATGTGTCCACAGTGTATTCAAAAGAACATTAAGATACCTAAAATGCACAGGAAACGGTAAGAAATATTTTTATATCAACCAGTGTAGCTTAGGAAGGGTTAAATCAGACCAGCATGTGTTTATTAACACTGCTCATTCACTCAGGAGACTGACAGGCATGTGCAGATCCTCTCTGGTTTGAGACAAAAACCTTTACAGAAGGTCACGAAATACGTTACTTCGGGGGAAGAGTTTTATTTGCTTTTTAAAGTTGAGAAAATGAAGCACAAACATTTAAGACTGACAAACCACACAGAAAGGAAATTCAAAGTTACTTCTCACTCCCTCAGGCTACCTTTCATACAGCTAGGTTGCTTTGTGAATCATAAAAAAAAAACTATCGCTGTCGTATTCGCTGTTTCATATTTTCATTTTTCATTTTATTTGTTGCTGGCAATATTCCCTTGAAACTACTGGCACACTTTCTGGACAGTTTTTGGAAGGCATATAAGGCCATACCTATCTTCCCTCCGTATGATGCGTTCTAATGATAGGAAGCACGGTCACTGCAATGTGAGCTCCAGGGCAGTTTCTGAGGGCCCAGAGGGCTCCTGTCACGTGCAGCTTTCCACAGCCCTCAGCAGATCACTCCTTTGGGATCCCACTGCACAGCCTCCCATTTGCACACCATTACTGACATCCTATTTTTAGTACCATTCTTTTTTTTACGCAAGGAAACACATATTTTGAGAACAACAATTGTCTGCCTCTTGGAGAGGTCCTCAGACTGTGTTAAGAGAAATGACTGATTTCTTTCTTAAGCATCATGAATACAACAGATCTTCCCTTTTCCTTTCCTCTCCAGCGAGCCCATACTGAAAATATCCGCACAAATGGTCACAGTTTGCAAAAAACAAACAAACAAACAAAAAACCAAAACAGCAGTCCAGCTTACCTCCTTTGGTTATTGGCTCCCATCCCACACTGCATGCCCTTTTTCCTCACAGAGGAACCAGACAGGGGGTTTGATTTGCATTAATATTCACCTCACTGAGCCTCCCTCCGCCTCCAAAAGGACAGTCTGAACCCAGAACCATTCTCCAGTCTAGACAGCTACCTGACCACGCAAACGCAACAAAGAATGTGGCGTGAGGAGCGGGAACGCCTGGCTAGGGCAACGGAAAACCGTGTATTTCAACAGCAGCACCCAGGCTGGTCAGCCCTGAGCACACGGCCCCATGGGCTGCACTGCACTCAAGGCTTATGAGCCCACTGCCAGGCTGCCCACTGTGCCATAGCCACGAGGAATATTAGGCTAGCTCTGGCCTGAAAGTGGGCTGCTTTCAAACGCCACCTGCTCTGAGACAGGAGATGGTGTGGTCCTTCTGAGCAGGGAAGAAAGGGCGTGATGTTTCTCCCCAGAAATATTTGTAAACACACCTCAGAATAGGCCCTGTAACTGCTCAAATCCATTACAAAAGCAAGCAGGAGTTTGACTCTGCAGGGGACTGTGTAGGAAAAGTACTTTTGGCATCTCAAGTCAGTCACCAAGACTTATGGGAGACATTTGAAATGACAGCTATCACTCTCCAACTTTAACAGCAAGCAGAAGAAAGACCCACCAGTGGTCATCTTCACAGGATGCTGAAGGAGTCAGAGTAGTCTTGTTCAAGAACACACTGTTTTCAGGAGAAAGGAATATGCAAATGGAACAGACAAAGCACAGATCCTCACTCTGAAGTGAAATACCTAATCTTGCTGCAGATCACTAATTTGAATTAAAAAAAAGAAAAAAACCAACAAAATTCAGCCAAATCACCCCAATTCTGTTTTGTTTCAGGGGAAAATCTGATGAATATTTGCCTGAAACTACCACTACTCAGGGAAAACTCTCTGTCAACCCAGACAGAGGTCTTATCTGAGTATGAGATTTTGCTCTGAAACTTCTTGTTGAACTTTAACTCTCATCTTCAAAGAGCCTGATTCTGACTACATTTCTTTATAGTATTACTTACAAGACTTGGTTCTTTAACAAAAAGAAATCAAAGGCAGTCTCAAAATATAATACCCTGATTGGAATTGCATGTTATTGGGGTGCATCTGTTCAAACATCAGTTAAAAGGTTACATTCAAAAATACTAGAGCCCAAGTGATGTAATTAAGTCACTTAATTAGAATATTTAAGGTATAACTGAATGGTTTAGAGTACATAAATTGCAGTTCTGCTGCTCAGCATTGTCTTTTCACCATGGTAGAGGAATTCAAACTTGAATATTTTCCCACACATGGCTCCATATTTAGCCCATGTAACTGGTCATTACAAGTGCATCTTCTGCGTCAAATGTTGAAGCACACTCAAGTCCTGGGTCAGGGGCTGCTTTGTGCAGGTCCAGGCATTCTTAAAGCACAATCTGAACAATCAACACAGCCAGGATTGGAAATGGACAAGCAAACTGTCGTCAGCCACAACTCTGCAGGTCCAACTTAAGCAAGGAAGCTCTGCTTAGAGACAGCCTCTATCTCACACTACAGAAAACAGTATGACTGTTCACCTACACAATCAGACCACAATTTCTATAATATTTCATAACACAACAATAAATGTGGGGAGAAACTGTGTACACAAGAAGACTCACAGCTGCCCGTTCAAAATAAGCATTTAAATTGATTAACCAGACAACTGTGCTTTTAAACCAGCAATGCTTACACAGTTACACGATTCAGAGGGATTTATAAATATTTGGCTTTCCAGATAAAAGAAGGGCATTAGCAGGAGTTTTTTTGAAAGCGCTTTTACTGCCACTGTTCCTTCTTTCCATCCATAAACAAGTAAGGAAACAAAACAAAAATGTGTTTAGGGTGCAAAATTTGTCATGACAGTCAAGTCATGATAAAACTTGGGGATTTTGGTTTAAGATTAATATGAAATGTACTAATGTAGAGATCAGAAAGTAAGCCTCATTTTGCTTAGCTTTTTGAAGCCCTCTTAACTTCTGGAATACTTGGGAAATTTAAGTTAAGTTACTTGGGAATTTAAGTTAAGGCATATCCTCCAACAAATGATACCCCTGCTATGGTCCCAGTGTACAAAGCATCCATGCATTCTGACAAAAACCTTTTCTAGATTTGAGCATAACCTGCCCTTCCTAGTCTATCTGAAGTATAGCTTCCAAGTAAAAAGTCTTATTCAACACATCCACATCCTTTGCACACACACAGACACCTCTGTCAGTGTTTATGCAAATGTATTTATGGAAATGCTCTATTCAGAGCTCCTTTTTGCTGTTAGGAGGCATTTACCTGCAAGCAAATAATGTTTATGAACTATTTTGTCCTCACACAGAAAGATTTGAATGACAGATTAAGGAAAACAGTATGAAAAAGAAATTACTCTCAGTTCAGCTAAAATGGTAAATCAGAAGAAAGTTAGACTCAAATGTAATCCCCTGGGAGTAGAATCACTTTGAATGGATCCGGGGAAGAACACAGATCATTCTCAAATTCAGTAGCTTGGATGATTATATTTGTCTCTGTCAAGTTACATGCAAAGAAGCAGAATAACACCATTTAATACCCCAGGGAGATGTTCTCCTGATAGATGCATCTAACTTTCGGAACAGGAATTACATACTGAGCGTTGAGAAAAGAGCACACACATAAGAATACACTTTTAATGATATCCAACATTAGGAAAACTTTCTTTTGTAGAAATCCTACTGCTGTGGCATGATGCTACAGGGTAATCAGATTTCTTGGTAAAGAAGATTCCCTACCAGCAAAGCAGTATTTCCTTTATCTGCCTAGGGTAAACTTGCTAGTATATCCCCAGGTATTAGCTGTTTCGTTTAATGCATTTGCAAATGACTCCCTCCAGCTAACTCTGGGACAGTGAATCAGCAACTGGCAACACCACTCTGCTGAAATAAGGGAAAGATAAGTCAGCTCGTTCATTTCTATTTGAGGCAGACATTTTACTGGGTTTGATGAAAAACAGAAATGATGGGTGAAGCCTGTCCACTGTTTAATGTGTTTCACCCATAAACGTGTCTCTTGAAAATTCATTGTTTCTAAACCAAAAGTATGAGCAAATCATTCAGTTTACCATAAATTATCTCTACAACAGTCTCTTCTGTGTGTGTACACGATCCTGTAGCTAAGTTCTCACATTTAAGAAGTTAACACCAGGCATTCAAAAATCCATATGTAGGAATACAACGATTCTCACTATATACAACACATTACAATCTGTGCAACCTACTTTGGCAAGGGGGTTGGGTTGGACCTGAAGATCCCCAGAGTTCCCTTCCAACCCCTATGATTCTGTGATTACTCACCACTTGCAGCAGCCAGGCCTAGAGAGGTTGACATTACAGCATAAGGTGAGGATGCTCCTCCATTAGACACAGCTCAGTGGGAAGGAACTTGCCAGTTTAAAATGTTTAGTCTACCTGCCCGAAGATGTGTGAGGGACTGCAGACTCTTCCACTTTGTTTATGATGAGGCAGAATAAAATTGTAAATAAACTCAGAATGTGAAATATATACACGGAATTGGATTTCTAAGGTTTTCCTCTCCCAGTTGCTATTGACAGGGCCATTGTTTGCAAGCTACAGCCTAAGTAATTCTCAAGATCATAATCTTTCAGCAGCATTCCAAGATAGCATACAGGCTTGCAAGTTGCCTTACTTAGAAGAAACGCTGCAGGGAAGAAAGAAATCTGAAGGTCTATAAATGTCCATAAAACAATTCCTTCATTAGAAGGGAGAAAGCTAGGAAGAGATAAGACAAACACAAGATCAAATGCACCAAGTAGCAGCTCAGAAGCAAACCTTCTGTTGACTTTTAACTTTCATTCAAACGCCTCACGGTTTCATGCAATTACTTCAAAAATTTCTTCTATAACTGAGAACTACAGAAAACATAGGATGATACTTCTTAAACTTTTAAATAGTGCAGTTCACTTTTGGGAACAGAAAAAAACATTCCCTCTTATGCAACCCTGGGACAGAAAATGTCTACTGCAACATCTGAGTTAAATTCAATTAGATAAGATCTACAGCAGATGTTAATCTTTAACTTTTGAGTGCTGCTATGTCAAATTACACTAGCTAATGTTTAATGGCTTAGAGTCACTGAGTGTTTCTAGATATTGGTGATAGCACATAATCATCTTTTGTCTAATGACCACTAATTCAACTGTAGAAATCAGTAATAGTCTGCAGGATGTCTAAGGGTTTCTTATGAAATGCCTTGATCATTTTCAACAAATGCCAAACGGATTAATAGTTTTGTCATGAAATTACTATTCCAACAATTGCCATTCAGGAAGCCGTGCGTAACATGGCCAGAGTAGCTGAACTACTCAGCATCCGTTTAAACATCACGAGCCAGTTGTAAGCTTTGTTATGGTTTCTGGTGTAACTGCTCAGTGATACGGTCAGCTCATTCTCTAAAGTTGTCATTCTGACTTTTTTTCTCTTTTTTTCCCCACAAATACACTCACATAGAACAAAATATGTTTTCAAAAGTGCTCTCACAAAACAGAACAATTCCAAGCTTTCCAAACACAATAATATCTTAATTTATACCAGAGGGAAGTACTCTGTAGGAATGGAGACATTTTTTAAATTCCTTGGATGCAAAATTTTAGAACTCATGCATATTTGAAATATCCTTCCAGTGGGTTAGTTAGCCACGTCCCTTAAATGTTTGTTACTTCTGGAGGTGCTAGTAGGAGTCCTGAAAGACAAGAGTGAAGCCAGCCTGGTATTTACTGGCTGTATCACAGATTTCTAGGCTACAGGACCTCTACATCAGGAAGTGCTTCAATGATTTTTCCCAGTTCTATTTTTCCCAGTCTGACCTTCTACGAGTGAATCATTCCATCCAGCTATTTTTGCACCAAGCTCTAACTTCCCTGCATAAGCACAAAAAGCAAAATCCTGCTTCAATTCAGAGATTTACATTGGGAAGTTCATCACAACCAACCCCTGATGGGGCTCTAATCATGAAATTATCCTCTTTGTTAAAAATGTGCTCCCTGTTTCTGAAGTGATTTAGCTCATTCACAATTTCCATTTGTTGGAACGGGCATGTTCACCTTTCATAAATTTACACCACTTCTCCCTCCCTGCAGAGTAAGGAAAAATAAAGTTAGTGCTGCTCCCTGCTCTCCTATCCACAGCTTACCATTCTGACAAAGCAAATTTAGCTAGGTTACACCATCTTACGTTTGCCTAAAGGTAAATGCTCCCAGTTCCTGCTGTTTATGCAGTGTGTTATTAAGGGATGGCAAACTGCCTGCATGTCTGACCAAATCAGTACCCAACCACAGAACAGCAGCTCTACATACTGTTCCTAATTCTTTCATTTTTCTTATGTACAAAAACACAAGTCTGTCATTTTCAAAAGCTAGGCAAGCGTAACATAAAACCTGTGCTTGAAAATGCTAACAAAGCAATACAGTTCCCTAATCAAACAGTGATACCTCTTTCCTAATCCACTGCAGGCCTAAAGACAACAGAGTGGAAACTACTGCTCCAGGCAGAGCTATCTACACATCAGACTAAAAAACACAAAATGGAAATTTAAAACAAACTCCAACTTTTAAAAGGAAGAGTGACGATTGCATTGGCAGCAAAACTACTCACACTAAGCAACGGCTTCAAAAGACAGGTGTCAGTGTTTTCTATTTCTAGATGTGTGGTTATGATAGTGGTAAGTGTGCCTTGTCATTGACATTCAAGGGTAAGACATTTCAAATAATTAGTGGTTTGTCTCTAACATTTGCTACCCACCTTCAAACATGAGAAGGCCAATATGTTTCTGAATTCAAACCACTGGTAGAAACATGTTTGACAATCACACTACACGGCACCATAACAAAAATCAACAAGTCCAGGCTGGATGTGGCTCTGGACAGCCTGGTGTAGTGGCTGGCAATGCAGCACGTAGCAGAGGGGCTAAAACTGCATGATCATTATGGTCTTTACCAACCCAGGCCATTTGATGATTCTAAGTACAGATTCTAAATCAGGGAAAGTATGAATTGGATGAATCACAAATGTATGTGGCCACTCTGGGGAAGAGTTGGGCCTTAAAGAGACGAACCCGATTTTGTGCCCTCACTGTTCCCTGGCATCTCCAAGCACACAGCCTCTTAATCAAGGAGAAATGGAGAGGGGGGAAAAGTGAATTGTATCTTGTTGATCTTAGCAGGGGACCTGGAGCTGACAAGGGTTCCTGGGTACTCTGTTATCATCCAAAATTTCCACTGAGAAATAACAGCAGTTATGACTCTCTTTGAACTTAAATTTGCCATTCACAACAGACCGCTGTTGAAACTACCTCTTTTCATTTCCCACAAGTTCTACAACTGTCTGTAGAAACCATAACTAATGCAATGTATTTATTTTTTTAAAGATGTTAAGCAGGACTAATCCAGACTGTGGAAATTCTAGTACAAATGGCCATTCTAAAGTTTAACAGTAGCCTAACAATCACAACAGGTGAAATTCTGAGAAACTGGAGGTCTGGGTTTGGATCTCCTGAGATTAATGAGAGACTGAGCCCTGATTTCTTACTTCTCGGCTCACTGCTTTGACCAAGGGTCAAGATGCAAAAACTCTGTTCAGTTCCAAGTCACCATCAAGCCTTGTCTCCACCTCCCACATAAAACAAGGAACCTCTAAGCTCTCCTAACACATACAAGAAACAGCTTTTATACCTAATTCATATAATTTGAAATCCTCCTTTTAGGTTCAAGTACTTACTTAAACAATGAAAATATTCGTATGCCTGGCCACTCATGCTAAATCTCATGCCCCTGGATCTCATTGATTAAATCTGAATCACATTGATATCTTCTCTTATATACATTAAAAGACAATGACGTACATATGGAAAGTTCTTCATGTTGCACTAATACTCATAGCACTAGAACGCCTTCAGGGAAAAGTGGGAACAGCAAAGACCTCAGCCAGGCAGAAACTTCAAGGCAAAACTATAAAATATGAGAGCTAAGGAATGTGCAAAAAGGAGCTGAACATAAAAGAAAAACAATGATGAAGAAACACTTTCTGGTTGTGTTCTCATTTCCAGAATTGTTTCCCATCTTTTCCATTGAATGTCTTCCTATTTCAATCATCCACAAGCAAACAGAGAACAGATACGGCTTTACAACCAGCCCACGTGGTATTGCTTCTTACATGCAAACTTGGGCTACACCAGCTTTGCAAGCCTGCTGGCCTGGCACTGTACATAACAGATGAGAATACTATAAATGCAATAAAAGGATCAGCTTCCCAGATTTTTGACTTAAGGCATTCCTTTGTGGTAAAGTTGGGTGTGGAAATGGAAGAATAGACTGAAAGAAAGGGGATATTCAATAGCCCAGAAGTATGTATTTGAGGACCTAGTTACTTTTTGAAAGCTGCAGTAAAGGGGCTTACAAAGTCACGACTATTACATGGTCCTCTGTGATCCTTTCACGAGGAAGAGAAACGGTTGTTTCCAATCTAAAAAAAAAAAATTTAAGAAAGAAAGAAAGGAAAGATTCTGTATGTAAAGTCTCTCTTTGTTGTGCTGTGAACTCCCTGGAGATCATCTCACTCACCCTGCAGGGGCTGGAATAGTGAATGAATCCATCAGGGAACAAGCTTTCTTCTCCTCTGACATGCTACAGGGGACCACCCGCACACACGTCAGCCCTTTCCCTGCAGAGTGCTGCCCCCACAGCCCTGCTCAGCCTTAGCCAGCAAGGATCCTTCCTTGCCAGAGAACTTACTGATGGAGTTTAGATACTCCCAAGCTGAGTGGCAGGACTACGGGCCTCCCACTCTTCAGGCAATAGCTCTAACTGCTGTAGGAAAAGGAAGAAATGCAACAGTGAAAAATCAGTAATGGGAATGGTGGAGAGGTGGAAGGTACACAGCAGGGCAGCTGGCCACCTTCCACAGCACAGTCACTGAAGCATCATAGATTCCCTTGTATGCCAGAGACAGATGAGAAGGATAATTGCTGCATGCCTGCAGGCAGAACCAGCTAACGGAAATGAAGGACCAACAACCACCTGCACATGACAGCTCTTCTCTTGAGATCTCAGTGGGCTCCTGATCATAGATGGACAGATTCGTACTGTTCAAAACCTCATTAATTTATTCTCATTAGTGAAGCACACAAAGATTTATTTCTTCGTTCCTGTACTGCTCCTATGAATTTGTCAGGGAGAATGGTCCTGTTAGAGTTAGAGGCAGAGCTAAAGGAGTGTTCTGAGAGCAGAAGACCGATAATGCCGCAGACTCTGGGATCAGCTCAGTGCTGGTCAGATGCTGAACATTCCTACACGATTTTATCATTGTTGCATCTCATCATTTATACAGTGAAAAAGATCATCCTTAATCACGTGTATTTTTACAATGCAGCCTATTTTAGGATAAAATGTGAGTAAAATGCAGCCTACGCAACCTTGTGCTCAGAATAACAGAAGTGCTACTCTAGATTAATTAGTAGCTTTACACTGACTTGAAATGAAATAAACAGACATGTAGCTACAGTCCTCCCTTCAGCAGCAGCCTGAAAATTGCTTCATGGATACTGAATGTCTACTGATAGAATTTTTTAAGAGACTATGGAGCAGGAGAAAAAAAAGACTGCTAAAGGGGAAAAGTGTAATTACATCTATCATATTTCCCCAAAACATGCACTTTAACAAACACAAGTTATTCACAGATGCTGCCCTCCTGGAGCACTTTGGAAGTGCACAAGATAAGTCCTGATGTAACTATGACTTCAGCCGTAGCTCCCAGAAAAGCAGATGGAAGTTAGTTAGGACAGCCAGGCAATACTAAAAGCAGGGCAGCAGTTAAGACAGACAGACAGACAGAAAGGAAGATAAAGTTTGGCTCCATTTGACCACTAAGAGTTTTCTTCAAGTGTGCAAGTACTATAGCCTATTGCTATTCTGCAGCCTTATATAGTGAGTTTAGTATCTGAGCTGCTAGTTGAATCTCAAGGATCAGAACAGATCAGCATCTCAAAACACACAAGAATTGCGGATGGCTTTCTGCTTCCTTCCCTGAAAATAACCAGAAGTCATAATCCATTAGTAATCATCTGTGGTCGGTTTCAAAGTTCATTCTCTTGTACAGCAACATTAAAAATGTTCTTATATTAGTTAGTGAGATGAAATCTACGAAATTACCGCATTAGCATTCAAAAGCCCCAGGCACAACCTATCCGTGCCAACAGGTGATGTATATGGTGTGCTTACTCCCATTCTGTGCTGCAGAATCTAGAGCAGCATTAAAACCAGCAGGAGGCAATTCACTCATGTCTCATGGCTGAAATACCTAGACCTGGGAGAACTTCAGGTTAGCTCCTGGAAAAACTGACTGAACCCCTTGTTCCTTCTGCCAATAAAATGAACACCAGCTTATACTTTGGGATGGGGCCTTAACATTAAAACACACACCTACATTCTGAGGAGTATGTCCCTTATTTCCACTTTGCTTCCTTACTAATTACAACTGATCAGCGATAAAATGAGGCCCCAGTTTTCATGCAGTTTGGGAAATGTACATGACTGCTTTCAAATTAAAGGCCTGATCTTGATGAAAAGCCATCCCCCTTGAACATTTTTCTTCTTTAGGACCACCTATCTCCAATCAATTAATCTTCATCCTCCCAAAATCTCCTCCCATCATTATTCCTGGACAAAAATCCTTAATGATTAATTGTAAGAAGACTGGAAACACTTCCTTTCCCTTGACTGCCTGCAATCTTTCCTTCCTAAAGTTCTGAGGATGTCACAATGCCGCAAATTACTCTTTTGCTCCAAGAAAAAGAACCAGATCACTCTGGCTCCAGTAAGATTGATATCACAAAAGCCCCCTCAAGGGAATTACAGCCTCATAACATACAGTTGCCTATTATTTATTCCATGGCCAGATTCTCAGCTGGTATAAATCAGGGCAGGTTCCTTGCCTTCAACAGGGTAAAGCTGATTTATGCCAGCTGACAGTCTGGTCCTGCATGTGCTCCACTTGCACAATGCTAGTTTTTAAAAGAGGGCCATTAAAGTGCCCTAGGCACGTAAGAACCACACTTGGGTCTTTACTTGGAAAATGCTGCTCTCAGGAGTAACACTGTGAAGCCTTCCCACAGCTCTCTGAGAATGCACTGTTCAAATTCACTTGCTTTCCTAACAGGAGGAAGTCTCTATGCCCTGACAGAGACGCTACAACCTTGGGAACACAAGATGGATTTTATAATGTTAAACTTTAACTTTATAATTTTATAATGTGTTGGCATAGCCCAAGTTCATAACCAACCTTAAATGCTGAATTAAATTAAGCCCACAGGCACACCAATGTAATATTTTGAGAGAACTGATCAAATGCAGAGGAGGCAGAAGCTATCTTTCAGAAGTTGTATTACTGGTGACTAGGAAAAGACAGAAACAATGTGGTGTGACTTTCAAATCACTGGCTGAGCTTCAAGCTAAAGCTGCTTCAGAAGTCTTTCTTCTGTTTCCCTTAAAAACTCAAAAATCTCCATAAGGAGCAGGGCAACTTTTGCAACCATTTGTAGGACGTGAAAGATGGTGTTCTGGTACCTCTGGTTCCAAATCACCTTTTCAAAAGCAAAACATTAATCTAAAGAGTGCCATTGTTGTGATGTACCTGCTCGGCTCTAAGCTGATGGACGCGAGGAAGAAGACTCCTTTATCCATATTACTAAAATCTATTAATTTAAGTGGAAATTCTGCTAAAATACTACTCTGGGTGAGTGGAGAACCAGAATCAGACTATCAGGATTGCTAGTAATAAAAGCTGTGGTTCTCTGCCTGAAACAAATTTCTGAATACAGCGTTCATTATTATGACATGAAACAAAGACTAGAAGATGCCTTTCATTCTGTGCAATGGCATTCCTACCAAACGAGGCAAAGACAAACACATGGCCACATATCAACCTAAATAATGCTAAATAAATTAAGCAGAATAAACCTAAATAAATAAAGCAGAAAAATGCTTTTCCTCACACACAAGATATTGTAACGTTTCACGTATTTTCATATTCATGACCAGAGTGAAACAAAAGTCATTTGAAATGGTGTGGGGTGCTTGCTCATGAATGCAAGATGACAAAAGAGACAGCCACCCAATGTCCTGGAGACAGAGGATAGGGGGAGCTCCAGATTCAGATGTTTGCTCTGAGTCAGAGCAGGCACTTGATCCTACTTTTATTCCAGTAATTATTTTAATTATTGATTAATGATTATTTCTCTTTCTCTCTTCCGTATCAGAAATTCTGCTGTGGACAAGGAGGGGGAAAAAAAAAAAAAAAAAAAAAAAGGAAAAAAAAAAAAAAAGTTTCCTGATGCAAGTTTAGTGGAAACTGGTACATTTCCACAAATTGTTTCAGTTTTGACAAATCAGCATTTTCCCATGAAAAACAGCGTCAAAAGCTCTTAACCAGCTCTAATTCTAACCAGATTAACTCAGGGATGAATGCCAGCAGGAAGCCCTTGCTAAATACCAGTTGTTTGAGCAAAGGAAAACTACTCCTTCCCCAGATGATCTTTCCAGAGGTGAAAAGGCTTTAAAACCCATATGAGAAAAAGGACAGGTAGTTCAGCTGTAACAACTACAATAGCATTCAGAGCAAGAGGAAAAAAAACAAGAACTAACTGTATTTTAAAAATGCCCAAACACTGACAAATCAGCAATTTGGATTTCTCCTGCCACTGCTAATGATAGCGTTTCTTAAAATCTGCAGCAGTTGTTTAATTTTGCAGCAAGGCAAGCAAATGGACTCAGGAATCCATATTGACAGCAGAGGCGCACAGGCAGTCCCCATAATACATGTTCACATTCAAATTCTGCTTAAATCCCTAGAAGTTAAGGGATGAGATCACATCACGGAATGTGATCACCAACAGAAATAGAATTCAGCAGTGCCTGGTGAGATGAGCTAGTATTAATTATTAATTCGGTAAGTTTTCACCACTTGATGGTTTGTTCTCTGTGAACCTAAATGTGTATATTAACAAAATCTGCATCCTTCCATGCAGCAGGATATAAATCATTGTATTCAACCAATGGCAGTCCTGCCAGTCTGACTTTATGCCAGAATTAAGCAACAGTATGAAAAACTAACCACTGAAGATCTAGGTGCACCAGTGAGAAACCAGTCTTGTAAATATACAGCAGCGACTCATGGCTGACAACAGCACACAGATCAATGGCATCTGCTCAGCTAGTGTCCTGCCACACTGTTCATATCTTTGTCCATTTGACCACGTCTGCAACACTTGGACAAAACAAGCTAGTTTATGTCCCTGGGATGTGCCAAAGTCTCCTCTGAGTCAAAGAGCTTCTATGTGGCAAAGGAGATTTGGCTGTGCAGATCCCCACTGCCTCAGGGCACACCAGATGCAGAGGGGATATGTGCTCCCATCTGCTGAGCCAGGACCCTGGTGCCACAAAAGTGGGTGGGAGCTCTGACATCCACTGTGCCATCAGCACTGAACTGCAGCCATGCAGTCTGTGGGGAGAATGCACAGATCTCTAACAGTTCATTGTACTGGTGATGCTATTTCTGATCTAGCTGACACAAATGAGCTTGGTTATGCAAAATCAAAGTCAGTAACCAGCTGGCCCCAACAAACGGGCTTTGCTCATTCTTGCTACCATTAAGCAAGGCACAAATCTGAGGTTGGAGCGACAGTGGCACACCATGAACACTAGCAAAGCATGCATGGCCCAGACATCGCTGTGAGAAAAAAGTCCCTATACCATGAAGGCAAAGGTACAAACTTAAAAATATCTTGCAGAGGAAGTATAATCATGGGAAACTCCAACAACGGTGCTACAGTGAGAACTTACTCTTCCCTCCCCCCACCGCAAGAGAAACTCCTTTCTAGTTCTGAGTAGAAGAAAAAAATAATTTTCGCCTTTGCATGTCTGTCTATCTTTGCTCCTAAGGTCACAATCAGACTTCTCACAATGACTATTTTTATCAGCCAGCATTATGGCACACTGCACCTTTGAAATGGAAACAATTCATTCCAGAAAGGAGTATGTGATTTTGAAGCAATGTTACTTGGCTAAATGTAGGTCATATAACGATAGGTGTTTATAAAATAGAAGGAAAAATTGTAAATATGAAAAAATGAACTATTTCACTGCCCCCTTCCTTTTTTTCAAATTGCCTTTGGAACAGTTTCAGGAAACCTATATACTACAACTGTATCGATGGTAATGGAACTATATCCATTTGCAGCAGCTTAATATCTGGCTCACTGTTTTTTGATAGAATCCATTCCCAAATGGAATTCACCACCTGACTATTAAAGAAGTATGAGCTTAAGAGCTCAATACAGCAATTAAATAGACGTGATTTGCAAAGTCTCAGGCATAATGTTATCAGAATTCAAAGATATCTCAGAAGAAATTGCAATAATATCTGTGTTCTTCTACTTATCTCCTGAAATAACTGGAAGTTTGCCAGAGCTTTAGTGGGGGACAGGAATGCACTTCAGAGTCTATCTTCTAACAAACATGTTCTGCCATGTTTGTTCTCATACTCACTCATGCAACTACCTGAAACTCCACATTTGTTTTTATTTTATTACTATTAAACCAACAGATGACCATGTGGCTTTTACAAGATAAGGAGACAATGATGCAAGTCAGTGCCTGGATGAATGGCTTTATCCCAGATATGGAGAAATAAACAGCTATTACACGGGCTATTCCGAAGCACAAAATTCGGCTTTTTGTAACCCAAATACAAATTCAGATTCACATCCTCTTGGACACAGTGTTGTTTTTTTCTTATATTACCAAATGCTGGTTTGCACAGCCATTTATTGATTAAACAGTCAACGTAGCATTCGTAACCATTCAAAAAAGAAAACAAAAACAAACCAAACACCAAGCAAACCCAAATTCACACTCTATTTTTTGGAAAAAGCTTCAGTTGCTTTTGTTTAGCACAGAACATCAGTACATCTCTTTCAAAGCAAACACTTTCTATTGGATCTGCTCATGAATTTGTCATTTTCTCCATAATCTTTATGGGAATGTGCCACCCTTGTCTAGTATCTTGTTACAAAGAATGTTTCAATGAAGTTTTAGCTGGGGCTCTACTAAGCTGCTCACCACCAGAAGGCAGGTTAATAGGCACACCTGGGAAGTGCACCCTTCTGGGACTGACATCTCTCCTGCCCCATCCTTGCTGAGTTATTGATTATTACAGTCAGTAGCTCTTTCTTTTGTTTTGTTTTCCTCAAACAGCTAGTAACTATACTTCTCATTTTGATGCCGATTAATAACCAGTATTCACACTCCAAGCTCTGTGCCCCCAGAAGCACCCTTATTTTCTGACCAACTGGTTACACAAACAGAACCCTACAACAATTATTCATACGTCATTTTCTACAAGTTTTGGAGCCTACAGATTATCTGATCACAGCTGAACTCTGTTCCGTAGACTACAAATAAAGATCTCTATTAGTTGAATAAAAAAAGCATAACAATAACAGGAGACTAACAAAAGCAGAACTTTTAAAGCTTTGTGTAGTAGGAACACACAACACATCTGAGGCTAGTGCCTAAAAAAAAAACCATTCCTAGCCAAGCACAATTTATATCAAGCAGAAATATAAATATATATCAAAATCAACAGGAAGCTGCACACCTCAAGTTTAAACCAGTCACATGGCTGAGTCCCGGGGATACCATCATGTTTCATCTGCCCTACGCTTACATGAGTAACTCTGCAGGAATGTAAAACCTGTTGACTTTGATAGGATTATTAACAAAGCATGAAGTTATTCATAATGTACACAGCCACCAGCAGTGACTAAACGAGAGCTGTTTAGTTTATGTTACTATATTTTAGTGACCATGAATGGACCACAGGAGGTAATAACCGGAGAGCCCAGAGCAAAGCTAGCAGAAGCTCAGGTGTCCACACATCTTACTTGAAGCTGAAATCAGAAACCTGGTATCATACAACACCTCAGAACACACTTAAACTGATCAAAACTGATTCAAGTGTGGTTTTTGTTTTTAAGGTTTGCCAGTTGTGCTGCAAAATGAGTTGGGGCCTAACCCTGCAAGTAGATAGTGCTGTACATCTGTGGATTGGTGCAGACATAATTGGGACACAGAGCTCTTTAGGGCAAGGATCTGGTTCTTGCAGCAGCACTTGAAGCACTCCACATTACCCTACGAAGAATACTGCAAACCACAGCCTTAAAAACCTATCTAAGGATGGCTTCATAAAGAAAAGCCAGAGTAAGGGATGCAAAGTGCCATTAAAAGTGGATCTAAGGAGCACTTTTAAAGCATCGAGTGCTGCAGAAATGACTTCTGTCCCCAGTCCCGCTACCCACAACCACAGCTGCAGGAATTCCCTCACAGACTCACGTGTATCATAACCCTCGAGCACTTAACGCCGACCCTTCAGCTGCCAGCCGTGCCCGGGCAGGGGCCTCAGCTCAGAGAACAGCGCCTTGGGCCCTGTGGCACCCGCAGTCCTCTCCATCCTTGCATCTCTCCATCTGTAAATTCGCCCCTGGGGCAGCACCCGGCCCAATCCCCGGCTCCAGGTGCAGGCGCTGCCCCGGGCCAGCAGTCAGCTCCCGCAGAACAGAACCCCGCTGAGTTTCCTGCCCAATTCTCACTTTTCTCCCCCCTCTCCCCCTTTGCTTTTTGTCGCTAAGCCTCTCTCTCCGTCTTTACTTTCCAGGGGGGCGACAAACAAACGCGCTCCCCGCTCCCGCAGCTTCCAAACGATCTTAGCAACTAAGCCTTCCTCCTCCTTCTCCTCCTCCTCCCCCGGCGGTGGGCGCCTGCCCTACGGCCCCGGCAGCTGTCAAGCGGGAGCGCAGCGCCGGGGCCGGCCCGGCACTTACCGCGGAGCAGCGCGGGGCTCGAGGAGCCCACGAGGACCCACAGGGACACTCGCAGGAGCAGCGGCCGCAGGCGCGGAGGCATCGCGGAGCCGGAGCGGGGCGGCGGGGCCGGGCAGAGGGAGGCCGCGGCGGGGCTGGCGGGGCGCGGGCTGCGCTGCTCGGGGCTGCGGGTGACTCACTGAAAACTTCACTTCGGCGCTGCAGGGGAAACAGGAAATCTTAAACTCCGCAAACAGCTGGGCAGGACTTTCTTACTCTTACAGTAGTTCCTTCTCCCCCCTTCCACATTCACCCCCCCCTCCCTTCTCTGCGCTCGCTCTTTTTCTTTCTTTCTTTTTCTTTCTTTTTTTTTTTTTTCCTTTTTCTTTTTTTTTTTTAAGCACGAAACCTCACCCAGTTGGGTGTCAATCATCTGCCGGAGGCCAGCCCCTCGCAGGTCTGGCTCTCCCACCGCCAGCGGGGCCAGCCCCGACGTGCAGCCGGCTCTCTGCGCCCGCCTCCCGGTCGGGGACCGTACGCGGATGCCGCCCACACCGGCAGGCCGCGATTCGGGCTCCGGGGCACCGTCCCTATGGCCTTCGGGCCGCCCGGGACCCGGCAGTCCCGCGGCGTGAGGCGGGCGGCTCCCCCGATCTCTTCCGTGCATCCCCATTGCCGTGCCTGGCGATGGTGCTTCAGCCCGCGCTCTCCAGTGCAGAAGCATAGTCAGAAGGGTGCCCGAAAACCCCAGATGAAATGAGGTGGGGCAGCAGGGGAGGTTGAAGTCAGGGTAATAACAGGAAATGTTCATGCAGACCTGCCTGGCGTTCACCTTGCAGATATTGAAGCAGACCGTGACAACTTGTCACCTACCTATTTTTAATTGTACTTTATTTTTTGCATTTTGCTCCCAAACAGACCAGATGCACACCATTTGATGTGTTGACACAGGGCACACTCATCTCCATTCCTCATTCCATCTCTGTTGAGTTTTTGACACAGATTTCTCCAGAAGGAAGAAACCGTGCAGGGTATTCATAGAGTGGAAGCACACCTGAGATGCAGCTTTGCACTTCTAGAGACCAGAAGGAAGCGTTAGATCCTTCTCACATTTAGTCTGAATAAAGCCCAAGCCTTGTGCCAATATACATCCAGCCACTGGATAGCCAGCAATTGCCTTGAGACCCACTTCTGATACCCATAGCCTTCCTTTCTTTCCAAGTTCAGTGGCACTGATGGAAAAGTGAATTGATGCACATGGGGATAATCTGACAGCGCCTGCTCAGTCCTTGGTGATTCACTTCTGTCTCAATTACAGCACTGTTTAGAGGTGCAGATTTGCGTGTTTCAGAAAAAAAAAGGCTGAGCCCTCAGTGGGTGTATGTGCGATTATGCTCTGAATGCCCCAGATTAACTCTGTATGAATTTGGAAGTGTTTGTAAAACGCATTTAATTGGCCTATAATAGACATAAAAATCTCATTGTGATTTTATGTAAATTTGGTTTTAAAAGCCTCCCAAATGCAGATTTTCACAGTGCAGACCAAGTTTATTGTGCTAGTTCTCATAAACATACCCACAAGCATTTTCCTTGTCTTCGTCCCCTTTACATACAGTCAGGATTCACACAGAGACCATCTTCCAACCAAAGGCTGGAGAACTACTGGACTTGCATTGAGCAAAGCTCAGCGCTGTCCCTCTGCTCCCTGTGAGGAGCTGCAGCCACCACAGGGCCTCCCATCAGCTCCTCTGCTCTGGGCTGAGCAAACCAAGGGAGCTCAGCTTCTCCTCAGATAAAGTGAGGTCTGCTGTAAGTGACTTCTGAGGACTCATTTTTACATATGAGCATTGCTTTCATTTCCAGACGTGGTACCCAAGCAAGATTGAGGTATAGTCACCCTTTGAAAGTGCCCATGAGAATGGTGGGTGTTACCAGAAAGTTTTTAATGGAAGCAATATATCCTACCTTGATATCCTGCATACGTCATTCTGGAAGGCCAACAGTATCCTGAGCTGCATCAAAAAAGGGGTGGTCAACACAGAGAGAGAGAAGTGATCCTGCCCTTCTGCTCTTGTAAGGCCCCATCTGGAGTAGTGTCCATGTCTGGTGCCTCCTGCACAAGAAAGACATAGAACTGCTGGAGTAAACCCAAAGAAGGGCCATGAAGATGATCAGAGGTCTGAAGCACATCTCTCTTATAAAGAAAGGTTGAGGGAATTGGGCTTGTTTAGCTTGGAGAAGGCCCTAGGGAGACCTCACTGCAGCCTTCTAGTACTTGAAGGGAGCTTATAAGCAGGAGGGAGACCTACTTTTTACAAGGGTAGACAGTGATAGGACAAGCATGAATGGCTTTAAACTAACAGAGGAGAGATTTAGGTTAGCTGTTAGGTGGAAATTCTTTACTCAGAGGGCAGTGAGGCCCTGGCAAGGCAGAGAAGCTGTGGTGCCCCATTCCTGGAGTGGCTCAAGGCCAGGTTGGATGGGACCCTGAAAAGCCTGAGCTGGTGGGTGGCAGCCCTGCCCATGGAAGGGGGTTGGAGCTGAAGGGGAGAGCTTTAAGGTCTGTACCAATCCAAGCCATTCTGTGATTCTATAACTCTATCCTCAGTAAAAGAATAACTCTCACAGAAGTCAGTCCCAGTTTGGTTCAGAGATTTGTCTCAGGCTCGCCTATTAATAAAAGCTCATGTTCTGCATGTCCATAGTATAAGCTTCCCTATTAGGGCCCAAATGCAACATAATCAGGATTTCCTGGGCAATCAAAATATGTAAAATACAGCTAAACTGGTCTTTTCTTTCCATTTCCTCATTCATAGTTCCCAGTTCTCTATTTGCAGTCTGCAATTTATTACTGACTTCTAGATTGGAACTGTGAATATTTAACCTCAGTCCAGCTGTGGTATGAAATAACCAGCATCAAAGAGCCACAGACTGAAGCTGTAAATAATTAACACCACCTGACCAGGTGAGGAAGGGCCAGCTGATTTCAGTTCTCTACTCAGATAAGCAAAATACTGAGGTACTGAGAACTGTATGTTTTCTTTCTGAGCCTTCAAAAAAGGTACCCAGAGCACAAACATGCTGTACGTTTCATGCCTCAGGGGCCTTCTAGTGAAGACAACAAGAGTGTTTCATGCTATAGTTTTAGATACAACTTCTTATGACAGCCTGTAAAATGTATCGAATACAAATAGTTTCTCTCTACTATTCCAAACGTTTCTCATTTTGCATATTTCTGTTAGTATTCTAAACAATCTACAGCATTATTCTTATACAAAGAACACTTCCAAGCTTCTACAAAACTTGCATTGTTAATAAAAACTAGTTCCTCTGTACTTAACATACACTTCTATGCAGTTAACAAACGTACAGTTAGAAGAGTAGCGTACTAAGAATGGTATTTTACAGGTTTATAATTAGAAAGATTTTCACAGCGGAAAGAGACAGTCAAAAATGAAATACTCATCCATGTTCTAGGCTCACAGTAGAAAACTCCTAAAGGAGGGATCCCCAGAAACAGAGCTTTCCCCAGTAGCAGTCAGCCCTTGAATGGGGTCTAGGAGAGGTGTAGCCAGGCTCCAGCCCTTCCATCACACAGCTGAATCGCCTTCACCTGTGCTCCATGGCTGACTCAGTGCTCGCCTCAGGTGATCAATCAGTGCTTCAGCCATGACCAACAGTTCCTATACACTCTTCTAATCTAAAGTCATTCTGCCCACAGCAAAAAACTGCTGCTGTGCCCAGTAAAGTAATTATTTTTACTAGTTTATTAGGTCCAGTCTTGCTTTGCTTAAAAATCCCACAACATGCTACTTCCCAGATCCACTAAGAACTAAATAAGGCTTATACAGCTGCACTAACACAAGGTACTGTTCGTGCCTATATTAAGTTGAGAGATGTGGCTTACAGTGAAAACATCTCACTTTTAGCTGTCTAGAAGTTAGCTTCAGAGTGAGATTCAGATAGGGGACTGAGACAACCCGGTAGCATTCACAGCATCCAAAGGAGCAATTTTCTTTATTTGACTGTAGTGAGTTAGTCCCAGGTCAAGATTCAGGACCAAAGGGTTGAGTACAAAGGCTGAATGAGCTAAACCACCCTAATGTTGGTAGCAAGCTATTTGGCCATCTAAATCCCTTCCTATTTTGTCTTATTGCTTTCAAAAGAGAATGGGAAATCTTTTCTTTAAAAGTTGACATGTTTTCTATGATACAGATGACTGTTTATTTTGAAATAATGAATTGGTTTGGCATTTTTGGTTGTTCTCTGTATTTTACATTTAAAAAATGAAATATGAGATCAATATACAACATTTTGATTTCACTGCAATGAAGGAAGAGGCTTATTTTCAGGGGAATTCTGACATTTCAGTTCAGATCAGAGTCAAACTTTGTAGCCCTATATTGTCTGCAAACCAGAACTTATGTTCCCTGCAGCACTCCATTCACATAGCTGACATTTGACTGCTCATTTTCATATTCAGGATACTTGGCATAGCATATTGGCCTTTCAGCATTCTTCATAAAAGCTCTACCCAGTTTGTGCACCATTTGCTGAAGAACACACCGTGCTCTGCAGAGTAGTAGTGTTACACTTTGCACAACTAGTGTTGTGCTTGTGTCAATGCTTGCATCATATTGCTCTCTTCGTTTAAGTTATCAGAGAGTACAGAATCACAGCTACTCTTAAATGCAGTTTTCTTCTTTGGCATAAACACTGGTTTGAACTTGTTGCTAATAATTTGCACTGTTACGGGAGCACACGCAGCCTCAAGCAAGGACGTTTACAAAAGGTTACATTCATTGCAAAATGTTTTGAAAGGCTAATAAAAAGTGTTTGGACTTAGCACAGCATTCTGCTTATCTCACAGATATAATCAAATTAAAACATCTGTTGTATGTAAACATCCATCAGAAGGAGGCAATCAGCTTGTTATCAAGTCCTGCATACATCAGAGGAAACAAGAATAATGTTATCATCTAAATTTATCTTCCTAATGCTTTCTGTACAAATCTCTCGAATGGCACTTAACAAAATAAAGTTCTGCAATATTATTCAAATTAGCACTGGATTCCCAGGGCACTGCTGTTCACAGGATTTCTGACTTCTGTCATGCAAATCAACCATTTTTAGGGTTCACTGAATTGGCTTGTTCTGTGCTTTTACTTCGTATGTATAAATATCCCCAACAGTGAAAGCTGAGGTACAGATGTGTGAAAAATATATATTGTTTTTTCAGTGCAGGGCCAGAAGCAGGAAGTACCACAAATCTCACCACGCAGTATTTTACATGAGGAGCTCAATTGCCATTTTCCAAAAGCTAAGGACATTTCATGAATTTTATACTGTTTCCTTCAGTGTAATGTACTGTTCATGATGGGTATCTGAGCCGGGGAAAACCTTGCACATTTTCATAAGCATGTTTTCTCATCTCAACACTTCTACATGTACTACAACTTGTAAAACTAAGTCTAGATAAACTGGCATTTTTAAAGTGTGCATAACAAAATCATTGCAGATATGCTCAGGAGATGATACAAGTTGCTCAAAAATATTGTTACCCATGGAACTTGTCTCCATTACCACGTAATTTGCACTATTTATCTTCATCAAAGCTTATTATTTTAGGATCTTCATTAGAAAGAATTTGAACACTGGATGCCAAGCCTCATAAAATATCTGAAGCTATCAAAGAACCTAAGTAGTGTAACACAGAGGCCTTTCTGTTTCTTTTTTCCCACTGGAATGAAAGGGAGTTGTGAATCTTAGAGTATCCCTAAATCTAATCTGAAAGAATCCCAATACTTCAACCGCAAAGCCCAGTTAAACTGACTCATTTGACCAGGATCTTTAAATAAATCTATTTGCAATAGCACAGCTGTTAGTCTCAGGAAGGTTCCATAATTTTTATCTGCAAGGCAACTTTATGATCTGTGGTCACAGGAGGTGGCTACTGTGCTTCAGAGGTCAGAGGCATGCAGTACAGGAGGATTCAGCGTGCCCGGGAGCTGGATATTATTGCAACACAGCTGACCCTGGAACTAATGGGTTGATTGTGGCTTGCAAATATCTCAGCTCCTTTCATTCTGAAACCAAGATATCTGACAGAGTAACTCGACATGCCAGTGCGTTATGTCAAGCAGGTATTCCTTTATTACAGCGCTGCGTGCATGGGGGATCACTCCACTGAACATGCACACCAAGGGAAGCAGCGACTACATATTTATAGGCATAGTGTATACATATTGGTTACGTTTCTGAGAAAGTGGTTGCATACTGTCCCACCCTTCTGAGCATGCCTCATAAAATGTGGGAAGGGTCTCTGGGCCCCATCTGGTGGTCGTTGGATGAAGGATAGCAGTCATCCTCGCAAAGGCTCAGAGTTTTCCTCTCAGTGAACTTCTAACCTTTAAAGGGGGGTGTAGCACAAACCAGCCTCAGCTAGTGTTGTGTTGAGCTGAAGCATCTGTTTTGCTTCCTTATCTTTAACAATAAGACGTCTGTCCTGCTTTCTTATCTTTACTCGACAGCAAGTTCTTGCGACCTCTGCATTCAGTTCTTGAGCTTATATTTACGCAAGCATTCACGAAGTCCACACAAGTTATGTGAAAAGATATTCATTGTTCCTGATTCAATTCACTTTTGCTGTTTTTCTGTTTCCCTGACTAGAGACCATAACCAAACTAGCTTGTGAGCCTAGTTCTCAGGCTGTGCAGTCTTCTGTGTCCTCCAGATTGATATGACATCCCCTCCAAGTCTTATCAGTCCCAAAAGCTGGCAGGCCTTCCTCTTCACAGCGCAGGCAGCACTAGCCAGGCTACCTTCAATAGTTTCAGTTCTTGGATAGAGATGGCTAGTACTGAACAGTCCAAATTACATAGTGCTCACCTGAAACTCTCAATAGGATAAACAATTCTAACCTATTAAGAAAAGGATTGCAATTCTATCTGTTGGATAGGCACAGGTGGAGGGAATTAAGGACTTCTGCGAAGGAATTCTTCTAAAGACCTGGGAGAAAACCTTAATCCACAGCCTCAGTGATATTCAAGGCTATCTGCATCCTATGACAATATAGGGGCCATTAGAGAAAGCTTTAGTGTAATTTACACCCATTTTATTACTCTTTTACAATGTTAAAGTGTTACAAATAGTCCTTAACATAACTGAGAATTAGATGCTTTGCAGTTAATAAAAGAAACATGATTGATTCTATTGTCTGTCAAGAAATAATGCTACACATTTTCTGCCAATTTGGCATTTCTGGAGTGCCTCTAGGGTCTACAGCCAGATATTGACTGTAAGCTGGGGACAAATGAATGGTGCTGGTTTAAATTTAGCCTTCCATACAGAGATGCACAGCATTTCTTGCTCTACTTTGCCCTGTCTGTAAGAATATTTTCTTATCTCTGGTGACCTATAGTTGGAGAAAGTGGTTTGGTAATTCTCCTGCCAAGTACAAACTGAGGTGCAATTGAAACTGATGAGGGATGAAAGTGTGAGTGATATTTGTTGTATCTTCAAATGGTTTGAAGTACAGATAAGAACACATCTTGCCCTGGACTTTCACATTTTGATCTCTGCATCAGGCAGATGTTGAAGTCTTCCTATCCTGAAGGACTGCTTTCCACCTACTTTGAAAACTGCTTAGAAATTGAAGAGTTTGTAGGCTTTTTGGTGAAGGCAGCCAGACAAAGGAGTGGGATGTTGTATGGGAAAGTGTAGTGATGAGATAAGGAGGTGAGGATATCTTGTTGATGTTGAGCTGAATTTTCTGAAGAGCTTTTATAGTACTTGCTATTTCATGCATGTATATTCTTGCCATAAATATTCGCCTGGTTTTCATCTCTAATTTTTTTCTAATGATTTTTTTAAATTGTGATTCAAAAATTAGACTCCGGTGTTCTCCATCATGAATGAAAAATCATTTACAGTTGTCTGCATAACATTACTCTTGTATGATTTTAATGCCTTTCCTTTGATGGACATGCTGATCTCAATGATCTCAGTTGACATTTTCTTCTTTTTTTTTTTTTTTCTTTTTTTTTGTGTGTATGTGTGTGTTTCTTTGGTTTCTTTCCCTATTTCCCCGACTCTAATATTTCTTTCCTTCTTTTCTTTCATTTTACTTATTTGATGTTTTTTTTCCTCTTTGCACTGACTTTTCCCTCAGGCATCAGTTACATACCGCCATTTTAAAAATAGAACATTTTTTAACATTTTTATAATTATTACTACCTCAAACTGTAGTATCTTAGAAAGACTTAACAAGTTGCTTCTTCACAAGTGTGTCTGTCTGTATGTACATGTTCATGTTACCATCTCCTTCAGAAAAAAATATCCATGCTGGTAGTTTCACAACCAACAACAAGCGGTTGTAACACACAGGTTATGTATAAGTGGCAGAACTTTTAGTGGCATCTTTTAGTCAAAGTGCAAAAACTTAAGAAATAAGAGTGGCACTGTACACTTCTCAGCTCTCTTTGCCCTGATAGCTACAGGGAAGAACCGCAACTCAGGCTGTTCTCTGCACCTTACTTCCCTTGACAATTTTTTCTAGCTATTCACAGATGTGCTGAGAAGCTCTTATGTAAAGCCCTGCAGAAAGCCGTGGCACAGATCCTCTTTTTCTACCACTGCAATCATACAGAAGTGTGGTGCTTGCAAGGTGCAGCTGAATTGGGGCTGGGGAGCTCTTCCACCATTTCCATGGGCCAAATCATTAGCCCATAGGAATGCCATTCAGTCACTCCCAGTTTCTCGACATTTTCTTCCTGAGAGAACAAGAGAGAAAAAAGCTCAGCTAAGTCGTTTTACACTCTCAGATCCAGGATGCTGGAGCTGACTTCAGTGAAGACTTATCTTCCATGAAACTAAATGGGAAGTTAAAACACCTGTGTACTTCTGACATATCCTAGAGCTGTAGCAAAATGTTTTTGGTTTTTTTTTCCTCTCTCATGCTTTTCCTCCAGCGATCAGTGTAATCTCTCACCTGCTCCTTCCAGTCTCTGGGTCCTCTCTCTCAGCTTCTCTGCTGCTATTTCTAGCCTCTGTGATTTCCTGCCAATTGTCTCTGCCTGTTCCGCCTGCTCAGCCCACTGCCTGCCATGCTGGGCTGCAACCCCAGCTGGCAAGGCTCTTACATACATGCTTTGGGCTGTTGTCCCCTTCAAAGGAATGGTGGGGTACAGGTTCCTGCTATCCTGTATGGTTCATCGTTCAGTGCTCTTGTGGAAGCTTTTCTATGATATCTTACAGTTTCTTAAAAAATAAATGAATAAGAATTAGAGAAAAAAATCTAGAACATCAATTTAGGTTCATTGTTTAATTTCTATTGAATTGTGGTGGGAAAAGTAATTAAAGTAGTAAACATTATTTTTAACATTGACTTGTCTTTAATATACCATGCTTAAAGTTTTCTGGCCATATAATCATTGACGGAAGGTTTTTCATCACTGCCCTTCTTCACACAGTGACATGGAGTAAGTGCTGATGGACTTGTAAGGACTTGGATACCTAGCTGCTGTTTATTGATTAGTTTTGATGTTGTCCATCCTCTGAGGTGGTGGAGAGAACCATAAGAATCTGGCAAAGAATGAATTTACACAAACAGCTCAAGTATTTTTCCTTCCCTTTTCCATACCAACACAGATATAGATGTCAGCCTAATCAATTACCATACAGGCTCCAAAAGCCTTCAGTCACACAGAACAACTCCCTGAACGTCACAAAATTCCCTCCACATGCCTTAAGAAACTGTGCCCGTTTCAGTCGTGTTGAGTGACACAGATGGAAAGCAGAGCAAATCTCCCTGCTGCCTTCCTGATTTACTGGCCACTCAGCCCATATCTTTTTAGTGGACTTCATTGGCAACCAAATGCAGGTAGCACATTGAGGTGATGAAAGGAGCAGGTGCCATTTTATCTGTTCTACATAGACACACAGGCTTTCACTTCACTGAATTATTTAAGGAGCAGTAACTCATTACTGGAGATAATGGCTGGAGGCAACAACTAGAGGGATTTGAGTTTTTTCTTTGCTATAAATCTTTGTAGGATATATATGCATATACATATGCATTGGAATAAGCCACTCCAAGCTAAAAATTATCACTGTTGCACCATGCCAGTTGTTAGCCTACATCTCTCTCCTGGGAGCTTCCTAAGAATCAAAAGGAACCCAATGATTCTCATAGACTGAGAGGTAAACAACACCCAGTGAAGTGCTCTAATTCCTCAACCAGAAAACATGGTGAAAAGAGCCACAGGAAGAAGTGAATTTCTTTTCCCACAAGTGATCATTGTGACTAAAAAAAAAAAAAAAGTCCCTTTGCTTGTAGCACTGAGCAGATCATTGAGCAAGGGTGTATTTCTATCTCATTTCTGTGGTTGACACAAAGGAACAAGATGGCAGATAACTCCCACCTCTGCGGACATATCTTCTCATGTCCGACAGAAGTAAGAATTGCTACCTGTATGTACTTTGTAAATCTAGTATGTTTTCTTCTAAGTGGCCCGTTAGATGCAAACATCATTCTCTTTGCAGTGTTCATGTTGATAATTCCTAAGACTATATCCACAGTATCTAATGTGAACCATCTGAGGCATGCTAACATCACCACCTACTACTTGTAACTCAGTTGGTGCCACTCACCCAGCCAGGCAATGTGAGCTCCCAGGTGTGAAAGAAGTGGTGACAACTGAGAACTGGTAAGCGCTGAGAGCATGTGTAAGCCAGCATGCAAAAAGCAAGAAGCAGTGTGAACTTAGCTCTCAAAGCTGTTAAACATATTTTGCAGAAGCTGCATTTGCAGTCATAGATAGGAATTTGAGGTTGTTTTGCAGCAGCCCCAGTATAACCTTATGCTATTGTGCTACAAAGGATGCATAATGTTTTAGCTTTTGCAAAACCAGTTTACCACAGAGACTTCCTTGTGGGCTTACCCCTGCCGTGTTGATGCTGTTGCACCCAGAGAGCGAGGCTGCTCAGAGCCCACAGCTGTGGGGGGATTTCTGTTTGCTGTACAGCAGGCAGCCTTCCCTGGCCTCCTTCTACACCATTTTAGGACTTTGCCCTCACATTGTAAAGTCTGAATCTGAATCCAAACACAGTTTTCTTTGGTATTGACAGGAGATCTCACCCTAGGTTTGGGTTTGTTCCATTCAGATCAAAGCCCAGCTGTATAGCTCGTATTCCAACCAAAACTTCCTGAAAGCTTTGGGGTCTGGGGCTGTATTTCTGCTTTAACTCCATTTCTAGATGTCTTTGAAATAGACATGTAAAAAACATGTTACCTGTAAAAAATTTAAGGTCAGATCTTTGTCCCATTAAAGTCAGTAGAGTCTTGCTTTCTTGATACTGATTGAAAAGAGCCATGTAGATCATACAGAAAAGACCAAAGCCAATTTTCAGGTGTTTCCCTACTTGCCTAACTTTTAGTTGCCAATCAGACACTTGAAGTCTGTAGAAATCACCATTTTCTGATCACATCTTATGTCATCAAGTATGTGGCCTTGTCTAGTTAGTACTAACAAACATTAAAAATATATACCATGGTTTGGTTTGGTTTCACCTCATGCATTCTAATAGCTGTTTCTGAGGTGGTGGGTTGCTTCCTCTGAAAGATTTAGTACTGGGATAAGATAACAGATGGGAGTGGACTGCTGAACCATCCCAAGGCAACAATTTCTGTGTTTCTGTCATTATGCAAAGCCAAAGTCTGATCTCTCAGTTGCTGAACAGCTCTGAACACCAGTGGTCTGAAGGAAAGGACAGTAATGTATCCAGCACAACACTCCCCAGGCTCTCACTGGAATTTTAAAACAGTTTTTGCTTTTAGCTGTGTGTTGGAAAGGGTTTTGGAAAACATCTTGCTGTAGGGAAGGGAGTCATTCTGAAGGGCATGGGACTTATTATCCTTTTTGTTTGCTTATAACAAAATTCAATTGAATGGATCATGCTCACTAAGCAGGACAGAAACAGCATTTGGCTTGAAATGAAATGAGCTCAGCTTGAACATGCTCAGTTTCAGATACATGTTAAGCAACTTCCTGGTAAAAGTGTGATAAAGATTATTTGTATAAACAGGTGTTTCTCCAGCCATGTAGAAAGAAACACTATCAGCATCTGGAAGTGGCTGTGGTCACTGTTAAGCAGCCCCAGTGAGCTGTGATTACTAACCTAGCGCTCCGCCACAACGCTCTACGGTGCTTCTGGACCACCACTCTCTAAAACATAATAGTGGTTTCTGTTCAGTTTATCTGACACTTCATCATGCTGGGTGAAGTAAATCTTCATATATCTGAATTTCAATTCAGAAACCCAAAGCCTGATAAACACAGTTGGTTGTCTATATGCCTAGAAAAGCATCAAGAGCAAAAGAATTCTGCCAGATCTTATGGATCAGGAAAGAGGCCTAGGAAATACTTGCAGTCGTAGCAGCACCTGTCACATCAAGCTGTGATGTGTGTGGGTAATTTTTTGTAAGGGAAGAAAGAGGAAGAAGCTCATGAGGTTACTTGTGGTCACTTCTCAGCTCTGATACTGCTCTCACAATGTATTATAGAAAAGACATTTAAGATTTCAAACCACACACACAATTCTTTGCAAGGAGCAAGCTGCTAACTGCCTATGTCTCTGGAAAATAAGAGACTTTGAATACTTTCACATTTGTGAAAGGGGCAGCCTCTCAATGCATCCGCACTTTGGGGCTTATTACTATTTGTGGGATGCTTGTCCTTCAGTTGTACATTGCCTTTTCTAGAAGATTTAGTGTCTCCACATCTCCTGCTGCAAATAGGTTGTTCAAGCTGATGGAAATACTTCAGTGTAGGTACGCATACAATCCATGGAAAGATCTTTCACTTCCTTAAAATTAAAAGGAAAAAGAAAAGAGATTTTAAAGTTCTTGCTCCTACTGAGTGTTTGGAAACAAACTGATGTTTAGCTCATTTTCCCTTTCACAAGCCACACCTTGCCTTGAATTTTACATCATATTTCTTTTCTGTTCCGAAAGTGCTTTAAAACTCTTGGTATGTATAATTTCTCTCAGTTGAGTAAGCTCAGGCAAAAGAATCTGTACTGGGATTGCTTTAATTAGGGAGGGAGTTGTTGGAGAGACAGCCAAGGGAAATAAAGAAAAAGTCCCACCCCTTTCTAGCTGGGTGGAAAGATGTTCTTGGAGAGTTATGTGCTGAGAATTCATTCATAGCATAATGTCTTGGCACCATGCAATATTTTGTTTGATTGCTGTGGCAGCAGACGTACCTATAATGGTTTCACAGAGAGATTAAAGCCAGGAAAGCAAATTTTGCTGGGGAGAACTAGAAAGAAGTAGCTCACTGGTTACAATAAGCAGT
The DNA here is from genome assembly GCF_023343835.1 of Lagopus muta. Classification (NCBI taxonomy): domain Eukaryota; kingdom Metazoa; phylum Chordata; class Aves; order Galliformes; family Phasianidae; genus Lagopus; species Lagopus muta. The sequence goes on along the minus strand of NC_064439.1, from coordinate 39,146,515 downwards.
TCTGCAAGAACTACCAGTTTCATGTGGAGATGAGAAAAGTTAGCAAGAGTCTTTGCAACAGTGCCAGCTGGCAGTTTTTTGGAGAACAAGGCAATCATATGTGCTGGACACATAAAACTCGTTCAGGATGGAGCACTGCACAAATGCTTTGTTTCAAACTGACTGATATTTGTAATGAGGTTATTGTTCAAGCTTGAGCTCTTTCCCTGTTTGACCAGTGCAGTTAATTCTAACAGATACTTTGTCTTTCTTTGAGCTGTAGCAAAGAGGCCAAATTCAAAGATCTTCAAAATGGCCAAATCCAAAGATGTTCAGCCTCTGTTAAAAAAAACCATATCTTTGAATGCCTATGTTTTTTAATTGTAAGCTGAAATCTGTGTTATAAAAAAGTGATCTATGAATTAACTTTGCTAAAGTCAATCTACACTGGTCACTCACGAGCCAGTGTGAGTCTTTCTGGAAAGGGTACAGCCATTAGTGTTCCTTTAGCTCAACTAACTACTCACTACTTTAACACCAAAGCAAAAACCAAAACCTTTTCCCAAGGACTGCAATTATTTTAGTGTCATTTTCTGTCTTCCATTTGCATACCTCATTTTGCCCCTGAAGTATGAAAATGACAAATAATTGGAAAAAAAAGTAAAGCTTAATTTCAAGTAGTCCTGTAGAATCTCCAAATTTGAATGAAAAGGTAGTATGATTTTCAAAAATAATGCTTGTTCATTAAAGAAAATATGCAATTTGCTTTTTCATTAAGTTTTTAGGTTTTGGAGGTACTGGTAATAACTGTTGTCATGTTATTACTATCCTTCTATGAGGAGCACAACAGATTTTGTGGCAGAGTTCAAAAAATTAATCAGAACAGCTGGAGATAGAAATAATGACTCAGGTAACTGTAAACAACTTGCCACATTAGCTTGTTCCCTTATTTTTTTTTTCTTGTTGATGTTCTTTGTATCCAATAAAAGCAATCATATGTAAATTGAAAAACATTGCCAGTGTTTGGATTTAAAGAGTTTACAAAGCCTTGCAATCATCAAATATTTCCTCCTACAGGAACTGAAGAACAGTGGCATTTCCTTGTTGTCATCTGGGTTTTCTTATCAATTATAAATGTTCACCAGGGGAGGTTTAGATTGGACTTCAGGAAGAATTTCAGTATCCTTTGAGTATCTAAAGGGGAGTGTAAGAAAGGACAGACTTTTTAGCAGTGGATTTTGTGACAGCACAAGGGGAAATGGTTTCAAACTAAAAGAGAGGAGGTTTAGATTGCATACAAGGAAAAATTTTTTTGCAGTATGGGTGGTGAGGCACTGGGACAGATTGCCCAGAGAGGTGCTGGATGCCCCATTCCTGGAGACATTTGAGGTCAAGTTGGACGGTGCTCTGAGCACCCTTATGTAGCTGTAGGCATCCCTGTTCATTGCAGGAGAGTTGGACTAGGTGAACTTTAAGGGCCCCTTCCAACACAAATGATCCTATGATTTTGTAAGATAGTGGCTAAGTATTGGAATAGGCTCTGCAGGGAAGTGACAGAGTCCTGTTCTGTGGGGGAATTCAAGAGATGTAAGGATGTGACAGTGAGGGACTTGGCTTAATGATGGAACTCAGTAAGTTAGGTTGATGGTTGGACTTGATGGTCTTGAAGATCTTCTCCAATCTAGATGATTCTATAATTCTACAAAATGAGGTATTTCTGTGAATTTTGTTAGACACCAAATGTCATGTCTGAACTCTCTGGGCTGCCCATTCCCCCCATCAATAATACCCATTAATAGGAAAATGACTCTCTCAAGCAATGTCTACGCTGGATGTGTCTGAATGCCCATTCATTTTTTTTCTACAATGACGACAATGATGAATCCTATTTACCAACTGGTGCTTCACAACTTAGGCTCAAGCATACCTCCAAAATCTGAGTTTGTCCCATAAAACCAGGTAAAACTTTTGCCCATGAGCCATTTGCTATGTAATCTACATAATCTTGCACGGATTTTTTACTCTTGGTCTCAGTGCAGTAATAACCTATGTACCTCATTTCCATCTAAATCTTCTGTGTCAATCCTTATTGCCCTGCTCTTCCACAGAACAACATGCAGTATTCCTTTCAGTTCAGTTTACGTTTATCCACATTCTTTATTATCATATGAAAATCATCTTTGCTGCAGTGGTCTGACCTATAGCCCCTTGGATTTAGTACTTGTCAAAATAACTCTATTAAAATATTTCACTCATTTTGAAGCAGGCTTGAAATATTGCCTTCCACCTTTCTGTATTTTCTTTATAAGTGAAACAGTTGCTTTTCCTTGACTAATTCAAATGTTTTTATTATCACATCAGAAACATAATGTCTTAACAATCCCAAATGCAGTTTGAAGTGGCAGAGAATACTTCAGTATTTAAGCATTTTGAAATGAATTGTGTTTCACAGATAGCCTAAGAGAAGGAAACACTTGAAGTGATTTTTGTCCTCAGGAGGCCTCATTCTCAGAACTTCAGAATTCTAATTGCTTCTAAACTTGGAGGAGTTAAAAAGCTGCAACCTCCCTTGAAATAAAAGTAGTAGAAGCTAGAAAGATCCTACAGCTGAAAAAAATGAGCTACTAAAACTTAAATCGTAATGAGAACAAGGTACTATCTGTGTGCCTTCCATGAGCAATCAAAAGCAATAGTGAATCTTTAATTGCCTGGATGGGATTCTTTGCATACAATCTGTGGGATCAACATTCATGAAATATGTTTTTGGTGGGAGGTGGATGGAAGAAAGGAAGGGATTAAGAAACAAAACCAGCTGTTGGATTGTGGCACATATGGTAAAAAGCCTTCCTCCCAGCCTAACCACATAGGGAAAATTGCAATATTTCCTAAAGATGATCAGGTTCCAGCAAAACATCCCATAGCGGGATTGCCTTGACAAGAGGTGCAGTATAGCAAAGCAAAATCAGATTCATATTATGAGTATCTGTCTCACATTTTTTGCTGAACCTCCTGATCTAAAGCACATCAGAGGTATGCACCTATCTCTGAAATTTCTTTAGTTGCTTTGAAAATACTGACCAGGGCTGTAAACAGAAACTGAGATAGAGTGGAAACTTGCTGAGAGAATTGAATTCAGGCATACTGTGTTAAAAGAACCTTACATCATGGAAAAAGCCAGCAGTCAACTTCTGAATCCATTCACAGGTTTCAGGTTCCACTCCAGTTATGGGAGTTCAATTTGGAGGTGACAAATACACAAATCACTGGGGAAAGATGCCCATTTACAAGGGAAGGACAGAATTTCCCAGTGAGCTGTATGAGAGAGAAAATGTTTTTGAAAACTGTTGCAATTCAATCATCGAAGTCTAGTGAGGAGTCAACGATAACTTTGATGAATAAGGTCTGTATATCTTCGAGTAAGCGTGGTGACAGTGTTTTGCACAGCTCTTCAAAGTGTTACCCATTTCATTCCGACACACTTTGGTTTTGCTTAGGTTCAGCCTGAACTGACTGTTCATCTAAGTTGTTACTGGTAGGCATTTTGACATGGTAGAAGTAATGGTGGTTGCATAGCTTGACAGCGGATGTAAAAGAAAGATGAGGTAAGCTTGTGTGGACACGCTTAGTGACTGTTAGGTAATTTATATTAAGGCAGAATTCACTACTAAGTATCTCACTAATGCCCTAGCAAAAGCTATAGCCATGCCATGTGCTCTGAACACTTAGCAAAAGAGGCCAACTCACTTCTCCTATTTTGAAGCTCATCCATAAGGCTGATTTGAACAAAATAAATGGGTGAATGGGGACTGGCAGAGCCTCCTAGTGGGGACCTGCTGTATCACCCCCTGAGATAGAAACCATTTCTTGGCATAATTACGTCTACTCTTAGCTACTGGTAGGTTTTCAGCAGGCTGTGCTGCCTGAGAATTTTTTCTCCACTTCTGTTCTGTATGAATATGCATGCAAAGAGCTAAAGTATAAAATTCCCTTTCAGAGAGGCTGAACATTTCAAATAAAAGACCAGATTTTCAAAAGCCTCAGCACCTACACAAGATCCTGAAGGATTCTTTCAGGTCCGAATAAAACAAAGTCCACTTTGGCATTCATGAAAGCAAAGGGAATCTCAGACAGTCTTTAACTTGAGTGGCCCAAAACTGGGCTCCGAGAGTCTGTCTCTGTATCAGGCTGCTAAGTCCTTCCAGAAATACATTCCTCATTGTTTGAGGCCCCATACCTAGGTATGACAAAATCCCTGCTAGATAGATTTAGCTATTTATATGGAATGGATGAAACCAGTGGATTCTCAGATTGTAAATCTAAAACTGCCATCTGCTTAGTGTTGCTGCTTTCTGAGTGCTTGCTGTTAACTCTGTTTAGGACACATTCTTGCTACCACAGACATCAAAAGGAGTTTATTGTTATACCTGGTCACAGAGCTTGTACCTACAGGGTATGGTAAGTTCATAGTGCAAAGCTGATTTGTAATGAATCAAAGAAGTAGAAGCAAGGCTTAAGAAAAATAAGATGTATACTGGCCAGTATTCTTCTATATTACACTGAAAAGGTATACACAAAATGCATACAACAACATTTGAGAGTGCTGAAATAAATCGTCTTTTTGCTTTAGTGGAAGATTTTCCAACCAAAAATAGAGTCCCTTTTGTGTGAGGAAAAATGCTCTAGGCCACAGATTTTCTTTAACCATTCTTTTACTCAAACAGTTCTGAAAGATACAGACCAAATCCCTGAAAAAATCCCCCCCCAAATCACAATGCTGATTGCTTGCCTACTCCCTCATTTTCTCCTCCTGCAGTGCACACATATTGTACAAACTGGCAGTCACAGGACAAACTGCATTTGCAGCTCAAGAAGCTGCTCATCCCACAGTGCACTTAGGTAGTGATCTGTGAGACTTAGGAGTATGCTGAAAAAGGCAGGCTGCAGTTTTTGGTGGGCGAAAGACCAATGTCTGCTGCGTGCTTTCAGTTGTGGAGGCTTCTATTATGTCTTTGTTTCATCACCCTGCCTGGAATTTCTGGATTCAAATAGACATCCGCCCTTTATGGGTCGTGAAAGAAAAAATTAGTATATAAACTGATGTATCAAATATATCCAACTCCTCTACTTTTATTTATTTTTTTTTCCCCAAATGTCACATGATTAAAATTGGACACCAGAACCAAATGGTATCAGTAATTTTTAGTGTTTGAGACAAATGGAGGCGAGAAAGAGAGAAAGACAAGGGATAGATGATGAGGACTTAAAAATGTCCATCACAATTCCAGAATTCCTTTTGTGGTAAGATTTTGAAATCTCACAGCTGCTGCCCTTTTCTTTGTATGATTGCTTTTCCAGCTGTGTGGAAATGCTGCAAAACCATTCTGTGACCTGTCATATAAAATATTTTGACTCAGCCATCACTGACGTAGGCGTTTTGGCTGAATGCTATTGCCAAACTCTAGTATTAGAGTGGACAAAAAATTATTGTTGATTCTTAGTTGCTGTATTTGAAACTGCAATTTTTAGGATGCTGTTTCCTAGCAAATTTGCGTGCTTTATCCTTTTAAAAGTTTTGAAGCAGGTTCCTTGTATCTCCTCCATGATTTCAAGCTCCAGGTAAGAAAAGGGTTATTAGGAAGTGAAAGAGAGACTATCCTTTCAGTGGAGACTGGTTTCTGACCCTGTGCTATGTGCAAAGATAAATAATCTGTAAATGGAAATATTATTTTTGAGCAATGGACATCACGGTAGCTACCCAGGTACCTGAGAAAATGGAGATGGAGGAGAGGGAAAAGTAAGCTAGTCTGTGAGGTAGGAAACAGTCTGGGAAAGTACTACAGGGAAGCAATTCCAGTTGCTTCATGAAAATTCGTCTTGGCAATTTTATGCACTTCTGCAAAACGTTTCAGTTATCAGCTGTCCCCCTAAACATAGTTCAGCCCTTCCTCAGACAGGGCTGGCTGACTGTTGGCTACGTGACCAAGTGGGGAGATGCTCAGTGACGGTCAATGGCTGCTGAGCTGCCAAATAAGCCCAGTGGTCTGCAGTATGATGGAGAACAGAGGCTGAGGCTCAGCTCTCTATGCTGCTGTGGGAAGGCACCAGAAGTCCTGCTAAATCTGTTGTCATTCAATTTCTTTTTCAGTGAAAATAGTTAACATCCCAGACTCTCTAGCAATAAACATGTATCTAAGGGTTTCACTTTGCTTGACAACAGTGATTAATCCTTCACAATTACAAAGAAAAGGGAAAAAAATGGAAGGAAGATTGAATACCTTTCTCCACAGGTGTTTGTTTCTAGCTGGCTTGTGATAATGGCCTAAAGAAGAGATCAAGAGAGAATTCTGTCTCACATGCAAGTACATTATATAACCAGCTAAGGGCACAGAAATGTCCATTATCTTAATTTATATCTCAAAATGTTGGTGTGTTTGAATTCGGGAAACTACGCTGGATGAACTCTGTCAGGAAATTAGGCAAAACTACTTCTGGTAAAAGCTGCCCGCAGATTTCACATACTTCCTAAAGACAGATTTTAAGGGAGAAAAACAAAATTTGGCAAATGAAATTATTTTCTGACAGTTGCTTTCCCACCTCACTTAGAACTGCCTTTAAGGAGCACTATTCAACACGTTCAAAAAATTTGCTTCCCGTAAGAATGGACTCTCAAGGGTCACTTCTGACTGTTTCCAGTAATGTCTGCACATACAAGAAAATCCCAGGGTGACAGAGTCCAGACTGATAGGATACATTCTATGGTTATACTGGGTTCATTTCTTAGAAAAACATTACTTTTTGTGCAATTTATTTCATAATTTGGCATTTATGGTCAAAAATCTGCACAGGGAGGGGAGGGGTAGAGAGGGAAAGAGAGGGTAGGGAAGGAGAGGAAAGGAGAAAAGCCAAATTCTTGAATGATATATATTGAATTCACTGAGATTTCTCAATGTATTAGTGTATGCAGAATTAGGCTGTTGATGTGGTTTTTGTCTGAAGCAATGCTGTGCTTTCCAGTTATTCCAGAGGCTCTGTGTAGAGTTAGGGTCTAAAACATTCAATAGAGGTATCAGAATTTGTGTTGGTAGTGCATTTGTTGAGTCTTTTGAACTTGTACCCCAAAATCCTGACTCAAGTATGTTTTCATCTGAACTATTGTGAACTCTTTTGAGAGAAATATAGAAAGTGATACAGAGAGAGATATAGAAGTGAGAGAGAAATAGAGAAGATCATCACACACTGGGAAACTAGGACTTTGTGTTAGAAGTGGGATAAAACCCTGAATGCGTTTCTGTCAAATCTCCTATGAAAAAAGGATTTAAGTATGTGTGATAACTTGAACTTTTTTTTCAATATCCTTTGGTAAACGAGGTTTATCAAGGGATAATCCTTGACATAGCACAGAAACTTATCTTTCTGTAACTTTAGAATTAGAAGTTTATAGTATGAAAAGAATTGCAAGGGGAACATTCACTGGGGCTTCCTGGGAAGTCTATGTGCCGTTTGATAGGTTGACTTGTAACTGCAGACTGTGCATTTATCACTGAAGGAATTATTATTATTATTATTGTTGTTGTTGTTGTTGTCAGAGGATAGAAAGGAGGGTTAAAGGGAAACATTTCAGCTACCTAAACACAGCTGACAAGTTTAGTTCAGAAGTCCTAGGGTATCTGAGACATTCCTATTTGACTTGAAGCCTGTGAAAGATTTCAAGACAGACAACTGAAGGCCGTTTGGAATATTTTAAGGCACTCACTCGTACGCCTCTGGATATACATGTTGAGTGAGTCCCAGTCTCAAAGGAAGCAATGAAAGGGATCTGGTGAGCAGACAGAGTGCTGAGAGATAAATCCTACAGAAGACACCAGAGCACAGCCACAACAGTCTGCAAGAAAATGCCCAAAATTAAACAGTTTATTACAGGATTGTAAACACAAGGTAATGGGAGCAGATTCAGAGGGGAAAAGAGTGGATTTGAGGGAAGGGAAGGGAAGGGAAGGGAAGGGAAGGGAAGGGAAGGGAAGGGAAGGGAAGGGAAGGGAAGGGAAGGGAAGGGAAGGGAAGGGAAGGGAAGGGAAGGGAAGGGAAGGGAAGGGAAGGGAAGGGAAGGGAAGGGAAGGGAAGGGAAGGGAAGGGAAGGGAAGGGAAGGGAAGGGAAGGGAAGGGAAGGGAAGGGAAGGGAAGGGAAGGGAAAGAACACTTGTTCAGAATATGGACAATCTTTAATCTTTACAAAAGGTGCTAGGGAAGGGGGCATGATAGGAAGGATAAAGAGAAAGGAGAGGGTGTAGATCTAGTTTGGAGGAACATGCACAGTCCACCAAGTTCAAAATAGATAAAGTAATGCACTTCATTCTACAAAACTAGTTTCAAGTATATTCCAAATATATTTCCTTAAAAATGAGAAATCACTGTTTCCTAGAGTGATACAAAGCCGACTTCTTCCATAATTCAGAAGCACCTCAGTCTGTCTTTGCCACTGCCACACCACTGCTAGCATGTCTCCAGACAGTGGAATTAAAATGGCATGAGCCCAACAGCCCTTAAGATAAAGAAATAAGCCACACAAGAAGGAAATATGCAAAAAATATGTTTTTCATTCTACCCTTCTGCCTCCACCCCCCAACAATCTCATGGATAAAATTCTCCCAGGAGTTCTCTCGCTCAGGTAAGGACTATTGCAATCCATTTTACAGCTATTACAGCTATTACAACTGTAATTAGGACAGAATGACTGCCAGTTGCCCGTAAGTTCATTCTGATTTCTACTATTTTTTTAATAGTTCATTTTTCTTTGAAAGCTTTTATTCACTGGAATGAGCCTGAGCAGCTGTGAGCCTTTCTTGATGTTGTGGGTTACGATATGCTACCATTTGAACTGATTAAGTGTGCACATTCCGCTTCTCTTTATCTCATTAAATTGTAACACAGAATACACTGCACACAATGAAAAACTCACAGATCACATGTGTACTTGAAGGAGACTAGCACCTGATAACTACAGACATCAGGCTTACCTCACAGTCACCTGGGATTAATTCCCACACTGCACAATATATATCAGATTCACAGACCTCATAAAACTAGGATTAAGATTTCAGCCCTTTATTAAGGTACATGACATATTTTCAGCTTGGAACTGTTTTAAAAAATGAAAAAGAGATAGCAGAGAAAAGTATCTTGGGAGAAAATGTGGGGCACTATTTACATTACAAAAACTTCCTTATCCAGGTGGTATGACATTTTGTCCAGTGCTCTATGTCAGGAAGCTGCACCCTATCTAAAAATAGTTTTCTTTTCCAAAAGAGAGCCTAATACGCTCAGTAAAAATACCCCAGAATCTAGGACATGTTGGGCTCTAAGACAGAAGTGCTACTAACAGTGGCTTCTCAATTCTTTATGAGACAATGCTCTCTCTGCTCCATTTAAACAGAAGCAGAGAGGTGTTGACTTTTATAGATACTTCCAGTACAACGGCGCTCCCAGCTCTAGGCTGTGTGCTGTTAAGAAATGCCTGTGGGACATATTTGGATATCATGTCTTTCTTCTTTACCGTGGAATATTGAAACTCACAGATCTACTCTTGGTAGATGCAATGACTCAGAATAAATTTTTATTGTGCACTGTTTGTCTCCTATTTGAATAACAGAAAAAGACAAACTTCTGGTGTACTCTGTATCGCTTATGTCATTCTTATGCTTGTTTTGCTGAAGCGATTGGAACTACTCAAATATTAACAATCTTTAGAGCCTTTGCAAATGCCAAGCCTACTTTACATCAAGCTAGAAATTCTACAAAAATATTTTCTTAATGAAAAAAAAAAAAAACTTAAAAAGCCTGATTGACTACCATGTATATAGAGGTCAGGCTATTCTCTGGTGAACTGCACTAAAAAATCTTAAAGCCTCATTTAGCAATGTCCAGCCAGCTTCTCTTAGGCTGAGTCAGTTGCCATGGCATCTGCATAGCTCTTTAAAAAGAACCAAAAGCCAATATAAGCTACATCTGAGTCAGCTCAGTGCTTGACCTAATAAAAATACTCTTTTCTAAAGCAGGGTGCTCCTGGTTGCTTTTATGTGAAACTCACTGGTTTAAGACAGATTATAACATTACCAAGGCCAAATAGTGCATGTATCACTTACCAGCAATAAAAATCACTTCTTTAGTCACTGATCTGGTCACAGTTACAGATGTCTCTGTGTCATAACACCTGGTGTCAGAAGAACTGCCAACTAAAGACTAAAAAACCTAAAGCAATGATGTTCAAGCTAGCAGCAAGAACTCAGCATAAATGCTCTCCAGTCTTTTTTTAGTGGACAAGGGCAGTCTTCACCTTTGCTCTGAGGTTTCTAAAAATGCACAGATAGGAAGCATGGGCTTAATGGGAAGGAAGGAGATGACAGAGCCTGAGGTCGTATCATTAGTGCTGATGTGGCACATTTTGGGTAGTCAAGTGATGGAGTAATGCCTGTTTAGGAGAAAGCCACGTTCATTTCCAAAGGGACATCTGAGGTGACTTTAGCTGTTAATTTCAGGATCTCATTCAGTGTCCAGGGTTACTGTCATGTTATCGTAAAGACAGGAAAAACAGCATGACAAAAGCTAACACTTTTGTGTACCTCCAGTCATCCCTCGTCAAACACATTTTCCTACCAGTAACAGCAAAAGAGTGTAGTGCTTGAGTGTGCAATAGCAAGAGCCAGAATTCATAAACAAATGAAGAAATTCCTCTTAAACTTTTAGGAGATAATAAAGATTTTGAACACCACCTTATACTTCCATGCAAATTACTATGTATTTCTTATTTTAATGCAACATGCTGCCTCTTCTAAAGCAATCACTATTAAACCTAATTTGCTATAGACAAAAGAGAAGGGGAGTTTTCTCTTGTAAAGTATCATTTTTTACAGCATCACAGATGTTTTTATATTTTCCATCATTCATAACTACTTTTAAAAAACGTACACAGTCACTAAACGAAAGTGGTAGAGAGCGTCTCTGGGGCAATTCCTCAGACTCAGTAACAAGGATTGGCCACCTTATACTGCTAATTCTACTTGCGTTAGTATTTTGCTGTCCAGAGAGGTAGATCTGTGTGATTGCATCAGATTGGAAATGCTCTTTTGCCTTCCAAGCCCTCCAAAATACAGTAAATGCTCTTAGCCTTACAGCCAGGGCATGAGAGGGCAAAATGTCTTGAATGCAATCTAACACATTCATTATCTAGGACATAGATGCTCATAGCAGCTGAACCAAGCAGTGCCCATTTGGTCCTGAGAAACCAAGCCATCTGCGCGTCTGCTAATGGAAAGAGCACAAGCAGATGCACGCAAGTTCTTTTGGAACATTCTGCCCACTGTAAAAGAAGAAATCCGCCTTTCACATGAAGTCATGTTGCCAGTGTTTTGAATAGTATTTTCCGCATGTTTTTTCTATGAGATCAGCAGTCATGCCCTACTGTTCCACATTATCAGCTTTTTTTTTTTCCACCCTGTGTTTTACATTAGCAAATCAGCCAGCTCTGAGATCATATTACGTAAGTTTCTTGTTTTCTTTTTTTTCAGTTTCTGTTGTTTTTCTAATTAATAGGAAGTGGCTCTCCATTATGGCCTACCGATGATAAATGGCTTCCTTTCCCATTTGTGCATGGTCAGCTACGAGCCCATTGTTCTTTGAGCTGCCCTTTGCCAGTGCCGCCAGCCCCAGGACTGCTGTGCCGTACAGGGCAAGAACCCCTCTCGTGACAGAATAATCATGTCATGAGCACCTTTAGCCCCCTCCAGCTGGAGGCCCAGGCAACAGAGAACTGTTTGCATTAGGTAAACACACTTACTGCGCTTGCAAGAAACTCTGACCCACAGTTTTGCCTCTGATGCAAAGGGTGACCCTGCTGTAAGTAGGATTCATCTCACTTAATATTAACCTACCAAAGGATAACTGTCTGGGCTGTTGAGGTGGTTCTTTCTTTTGTAGTCATAGCGGAGAATGACTGAACCTGTCTGAAGTGGATGACTTCTCTGAAGGTGCCCACTTGCCACTGGCTACAGAATCTAGGCTGCTGTTAAATAAAACATCTCATTTCCAGATGACTGAAGTGATATGTTATAGTTGCACCAGTCAAAGCCTGATCTGTGCGCACAAATCACTTTGTAGCCTAAAACATTCAATATTACTTCTGTGTTGTACAACCTTCCTCTTCCTTCTCTCTCTCTCTCTTCCCCTCTCACTAGTGAAAGAAGAGCAAATCACTTTCTTCAGTGAAACAAACATATTGGTAAAAAAATCTGTGAGCATTTTCTGATTTTCCTCAAAAGCACATAATGATCGAAGTTTGGTGGATGCATCATTTGCAGGCAGTGGGGTGAAGATATTCATCATTTAAAATTTAAAGATTCTGGGTTAGCCTGATTTAGATACACTGGCCAGAGAGTATTTTTCATGTTCTAGGATAACTACTAGAGACTGTTTGCTGTAACACATTTGACTGTGCTGTGACTCAGTTGCATGAACTGGGTAGAACTCTGGGAATATTTTATTTAGTGAGATGGCTGAAGGAAAAGGGGTATGTCAGAACTCTCTGGCAGCCCAATGCTGTAGCAGTACATGCTGATGTGGACGCTAGAGAGGGAATCTGTCCTATGGAAGTGCACTGGTAAGCTGACTTTGAAGCCATGCCTAGACTCAACTCCAGCCTGGTGACCATTCAGATAGGCTTAGAAAACACTACGTTCTAAAGCTTTTAATGATTTCTTATTCCTACAGGAAAATGACCATTGAATTATTATCATACATCTTGCACTCAACAGAGGAAAAGATGTGATTTCCTTGCAGTCTGAACAGTTGATTTAGTCCTTGTTGGTAATGTGGCAGCGCTAGTGATAAACATCCACAAATTTTGGAAGTGACTATTCAAAGAGAATGACAGGCATTAGAGTGCCCAGAACAAAAAACCCACACAGATTGCTCAGCACATTTTTCTATGTTTTCCTTGTCAGGTTCTTCAGAGAAAGCACGTTGTAACCACACTTACAGAAATTCCATTTTGGTTGCAAGACCTTTGCCCACTCTAGAGAAAACTATGCCAGCACTGGAGTAAAGTTACAGCCATAACAGTAAGGGAAGTAAAACATTCAAGTACATTCCTCTTTCAAAAAATAACCATAAGAATGTCAGTCAATGTCCCAAAAGGTTTGGAAAATCTTTCAAATGCCTTTTTCCAAAATTTCTGTTGCAAGTTTCCAAAGTTCTACCTCCAAGACCTGTCTGACTGAAGCAACACTTGTGACATCACTTATTTTTAAAATTTTCCTTAAGAACAACTACACCAAAATTTCACCATCCCTGACACAAGCACTTAACTTGCTAAAAGGAAGCTTCTTCATAAATAATACTTTTCAGGGAAATCTAGATTTGCCTGGCCTGAATTATTAAGGTACCAAAAACTCCTCGTTCTTTTGAACAGGAATCTCCATCTGCCTGACTGCTGGTAAGATGCAGCAGGTTCACCCTTTGGTTGAGGAACGCAGAGGTTTGCAGAATAAAGTAATTTTGATGGTTTTTAGGTCACTAACCTTTATCTGGCCTACTTTAGAAGTGACTAGAAGGCACTGTCATCACTGAAAATCATTTCATTTACACTGATGTCCATTGTGGATTTATGTAACGTGAAGGGAAATAAGTATATTTTATAGGAAACAGTGATGGTCTCAGTCCATTATCTGGAGAACACAGACAGTTCCGACATGAAGAAATCAAGTCAGTCATAAATATGACCATAGGTCAAAGGGGAAAAGCCCAGACATCAGGAATATCCATCATCTGTGGCAAAACAATGAATAATCTCAAGGTTTGTCACTCTAGTATACTTCATAGACACAGGAAAAATCAAAATAAAAAAGAAAAGGGGCCTGGGAAAATTTCCACCCTTACTATTGTAAACTATGCATAACACCTGGAAATGCTTAGGATTCCAATAATGACTTAAATATAGCTTTTCTTTTTTATCCTACCAGTGGATAATAAAATATAAACCAATTTATTAAGGACTTACAAGGAAAAAATGCACTGTACACTGTCACCCACAAAAACTGTATTTGAATATCTTATCTGAAGTAAAGACTTAACGCTTGTTTTTGGACAGTTAGTCTTTCTTCTGAAGCCTGCTCAGAACACCTTTTTGCTGCAGTGCTCATAATGGCACTGGCTAAATAGAGCAGGGATACTCATATCATCCATGTCACCCAGTGCTGTATAGCTGTGTGCTCATGCCCTCCTGTTCTTTCACAGCTTGCGGCTGGGCAGGGAGGTCTCTGAAGTTTGGGCTGCCTGTGCTTGTTATGTGTTCTCCTAGGGGAGAGTCTGTCTCTAGCTCAGGCCAAGGAGAATTTTGGGTGTGAAACAAAAGAGGCTCAATGAAATGAAAGCTGGAGGTTAGGAAGGACTAGAGATGTTCCCTGCCAGTCTGCATATTTTGCAGGCAGGCCAGTTGGGTTTGATAGCAGCCTGGCCTGGCAGCCTGAAAATTCTATGCCAGAAATTTTCAATAGAAACCTGGAGATCTCTATAAAATGAAGCAGAAAAAAAAATCGCCACTCAGGATGTGAATTTTTGCTCCACATAATTGTCATTTGTAGCTAACAGAGCGCTGCATGTTCCTGCACCAATGCCAAGATGCAGAAGCTACAAATAGAAAGCCTGAAGATGCTGGTAGCTCAGTATATGGTAGGTGGAATAGGTGAGTGAGAAGGTGAGGAGGCAATATGAAGCTGAGTCACATGCACAGAAGATTCAATGTCAGTATGGAGCTTACACAGTCACTTCAGTGTTAAAAATTCTGTGGTTAACATCTGAAGCTTTTCAGTTAGCCTGTCTCCACACCCAGGAAAATGCAAGTTCAGGGTTTGAACCAGGTCTTTTTCTTTATAAGCAAGAATTAGAACTGAGTTCTGGATGAAAACTCGTATTTTAGTAACCAGTTTTGTGCCATAGAGCCATCTTGTGCTAAGACTTAATGCAGGACACCTGCAGCTGAGTACTGGTTCAACAACCCAACATGCTGTGACCACATCTTTGAAAAGGGTTTTATTCTAGTATTGCTTTACAATGCACATTTTAAAACAGCGTGTCCCTTTGTCAGTGTTTCTCCTAGCCTTTGATCTCTGTTTACAGTTCTACATACCTGTTTCTATTTTCAGTCAGAGAGTGTTTGTACGTATCTAAGAGTACACGTATCTAAGAGACTATTTCTCCGTGGATAATGCAGAGGGTAGTTTTAGGTCTAGAACATAGTGAGAAAGTGGACAAGCTGCCAGAAGGGTTATAAAACTAGTCATGTGTTTTGCAAATCCAAAGGACAGGTTTCAATTAAGCAAAAGCAGGTTCAGCTGTAAGAGAAATCAGTGCCAGGTAGACAAAGCTCTCTGATTCCTCTCCCACCTCACCCACCCTTCCCGTTTTGTTCTTTTGGCCAGCTATGAAGCGAGCATTTGTTCTGAACTTGCAGAAGCCAGTGCAACACGGTGGTTTGTGGTAAGGAGTTTCTATATATCTGAAAAAGCAGATCAATGCAAGAGGCTTGTCAGAGGCTGGTCTGCAGTCAGGAAGATAACCTACCAGTTGGAATTCTGAAGTTCACTTGCATTAAACAGACAGGAATATGCTGTGTATTTTACCATTGTGTAGGCCCTGACCCTGTGCCAAAATAAGCTCCTGAAATGGATGCACAGCGCAGCATCTAAAACACTGCACTGTCCCAACTGTGGTAAGAGGAAAACACTTTTTTTCCTGTTGCTATGTACTTTGGCAGATATCCCATCCAAAGAATTGTGCTCAAAGTACTCTGGAAACACCTGCCAGGAGACTACTTGGGAATGTTGTTTAAACAAGCGTACCTGCCAACTTTCCAACACTGTTGACTCTGCAGTACCAAAAACGCGTCCTATTTTAAAACAGACTTGATGGATAACAGGAATCAGGCTGCAAGGATGAAACACAGAATGTGCTTAAAAATTTGCTTCTAATTTTCAAAGCTGCTCAAAGTAAGTAACTGTTTAATGCACAGACATTTCAATATGTAGCAGAGCACGTGGTTGGACTCGGGACAGGAACACATACGTAATAGTGCTATGTGTTGATGTTGTGTGAAGAAAGGAAGCATATGTTTTTTCTATAGTAATTCAACCTAGAAGGGCTTCCAAATTATTTTATGCTGATAAGACATCTTTTTAAGTGTGTGTGTGTGTGTGTGTGTATACGCATTTATTTTAGTAAAGGCATGAAAATTTGCAGGGGAAAATCTTCAACACATATTGTTTGCTCATCTGTTTCTGTCATGCAGAAACAGGGGTAAAGGGAATAATCAAAAGCCAGATTTGTTCACTGAAGGGAAATGGTGAAGAAAGATACAGAAAAATGTCCTTTTTTGCATGCAGAGACTCAACACCAACAGGGCCAGAGTTAGCAGGTGATGATAAAAATATAGCCTGCTTCATTCATATCAGTCAATGCATGGGACACACCAGATCTTCTGATGGGAAGAGTGAATTTCCTGCCATTTCCACCATGAGCGTACTTACTCAATTCCCCTATTCATTGTGTTTATTTCCAGACACAGGTAGTGCAGCGTCCATTTACTTAGATCTCATCTAGTCCCTCTGAATATTTCAGAGCCTTATTCCTGTCTTTGTTCTTGGCCCATTCCTAACATGCCTTTGTGTTGGTGAACCCGAATCCCACACCATTTTTTCAGACTGAAAATCTGTGAGGTTCCCCCATCCACTAGTTCTGGAAGTAGCCTTGCTTCACATATTTAATCTCTCCAGGAAACTTGAGCAAACATGGAAAATGGCTCTCTAAAGGATCCTCTTGGGCACAGGTAGGACGCTTAGCCTCTCTGAATCATGCTGTACAAGTCCAGTCATGCAATAACTCAAGAAAGGCTGCTTTAGACTTCTGTTGACCCATGAATGTGCCAAAATGCTCACATCCAAAGTTGCAGTTAACTTCCAAGAACATGCAGTCATTTATTGAATATCCATCAACATGGAACATGGCAAGTTCTCTCAAACTGTTCTACCTTCCAATGAAATCTTTTGTGTTGGCCCACAGCAATGTGGAACATGTCTACCACTAGTAAAGCAGTATTTTGTGAATTTTAACTCTGCTCTCACCAGCTAAAACCCACACGTTGTCTGAAATGCTTTTTACTGTTAGATAAAAAAGAAAGGTCTGCTATGTCAGCACAAGTATAAACAAACCTGAAATTTCTTACAGCCCTAATGGCTGCTTTCTTTCCAGCTGAAGCCAAAGGAGTTTTGCCCATAGTAGATAGACCTACTGACTTTGTAAGTCTATCCCTATTCAGCTTCTCTGGAATGTCAATAGAAGGAGTCTTGTTGACTTCAGTGGGAGCTGGATCAAATCTAAAGTCATAATTCACAAGACAAAAGGCTCACAAGACTTAGATGTAGTTATTCCTGTAATAATCAAATATTGGTTTGGGTAACATTGCTACTCTTCCAACGGTGAAGAGCAGAGCCTCAGAACAGGAAGTCTCAGCTGTTACTACAAGACAATTTAGAAAACATTCACAAATATTGGACATATTTTCTTCAGGTAAGGGACTATGACTCCATATTTCTATCTTTGTTGTTGCACGTACACAAGTATTTCCATGTGTAATTTCCAGAGCAGGACAAGTATACAACCAGTTCCATGGGCAGCACTGAAACAGAGTTCTAAGCTTGGCTCGAGGATATTTGGCATTTCCTTTCACAAATAACTCTCTTCCATATGCAGTATACTATCAAAGAGAAAGCTAATATCTGCAAAAAAGCAGCAGATACATGAAAATGTAAAAAAAAACCCTCACAAATTCTGATCAACCATTTAAATCTGTAGGCATATGGCAGTGACAAATAAAGCTGATAGACTGCATGTGTATGTGTAGGTTATCTTTTTTATTCTCTGTAGTGGGATTGACTTTGCTTTAAATGTATTTTCCCTTTCCTCATGTGGCATACGTGATTCCCTTCAGTGCCATTAAAATCTTGATCAGGACAGCACAGTAAAGCTCCCTCCATAGTGTTTTTTTTTCTTTTTTGTCCAGTTTTTTGTTTTGTTTTGTTTTCTTGCTTGCTTTTCTATGAGAACCCTACAACCATTTGCCCTGTTTTCTGGCTTCTGCTCCAGCAGATTTTCTTGCCTTCTTTTGAACCATATAGAAACTAGAAACACAATTGTGTTTCTTAAGAATATTTTTAGGAGGAATAGTGCTCTAAGTAGGGTATTTGTTTTTAAAAGCCTCTATGGTATTTTAAAATATTTAGTTTAGTGCACAGAAAATATATGCACTACTTTGATATTTCTGCAAGGCTCAGATCTCTGACTTCATGAGAGGAAATTTTGTTTTAGTTATTATGAGTCCTTTTATCCATTGTCTAATTTTTGTTTCCTGTATTTTTAAGTATAGGATATTGAAGAACCAAGCTGATTAAAATCAGAAAAATGTTATTTTAATAAGCTGAACACCATTTCTGAAGTGAGCTATCCTATACATAATATTGACAAGCATGTGAATTCTGTAGCATTCTGATAGAGAAGTGCTTTCTATTATGAGGTATCACATTCACAAAATCTGAAAGCTGCTTGAGATACTTATCTCAGATTTGTCTTCTGTGCATATGAAACTGTTTAGACAGATACTAAACTGAAAGGTAGAGGCTGTCTTCAGTGCTGTTTGTTATGTAGATCTGAAACTCATAATTCATATTGTGTCTATCAAGAACCAATTGCTATTATGCTTCTTACTAAATTTTGCTTAGAAATGTAACTGTGTCAGAACCTACAGAGTAGCAGTCATATGCAAAGCCTTCTCCTTAAAAATAGAGTCTTGTACTTCACTACATCCTCCACACACTCTTTCCTCCACCCCCAAGGAACATTTTGCAAGCAGTCATTGAAAGCAGTGGTGATCTTTTTTGGCAATGTGGTAAAGACTTTAATCTTTCACAGAACACCACACTGAATTTCCTGAATAAGGGACAGTAACTTTGGAACTGATGAAGGCATCTGAACAAAAAACCTCTCTAACTTTACCAGGGGTTTAGTGAGAACAGTTCAAGAACTATGAAATGTTCCCTCGGTTTAGTTCTGCTGTGGTACTTCTGCTAAATCACAGATACTTTTATTTCCTTTCTCTCTTCTTTCTCTTTATACTTTTCATAGTTGAGATCTAGCTACTACATAATTGGTCACTTAATTCAAGCAGTCATCGGACCTTAGTGTTCCTTTCAGAACTGAATATGATTTCAGCCACGAGTCCTAAATCTGAGCTGCTTGCTGAGCTTGGCAACTTAAAAACCCTAATAACAGGAAAAACAGATTCAACTAGGAATTACAGAGCGAGTTGCTGGAATTTCCCCAAAAATTGCAGACCTCTCTTTGCTGGGCAACTGTCACTGAGAGAGACTGTAGAGCCCCTTGGGGTAAATGGGTCAGAGCAGTGTTGCTGCCAGGCTAGTGAAAACATAGTTCTGCAACGATTTGCTCAGCATGACAAGAAGGAAAGAATACAGAGAGCGGGGTGAGAAAGCGTGAGATACTGCCGATGCACTGGCTCCTCTATCCTAAAACAAAATGCTTCTTGAGGTTGCTCCAGCATACAGTCTTGGTCTGTGCTATTGTGTACCCCACATAATTTCAGAAATCTTTGAAGAGCAGGAAAATTCTGTGCTGGACTTTGAATCTCTGCAGCAAATAATTAAAATGAGTGGTGTAAGAACCAGCTACTTCAGTCTTATGCCCTTGGGGGACTTCTGCTTATTAGACACAATTTTGACTGGACTTTGAGTCCACTTCAGCCCCCTCAGTAGAGAGTAAAAAAAACAGTAATGGAAAAGACCTTGTTAGTGTTGTACACTAAATTATTGAAAATAATAGTAATGAAATAATGGGTTGTAATATAGTCTGTAGAAATTAAGTGATAAACAGTCAAGGAACACATGGGCACAGCAAAAATAACTGTCTCCTCCTACACTATCAGTGACCTTATGTTGTTCTACTGAGGTCAAAACGCAAAGGAAGAAAGTCTCAGGCTCAAACCTGAGCAGGCAATAACTCATGTCAGCCAAATCAAGTGATAGGAGCACACAAGTAGAGTGACCACCACTGAGCCCCCATGCACTCTGGGCTCCTCCCCATCACTTGTCCTGTCTATTAGTTGTGCCCACAGCAGGGCAGCTCTAAGTGGCAGGAGGAGAGAGGAATGGAGGCTGGAGGGCAGCACGTGGCAGTACCAGGAACAGAAACCTTGTGAGTCCGTGACTCCCCACATGGTATCTACCTGTGCTGTTGCTCTGATTGCAGCATGTAGCCCAGGTGACATTGCACTGACTTTTTTACATGTTTGATGGTGTTGAAGAGTTTTCCTGAAGTTACACCTATTTGTTCTTCTGCTGCAAAGAGGTAACCAAATTATTTTCCAGCAACTAATTCCAGCAGCATCGGCAATCCCTTTTCCATTTAGGGCCACTAAAGAGCTTTCTTAAAGTAAACTTCTTTAAGCAACCTGCAGTTTTATAATGGTGTCAGTTCTATCCCAATACAGGTGCAAATGCAAAATTTAACAGTTTTATTTACTTACAGATTTTACATTTTTATTAATTCCTCTATGTGCTGCACTCTGACAGGCAACATTATCATAGTTCAGTGGGCACAAAATACCAGTCTGAAGCCAATTCTGCCTTTTTTGGAATGAATATACTAATGAACATGGAAAATGATGCATATTAATTGGTTCTTCTCAGAGGGACTGGAATAGGAAAAGGAAATGGTAAAGGAAATAGGCATAAAAATAAACCATTCTTGTACTGTAAAATTCCTGATCTCCTGGAATTTTTCACAAGGTGAAGTAGAGGAAAATCCTTATAGCTGCTGTTTGTGCATTTAAGCATTTTAGAAATGTACAAAGAAAAATATTTATGCTTTAAAATACTAACATGGTTTTTAAACAGCATTTTCTAATTGCAAATGGTATATGTATTTCTTGGCAGCTTCATTTGGGATAGACACAAGTACCTCAGAAAGTGTAGGATTTCATAAGGAAAAAAAAAAATAGCAGCATAGACTGCTGTATATATTGAGAAGTCTGCCAAGGGTATGGGAAACCAGAGCAGTAGATAGGCTGGCCTCCCTCCCCCAACCTCCACTGCTATGAACTAAAACCAGGAACATTTGCTTGGGACAGGACTACTTTATTGAAGAAAGCCTTATGTGACTAGGTAAAAAAGAACAGTATGTGCTTAGGCTAAGCCAATTGCCCAAACTCATTTTCCATAAACAAGGCTCTGCTACAGAGACATAATTCTGTTTAATCCTGTCTGGATGACTTCATTTGCTAAGCACTCCAGAGCTTGCCATAGACCATGTGATTCACCCAGCTCCATTCACTCTACAAAGTGGCTCTCTCTTTGACTCTGAGGAAGTAAAAATGGTCATTTGTCAAAGCATTAGCAATTCTTGTCCCACTGGACCACAAATATCCTAAAAGGTGATTCTCTTTTCCAGGAAATGTTTTTCCAAACCACTGTATTTCACTGATTGGTATTGCTTTCTCTTTGTTTTAAAATAATGTCAAACACTTCCAATGTGTATTTGCATTTATTTAGTGACTCTAACTACTGGATTGCCACTGGTGAAGAGTCTCATTAGGAACATAAAATAAACCTTAATTTTGATTTCTTACCAATATCATATTTTAGGTGCATATTACATAACTGCTCCATGCAAAATATAATTTATATTAATTTTTATGCATTGCTTTTATTCATCCATTTTCTGTGCCCCCTTACTCATAGCATAAAATCCTTTTCCTTTCAATTGAAAAATTATTTAAACACTTTTGGAGTGAATGTAATACTTGCACATGGAGAGGGGCTGGCAGAACTGCACATCAAAGGCCTTTTTCTGTACCAATTGCTGAGTGCTGGCAGCACTGCAGCAAGTTTTCCTAACACTATTCCTCAAGCTCTCTTGGAGGTACGGCAGCTGAGAGCTAGAGCACATCGGGAAGCTGAGGTGAAGTTCTGGGGGGGATGTGCCCAAGCAGCAGTGGCTTCACATTGCCTCCCTATGTACCTTTTGGCTCATCTGCTGCATGTCAAGTAGTTTACTTCAACTACAAAGGAGAATAAGCTGGATTTCAATAAGCTGCCTTTATGCTTCATGTCCAAATTCTCTGTAAGCTAGCTTTAGCATGCAGGCAGCGACACAGCAGAAAGGACAATCACAGAATCATAAAGGTTGGAAAAAAGACCACTAAAATCATCATCTAGTCCAACTGCCAAGCTACCCCACCATGCCCACTGACCACAT
This sequence comes from Lagopus muta, assembly GCF_023343835.1. Classification (NCBI taxonomy): domain Eukaryota; kingdom Metazoa; phylum Chordata; class Aves; order Galliformes; family Phasianidae; genus Lagopus; species Lagopus muta. The sequence goes on along the minus strand of NC_064439.1, from coordinate 39,124,168 downwards.
CCCTCAGTGCCACATCTACACATTTCTTGGACTCCTCTAGAGATGCAGCCCATTCCACTGCCCAGTCAGTCACTCTTTCAGAGAAGAAATGTTTCCTAATATCCAACTGAGTCTCCAGGACAGTTCATGCTTTGGCCTTAAAGGTGAGGCTTTCAGAGCTGTCCCCGAATACCAGCAACCTCCTGGGCTTCTCAGGCTGAACATTTTTCTTGTCCTTGTGCTATAAAAGCCAGACAGGTACTGACAATCCCCTGATTCTAGTGAAAAGATCCCGGCTTGCAGTGTGGGAAATGCCTCAACTTTGTTTCATCAATAATAGCACTTCACTGCACTGAACAGTCTGTGTTTTGCAGAATACAAAATGGAAGTACTGATTTCAAATGGCGGATTTGTTTTATTATTACTGAAGTGAGGAATTTGGCCATATGATTCAGAACGGGGTCTGGGCTCATCACTAGAAGTATTCAAAGGGGGCTCCAGCAATAATTGGTGACTAAAAAGAAATCGGATCTGTGACATCACTGATGTGAAACTCTGCAAAAGTCATCAAAGCTTGAATTTGTGGCATCTCTGCTGTATAGCAGAGTGTCATGTAGGGAACTCAGAACTGGAACAGAAAGAAATAACTCAGAAATATCCAGTGTGGTGCTGCACCAGTTATTGTTTTGGTTGGCTTCACTGTATTTTAATGATGTGAATTCATTCATATTCAGAGTTTACACCAGTGGCCTTGACAGGTTTCCTGTTACCCCTAGTCCATTTTCTGACTCTTCTAATAGATTAGGAAATCAACACAGATACCATGCCTTAAATTTGGATCAATCTGCGATCTCATCCAAACAGGAGATACTAAAACCTAGACTGAAACTATAATACTTATTATCAAAATTTGACCACAATTTAATGGACTGAAAATCATTTTCCAATTAAAGTTTTGTCAGCAGTGATATATTATCCTCAAAAAACTTGGTTTGAAATTTTTTAGACCAAAAAGATAATTAAAAAAAAAAAAACAACAACAAAAACAGTGGAAAATTCCGACCTACTTTCTCAAAACTCACTGCAAAGGAAGTCTCATCATCTGTGGCACTTTGCAAAATATAAAAAGATAATTAGCCTATGCTAAGGAGGCCTTACGAAAAAATGTGTACTCATGGTGGATATCTGAGGTGAAGCAGAGGGTCAGTTTCTATTCCAAGGTGCAAATATACCATAGCTGACTCAGAGTTTTGTTCTTTCTGCTGTTGGCTTTGTATCAAAATGGCTTCCAGAACCGTTTTATGTTCTTTATGATCCCAACTATTGCAAGCATTATTGGTTTTTTGTTTGTTTGTTTATTGCTGCTCAGTCGAGCTGATCCCAAATTCTGGAACAGTCCATCCTGCAGAGAGATCAGTAAGTCATTTCTGTATTGCCTCCATTTGTAGATTTGGCTTTTATTCCATTTGCTAATCTCACTGAGATTGCCTGCAAATCATTCCCACTGGGGATGTTTTTCTCATTTTCTTTCTTGTTTCCAGGGTATTTCACTGGCTGCCTTCCTCTAAGCAACCATCCCTGCAGCGCTTCTTCAAAAGTGACTTATTTCAGTGCCTCTAAGATTTGAAAGAAAAATGAAAAAATATTCAAACCTGAAACTGCCTTATTCAACTTAGGAAGAATGAAATGGAGTAAGAGCTGGAAATGGCTTAGGATGTAGGCAGTACCTCTTCAGGGTCCTGCTCAGCCTCACAGAGCACAAGTCCTACTGCCCTTATACAGGCTGGCATGCAAGGTACTTCACAGTTCAACTCTGCCTTGATGTCACAATAGTTTCATTTCAGATTTTAAAAGCAAACATCAGTACCCTCAGATAGCACATATGATCTAAGTAACAGAGTAAAACACTGTGCCCTCTCACACACTGGAGTTACATGCATATACATACCTGTGGAAGTACATATACACAATATGCATATATTTGTTTTGATAAAAAATGTCTCAGGTGGTTTAGAAAATACTATAGCATGAAAAGGAAGACATTACATTCTTAAATGTCTCCTGTTATGTGAAGGTTCAAAAGTGTTCCCAACCCATATTGTCACAGGCTGAATAAATTCTGAGCAGAAAGACATTTTGAGTCAGATTCTGCAAGTGGGAAAAACAAAAAACCACACAATAAAATCTTTGTCTCTTTCTTACCTCAAAAAAAAAACCCAAAAAAAAAACAAAAAAAAACCTGGATTTCTGAAATTAGTAAAAAATAGTGAACAGTTCCCAGTTAATCCTGTATTCAGACTTGCCTAGGAACTTTGAAACTCCTAACCAGAAATGTTACAAACCAATGCAGAGTACAATCAAGTCATCATCACAAAATGGATGATATCCCACTCCTCACTGGATATTGAGACAGGGACTCTTTGGCCACAACAAACCATTCTTCAGAAATACTTATATGGAGTTACTGGGCTGCACGTTTTTAGAAGAAAATACTCTTCACAATTTCTCTGTCAGTTAACACTTTTTTGGATATGTTGTCCAAAAAACAATATTCTATTTTATAGATTAGCTCATTTATCCTATCCAGCTTTTCTTACTATTTGCATAAAAAATGAAAGAAAGATTCACTTTTTTTTTTGCCTAATGTTATGTCTTTAGGACAAATTGGGGAATAGAAGGACCTACATCTCAGTCAAAACTGAGGTTGTCTTTCTGCAACACTTGTGAGACTACCACAAATCAGCCTAGTTAAAATATCACACTATTCATCTTGCTCCTTGCTACTTCTTTGGCATTTTGATCTTAATAAGAACAATGTCAGCCCATCTCAGCTGAGTTTGCTTGGTAATTTCTTTTTTGTTCCTTTTTGATCTGTCTCTCAAACTTTCCCAAAATAATTGAGAAAAGGATATACTGTAAACACCACATTTTTATTAAAATTAAGTGCCTGGGAAGAATTAAGAATATTCATATGAAAACCGAAACTGTCCCTGTCCCACAGCTGGAAGGAGCACTGATGTGAAACAGAGCTACTGTCAGCTGCTGGGGTAGGAGAAGGTACAGTCCCAGATATTTTCCTAAATAGGATGGACAATGTTTTAAATCAGAGGTCCCCTCATGCTTCTGTCTCCAGTTTCATCCCACAGCATGGGGCTTTTATCAGAAGGACTGAGTAGAGACAGGGTGGAGATCCTCTTGATGGCAGGGTGCGGTTTTTCTGCAGTTGAAGACTCATCCCTCCATTGTATTTACAGGAAAAGACAATCAATCTTGTCCTCATGCCCTCATCCTAACGCAGTTACTGCACACACAGATAAGAACGAAATCCAAACTTCCCTGTCCCTAGGCTTCATCAGATTTACTGTATTCTCAAGATCTGCCGTGGTCTGTAACATTGCCATACTATATGTAATTTGGACAGGCTACTCAAGAAAGTTAAATCTTTGATTTGGATTTAACCACAACTACATAAAGTATTATAACAGATTTTAAATTGGGCATTTGAGATGGATAATAATGGGCATCTATTTAGCTCCTGTTTTTAATTAGAAAATAAAAACTAAATCACAGTAAGTTTTATTCTAATACTAAGCAATCCTCGTTAGCAAGATAGAAAGCAGTATCCTCTCCAAAGCTGCTCCTCTCTCTCTGCTTTGACATGGGACTCAAGTCCAGACCTTTCCTGCTCCTGTCCTGCCCAGCTTCCTGCCATAGAAGCAGAGGAAAAGCCTCACAGGATCCCAATTTGCACAGACTTAAAGAAAAACAGAAAATAGATAAATATGGAAGGAATGGTGTGACATCACACTAACAAAGCTGTAAGAATACAGGGCCCTTAGCCTGTCATAGAACCACTGCAGCAAACAGGCCTTGAGACAAACATTCCTGTCTCTAGTCCAGTTTTTTCACTCTACCAAAAATAAGTTTCTTTCTACTAAATATAAAGTTTTAAAGTGCTTTTAGTTTGTTTTTAATACTTAAAATGTTACTTGAATTTTTTTTGTATTTTTTTTTTTTTTTTTTTTTAGCAGATGAGGTAACCATAGAAAATAACATTTGGGTTATTTTCTCAAGATGGTGAAAGAATTACCAAGAAAGCTCTTATTTTATGAACTATGTATGTAATGGTAGGCATATCAACAGAGCTCTGGAATAAAGCAGATAGACATAACCATTTTTGACAGGACATCTTGACAAAAACTTGTTTTGTTGTGTGTATATGTTGTCAGAGACATTAAAATTGATGTCTTTTTGTATGCTTCTCTCTCCTTTTTCCTTTTCAAAATGAGTGATTTTGATGAAAATATACTTTTCCCATTAAAAAAAATCCTTTGGTCAAAAGCACATTTTTGCTGTTTTTGCTGAAAAAAAAAAACAACAAACCCTCAGCATAGTTTCAGTTCAGAATTTGGTTTCACTCTCGCAGTTACAGTACCACATGATTTCCCCCTACAAGTTATGAGTACAGCCTTCAAGAACATCACGATTAGTACTGAAGTACAGCTTTGTACGGTTTTACATTCCTTACATCAGAACATCACTACCTGAAATATCCCAGACTAAGGCAAGATAAGGCAAACACGGCCATGTAAATGCTGCAAAGCAAAGCTGGGAGGACTTTTTTCCTGAGGTGCTGTGCAGATTGAGATGGGGCCACGAGCTTGGCAGAAATGTGGTAGTCCCATTTTTTGAAGTGTGGGAGGAACTGAAAGTAAAGATATGCAGCCAAAAGGGATGAGGGGGTTGTCCTGGGGAGAAGACGTGGCTGAAAGCTTTTAGCAGCACTGCCTGCTTGCAAACTCAGCAGCTCACTGTGTAGCCCATCTATAGTGCATCTGTAATAGCACTGGTGCACACATCAGTGACAGCCCCTGGAATACAACCCATTTACTGCTAGGCTGTCGTGTTAAGCCACTAGATGGACATGTTTTTATACAAACACTAAAATATAGAGTTGAAAACATAGAGTATGTATCTGCAACTGCCAGCCCTGTGTTTCCTGCAGCCATTTTACTTCCCTATGTATACATATATTTACATCATTTTCTAAATGTGTGTTATTAAGCTGACTGTTAGGGCTCCTCTGGAGTGGTTACCAGCAGATTATGTAAACATATCACTGCTACAATTTATAGCACTCCTGTTATTTACCCAACAGAACGTGTAACTGTTCCAAGTGAGCCATTACCGTCTGCCATGTGAAGTAAATCTATCTTCAGCTGCTTTTGCAAGCGTGAGTTATAACGACACTTAACATTTCAATAGTGCTATACACATAGAAGGATCTCAGTGCGCCTTATAAACATTACTGAATGAATTTAGATTTAAAAGCAGTCCCATGTGGCAAGAATTAGATGTAAGCCAGTATTTCACAACCACATCCCAATTCAGGAAGAGGTTTAATGTGGGTACCAACTTCAGTGTGGCTGCTCATGCTGGGAGCTTCCCATGTGCCTGCATTCCCAGGTGACTATGAACCTACAGTGCCCACAGCATTTGTTTTTCATCTCTTTCTGTTTGCAGAACATGATCAGCTTACAATCTTAACGCAGGAGGTGTCTTTGCAAATCAGCCTCTTAATCCTGTGAGACATTTGGTTTGAATTTCATGTGCACGTACACACACATACCACATAGTGAGTTCATTCTTTCCTTGCATTCTGTGCAAGATCTTTGCAGAAGAATGTTTCATCTGTTAGTCATCCCACTGCACCACGCTCTTAGAAGCATCAGGGAGGCAGATACTAAAATCAACCAGAGTTTCCCCCATCTGGGCAACACAGACAGTGATGTGCAATTGGACATTCCTGCTTGCTGGAGGTTTTGAGTCCTGAAAGCTGTTAGCAGAGGGAAGCTACAGGTAACCAGACCAGAATATTAAAAACCCATAAGGATCCACTGTGGAAGGACAGGAACATGACAGTAAGTAGAAAACAAAAAAAAACCCATCACCATGTACTTTTTTTTTTTTTTTTTCCATTTGAAATACAAACTTTTGGATTTCTCAGGAATATCATGACCAAATGGCATTGTCCTGAACTTATCTTCTCATGACAGCTCTCATGTGAAAAAGGGAATGTGAAATGAAATGCTGTATTAATTTCATTATGAACCTAAATACAAAAACTCAAATTGTCTTTTCAGTTACAGTGGCTGCTGGAATACTGAAAGCAGTAGAACACACGGGAGAAGAAAATCGTACCTTCTTATCTGATCTAACCAAAAGGTCCAAAACTCTCAGATAAAATATCTCAGTAAATACAGTATCTATGATAAAGAGTAATCAGTTCATTTAAAAGGGATCATGGGAGACATCAATTTTTAAGGATACTGCTGATGCCTATCTATAGTCCTGTAGTTGTAAGCTGATGTAGCATGACCTATGCACGATAGCATTTCTCCATGAGTGGAGTGAACCAAGTCTCCACGTTAAGAAGAGGATGAAGCATTAAATCTCTAAAAATTAACTAGGTTTCTGGTGCTGAGTTATAGTGGATTGCATTTTGTTCTGACAATCTATTTCTGAACTGCATCAAGAGCATGAAAACGCTTTTCAGAGCTTAGATATCACACCATTATTCCAAGCAGCACACAGGCCCATAGTCTTCTGAACACGTTACACCTGGAACTCTGGTGCCAAAAATGTTTTCAGAACCAAATCCCCACACATTGCTACATTCTGTGTCCAGATATCATAATTTAGCATGTTCACATAGGTGACAGAACAGTAATGTCTATATTAATGACATTCAGATCTGTACACATTTACCTGCCTTCTTAGATGCTACGGGGAAGCCAGGCTGCATATATACACAAAATAAACACTTGTTGAAGAGTTCACAGATGTGCATTTTGCAACAGCTTGACATCCTGTGGGCTGGCAAACCAACGGCAGGAGAAACCAATGCACAGCAGGAGAACAACTCATGGAAGGTCACAGCTGACCTCCCCGCGCTACTTTATCATATCCCCTTCTGTTATTTACTGCTTCCCATTCACCCTGCAGAGACACAGGAAAATGCAACATTTGAGAAATTGGTGGAAGTCACCCCCTTAACACTTAACGAACCCGGGTTCTTGTCTTGATTAAACGTGGAGTTCAGTTTTGATTAATGCTTGCATAACTAAGACCAGTCCATGCACTAAAAACTGAATTCTGGGCTCTGGGGTGCTGATGAGAAAATATTCTCTGTTTTTGATTTTATTTTATTTTTTTCCTGCTTTTTCAAGTATATCTAAGCAATTTAGAATGGACAGGACAGCACAGTCTTATTGTACAGGAGACAGTGAAATGACAGATGAAGATGAATGATACACTCATAAAAATAGAGAATTTTGAATTTCCCTTCCTCTGTAGATTTAATTTAAGTCAGATCCTTCAATATTGTATGGATGTGGTTTATACTAAAGAGCTTGAAAACAATCCCTAAGCAGTGAACTGAACACTTTATCATTCAAAAATGTAATATAAAACTAAGTTAAAAATACAAGATATGAAAGATCTGTGAAAAAAAAAATGGTCATATGCTCATAGCTCCTAATGACAAATGATGTCTCAAATGTAGACTGAAAATCACTTTCCTTTTGCTTATGATGAGTCTTTCCATTTTAAATTACTGAAATAGAAAAAGAGGTCTTGAAATATTTCTAATTACAAGGAACTTCTGAATTGGAAATATATACCTCATTCCTTTACGAACCTCTTACTGGCTTTCTAAGAGATACACCATGTGCCAATTTCAAATGTAGCAGATATGGATGGATTCCAACTCTCTCTAGATAGCAGAAGTTTGTATGCAGCTGGGCTCTGCACATTAGCAAAAAATAAATGGTTATTTGAAACCTAAATGCATGGGTCCTCTGTATTTTTTCTTCGGATGCAGTGTAAAACATAAGAAAGGTTTACATTTGATCATTTGATCTTTCAGCATGAAAGGCATTGTAGGACTGAGTGAAGGAGCCTCCCCCATCAGCACAGGTTGTGGGAATGACCCTGTTCCAGCCCTTCTCTCAGCTCCCACTGTAATGGCACTCCTCTATAGTGGGAACAAAACACACAGGCAGAGTAGGGAATGCTAAAACTGTATTTTCCTTCTCATGGTCCATTAACAAAACATACGTCAGAGAGGTTTCAATTTACAGAGGGAGCCAGGCAGGCCTAAGAGCACAAAAATAGAGGAAAATCAAAGAGGTAGTTTAAATTCTGTCTCTTCCCCCAGTCCCTACAATGGCTACTGTGACTGAAAACAAAGCACATGGTTTATGCCACTACCAGATAGGATTTGGAAGTTTGAAATTTGGAACTTTTAAGTTAGCATCCTGTGAGCAGTAGTTTATCCGAGACATTCAAGGCTTCATTCTAAATTATTTTGCTCTATATTTCTATGATGATTACTTGAAAACAAGCCTACCAGTGAAAAGAGTCGAGTAACAACAGCTTTTTTGAGCTCTTGATCCATTTTCTGTTTAGGAAACTAGCGTCAGACATTTCAGGAAGCAAAACGGAAGTGAAGTACAAATGTGGAGATACAAATCAAAATGGCTTTTGAACAACCAGGTCAGAAAACTGACCTCCTCTTACGTGTGTTCCCATAGTAATGAAGAGATTAAGAGCATTTTCCTTCCTATTGTAGTCATAAAACTTCAAACTTCACACTAAGGGACCCTGAATGATGCCTACCCTCTAGATTTTTTTCCCCCAAATGGATTTCAGGTCACACTGCAGTTCTGCCTCTTGTCTACAAATAATCAGCTTTGATATCCACCTGGAAAGACTAAGGCAGGCATTGTGTCTATGCAAACTCAAGCATGTAAGTGACAGTCTTAAATAAGGAGCATGGTCACTGCCTCCATCCAGTGAACAGCCTCCTGGAAATCCTTAGCCATCTTTGCAGAGGCACACAGGACTTAGGTAAAAAGTGTCTGACAATAAGGAACAACCACAAAAGTGCTACAAGTTTAAACCAGATTATCCATTTGAGGAAAATGCAATGGAGTTACTAATTTCATGAGATTACTCAGATGCTTGCAAGTAGGCTTATTTACACAGACTTCACAAGATCAGAGAGCCTGAAATTTCAGAAGGCTTGTATTGAGCTTGTCAGGTAATAATATTAATTTTCCATTTCTGTCAGCACATAACTACAGGGTGTAACAGATATCAACGTTTATTTACCAACCAGAGTTTTGTTTTCCTATTTCTACTAATCATACTCTGCCAGTATAAGGTGCAATTGCTTGAACCAAACCATACATAAACTAGTCTACTCTACTCACTCACTTCAGCACACTACTGATTTATTTTTTTTGCCAAGATATTGACTTTATCAGCATACATTGAATCAGCTTAATATGTTTTGGATCTGTTGCCTGTGGTCTTGTCTGAAAGCACAGGTTGAACACTCCTGTCAGTTCCATCTCTTTCCATACCAAACGCAGTAGAATGAATAGAGTGATAAGATAATCACAGAAGATAACATTTGGCCCCAAATTGATAAGCAGTCCAGTCACTCTATCCAACTGCACAGTATTTTATATGACAGCTTTGTTTATGGCTGAATGGAGATAGCTGTAAGGAGAAGTGGCTTCCTGGTAAAACTTAAAGCAAAAGCCAAAGAATAGTGGTTTCATAATTGTACAAGTGCCTCCAGATAAATACATACTTAAAAACATTTAATCATTGCAAGTACAGCCTTTTCAAAGGAAAAAAGAAATACAAAAGTAGAGAAGAACAACCTATGAGCAACAGTAGCTTTATTTTGGGGGAAAACATCCGTTTCAAAATACTCAGATTAAAGTTTACCCAGAAATTACTTGTGCAGGTTTTGAGATTCCTAGAAAGTGGTTAGATACCTGTGAGGTGCAGATGTAGGCTCTGCTATCAATACTGAAATGAGTCACTCTCCAGTTCTGATAAATGTTCAAAGGCAGGTTTTTTGCATCGGATCTGCAAAGACTGCATTTTTCACCAGTAAAGGCTGTTGTTGTCTATTCCCCAGGTACATTCTCACAGATACCCATGGCTAAGTGGTAATGTAACCTGCATTGGAGAGAGTGTGTACCAATGCCTGTATACAGGGTCACACGACAGCTTTGTACAGAGGTATGTGTGTCTCCATACAGTCTGAAGAGCTTCTGCTGCCCAGTCACTTAACAACAAGCCCATACCACAGTAAATATCCCTTGGGATCTTAAAATGTCCCTCAGAGTGGATATTTTGATCATATTTTCCTGGTCTTAAAAGGGAAGTTTCTTCTATCACTTCCCTTATAAACAAAAACTGCAAATAAAGGGCTAATTCTGCAAAATATGTCTCCCTGGGCCCCACTGATGCTGTCTGCATGAAGAGAGCAAAATGTCTTCCCAGATTTGAAGCTGACTCCAGCTGTGCTGCCTTAACCACTATGATTCCCAGGATTACACTACCTAAACCCCCACGTAGAATGATGATTACCACTTTCCCCTCTTTATAATAGTTACCACAGAGATGGGGTTATCAGCCACTGAGTCTGGCTCTGCCTTACAGCATGTCTCCTAGAATGCTGCTGTGGCAATATACAATGTTGCTTAGTGCAGCTCTAGGGCCCTTCGCAATATAAGGATAAATGCTTTGCATTTTATTTCTGCCAGATATGGATTGTATAATGTAACTGCAGCTCCCCATCATCCTCAAATAAAATAGAAAGGCAACCTGAAGGGACGCTGCCAACTGATTCTGTATCCTGTGTAGGGCTGTTTTTCCTCCTGTGTTTCTAGGAAAAACAGATGACTCGACAGAAAGAGGGGATGGGGAAAATCATAGGAATTTCATCTCAGGAGATAGGGCTCATCTCACCTGTCAGCTATCTAGAAGAAGGGAAATCCAAGACAGACCCACAGAATTATTCATCCTCATCTTGAGGGAGGTGGGTTCAACTACAACCTGGAGCTGCCTGCCACTGTTTCTGTTCCCTGAAAGAACTAAGATAATTCATGTAGATTAAGGGGCAAGCCTTGAGATGGCTGCAGTTAAAGATGTAATTAATACGACCCATGTACTGGAGCCTACTTCTTACATAAAAGAAAAAAATGTAAATTGCAGTGAGTACATGACAGGTTCTATTTTCCTTTTAATATAGGTTGCAATTACAAGCAGCTTTTTATACCCAGTCTTTCTAATCTAGGATTTAAATGATGAGTTCTTGCTTCTTTGCTGGCTGAATAGATTTTGCTCTTATTTACAAACTGAAAATCCTCATGCATGGTCATAATATTTTCTAAGTGTAAAGGCATAATTATGTGTATGAATAGGCACCAGAAAACAAGGCTTCAGGCTGGAAGGAAAATGAAGCTCTGCAGGGCTGAGGGATTATGGCCTTGTAGCTGCAATAAGAAAGAGAAGAAGGGAATTTTAAAGATGCCTGCTGATAAATTCTTTTGTGGTCCTGTAAAACAGTGATATTCGCTCTGGAGCCAGATACGTGCAAGTATAAATCTAGGAAAAATGCCAAATAAAATTATTTCAGTTTGGGGAACTGTTTCTTGGGCAGAATACTAAAAATTTAAAGTCCCCCTCTGCAGCTTTCTCTTTCTATTTCTCTGGCATTATCACAAAATGCATTACAGCACAATGGCAGCAGCATTTTTGTAGCCATGTAGCAGAGCATTATTAGCTGGTGTGAGCCTGCCTGCTGCTTCTCCCTCAGAACAGAAGAAAGGTTTACATGCATGAAGAGCTAACTGTTCTCCAAGAGCTTCAGCTGCTCTGATGTAAACTGTGGCCTCTACTTTTCAAGCCTGCAGTTTCTTCAAAAAGAACAGCTAGACACCTTTAGTGTCAGAGGTGAATGAATGAGAGTAGAACCAGTATTTCCCAGCAACAAAGGCCAAACAAGAACCAAATGAGTATTTCAGACCAGCAAGCAAAAGGAATAGTGCTGGGGGAAAGCAACAACAGGCAAGGAATGTAAAAGAGAACTTTGGGAATAACACCCGACACCTGCAGCCTCACTGGCAGGCAGCTCTCTGCAAAAATGACTCATACTAATTTGGAAGTGCAGAGGAAAAGCTTTGGCAGCACAGCGAAGGAGGCAACCCTCATTCCACAGAACCAAAATTCTGTTCTTTAGAAAACAGTGTATTCAGTATCATTTTAATCTCAAGATCAGGAAAGGAAAGCAACAGTGGGTGAAGGGCTAATCAGCATCCCCCAGCTAATAAGTTACTGAAGAGGTATAGTGTCACTCGCTGATAAACAGATAATTTCAGATTTATTAAAAGGCTGTAATTAATCCAAGTCATTTCTAGAAGGAAAGGATGACACTGGGGCGTTGTGGAGGAGGTGGCAGAGATGACATTTCAAGAAATGCTCTGCTTTTTTTTCCCCCCAAAACTCCTTTCCTTAATTTCTGAGAGCAAGACTGCTCCATAATAGAAATAACAGCTGAAAAATCTCAACGTGAGGAAAAAGCAACACGTGGGCAATGTTTGGCAGTAGAGATGACGGTGTCCAAAACTCACACCTAGTATGATATGCAGAAAAGTCTCCAACCCTATTTCCATTACAGCAGGAGCTCATTGCGACTTTGGCTCTCTGCTGTTCTTGGACAAAAATCAAATTAAATTGCAGAAAAAGGACACTTCAGATTGCCACCATCTGTTTTATCTAGCATCCATCATTCTTAAAGCTGCAACACTGTGGCTTCAAACAAGAATATTCCTGAGAACATATTGAATTAGGATTATTTTTCTTTTCCCCCTTCATTTCTTGGAAATAATAATAAGCAAAGAAATTTCAAGTGTTTCCCCTTAAAATTAAAAAAAAAAATCCCCAATATTTTTTCCCAAATACCCAGAATGACTGCCTATTCAAATACAAAGAAGAAAATAAAATGGAGACCATCACAAACTCTCACTTGATCCATAGCACTCAAAGTGTCAGAAATAGGAAAGCCACTGAATGAGGAGGTAGATTGGGATGCTGGAATCAGCATTCTAGATCAGCAGCAAAGGTGTCCAGAATACGATTTACAGATCTTTTTAGATGGCTTTTGTAAGTCCCACATAAGCCACCATAAAACAAAACAAACAGACAAACAAATCCTTCCAATCTTTATTTCTCCCTAATATGGAAGGAGGAAATTTCTAGGTAATTTAGGTCAATTTCAGAAAGAAATACATTGACTCTTTTTTCACTCAGTATCTGTAAATTACTTGGACAGATATAAATTGCCATTTTTTTTTTTTTTTTCAGAAAAGAAGGAGAAAACTCATTGGTTTTTATATGGAATAATGTCAATAGTGCCTATATGAAAAGCCCTGAGAGAGGGCCCCAGCTGGAGCTCTCAGCTGTACAACAGGGAAACCAAATGCCAGGTGGACCAAGGACTCCTTGGTCTTCTGGGCTCTGAGTGCTTTGAAGTTCCTGGAAGCTATAAAAGCCCATACAAACCCCCTGGTACTGAAGAAGTGACTGTTGGTGGGATCTACAAACTCCTTCCAGGCAAAGAAGCGTGAAATGACAAAAACCTCATTATGGTTCGCTGTCAGTTTGCTAAAACAGACAGCGTTCCACAAATCATTCCAGATGTGATGAGTCACCCTTTTCTGACAAAATAAAATGGCTTAACTGGAGAACTGGAGAATATCCAACCTATTCTATTCTTGGGATGCCTAGAAATTCCCTTGCACTAGATTTCCTCTTGTTCTTTGACCTACAACAAAGCACAACCACAGCTAACAGAGCTCTGAGCAGCGTGCGTAAGTTGGTCAAGCCTCAAAGCTTGATTCCCACAAGTATCTAATTTCAAGGAGCACCACTATTTTCAGGCTCAAAGCACCTTCAGCACTGCCCAACAAATGTACTCTCTCCTTTTTGCTCCAATTGCTAAAAATCTTTGCCTTCAGAAACAGAGCTAAAGAGCAGAGGAAATAGAAAGTCCATTTAATTAATATTCATCCAAATGCAGTATGCTTTTCAGAATGACTGGTATTTTAAACCTCTCTAAATGTGTCTTGCAATCTAATTTTGGCAGTTGAAGAGTTATATATCAGATTTACAGTAAATGGAAAGAAGATAATGATTCCCTGATTTTTGTGAATCATCATGTCCTTAAATGCAAATTTTGACAAGCCTAGCCACAAGAAACACTGTTTTCTGCACTTTCTAGAAATGAGCACTGCCTCATGTAACTGCGTGCTTGTTAAGTGCTGCACCCATCTGTCCATCTAGTTGCCAATAATATGGTTAACCAAGCATGACAGTGGAACGGCAGTCTCAGACACATTTAGTTCCTAGTAATTCAGTAAAGGTAGAGAACAAGGAAGATTCAGGCAGCCTATTAGTATCTCCTGTGAGAGAAAAAGATGCACTACTTATTAGATACTCGAAAGCCTGCAATATCAAAGTGTCTACAAATGATCCCCCTGCTGGAAAGGCTGGAGCAGGACCTTGAATTCTGGACTGTGAAGTCAACCACCAAAGAAATTGATTTGAAAATGTTTCCTTCCCTTGAATGCCTATGGACAAACTGGATTTTTTTTTTTTTTTATAGCTGAAAACAGGAGAATGCTAAGTTTTATCACAATAGTCTTCACATTCTACTACTTGTTTAGTACAAGAATCAGTGTAATTAGGAGGCTGCCAGTTTTGGATACTCACTGTTTTGGTATCAGACTATGATAGCTTGCGCAAGACAAGGTGAAAACAGCTTGCACGGGCAGCTATATTCTACTATCAGTCAGATAAGCAGAATATTTAACATCATCTTACAGGGAATGTTTCATCTGATGTAGGCATAGCTTGCAGTTATTTTGGTGAATGCTTTGTAAAAACAATTCATGGCAGAAGAACAGAGGAGCGGCAATATTATCATCTGTGTTGACTCTCAATGTAGCAAAACCACTGATTATACAACAAGCATCTTTTTTTTTTTGCTCATACATTACACAAAGCAGAAATGGGGAAACCTGAAACCTGCAGCAAGTAAGAAGAGAGCCAGAGAAGACATAAAAAAGACCCATCCCAATTGAAATCATTTTATCAAATCTTAAGAGCAGGATATTTGAATCGCTAAACGCTAAGAATGAATGCAAACCATCCCAGATCTTTAAGAAATTGACACATTGTTTAAAATCTGAAAGCACTCAGCACAGGACAAATTTGCATTTCCATAGTCCTGCCTGCTGAGATGATCTTAAATGAAACAGTGGGATTCACATACCTAATTTTGTGCAGGAACTATTCAAGTCTCCTCTAGTTAAATGTATAGTATATTCAATTGTTTTTATGCCTCCTTATTTGCAAAATGCTAATGCTCATTAAAAATAAAAAATAAAATTGAAGCAATTCAGCTTCATTCCTGTCAGGAAATTAGCGTGAAACGATAGCCAGCTTTTCTAGAAAAGTGTTGTCTTAACTGTTCTGATGTGCTTAGCAGGATGACACAGTGCAACCGAGGTTGTTAGTGACAAAATGAAGAGAGGGAAAGTGACAAAATGGGAACTCTGACCTTATGGTTTTAAATTCTTCCTTATTTAGCAGGACATTTAAACACCTGCCTTGCTTATTCAAAGTCTGGCATATATCCAGGGTACATCTAGTATTTATTTACACAACTTCTATAATATCCAAGTGCTTCTCAGTTATTCCCTTCACGACACTCTCATGATAGTGAAATATTGTTCTTTCAACCACCGTAGAACTGAAGTCTTATGAATTTCCACTTTTTGTGACTTTCACTTGTATAGGCCCATTGTCTTGCTCAAGAGATCTAGAATAGTTTGTGTTGCCACTGCTCTTGCCTGGCCACACAACTGCATCCAGTCAATTAATTTCACTTAATGCAAATTTTGAATTCACAGACCTTCATTCTTCCCCATTCAAAAGGGTCTTCTAGCATATGCCATACTCACCTGCCCTGTGCTCGATGTGGCCGTTTCCTTCCTTAGAACTTAGCACAGATCACATTCATTTTCAGTGCTGTTTTTAAATTCCTCTAGATCCTCTAGAAGATCAACAACTATTTCATGAGGGATAGAGGAACGTTGGTATAGAGGACCCAGTTATCCTCCAGGTCCCGTGCAGTCTCTCTTTTGAGAGAGATGCTGAGACATCTTACATGCATTTTAAAGTACTGTTATAAGTGGAATAATCTCAAACCCTGCGTAACTGTTCATTTTGTCCAGGAAGAGATCTAGTTATTCCAGTCCAGGAAAAATCTCAGGATTGGTCTAGCAGGCAGAAAGGTGTGTAATCAGGGAAACAGGATGCTGAAACAGATCCAAGAGTCAACCACACTAGTTAATGTAGTTGAACAAAGCAGGTTGAAGAGTTCATACTAGGGATTCTGTACTACTTGTATGACCTTTTTTTCCCCCCATGCTCAAGTTAGCCTGATTCCCTGGACTGAATGTTCCCACATTTCAGTGAGGCTTTCTTGAGGCAAGGTATTTCCCAGGCTCAGATAAGCTCTTTATGTCTGCACAAGATAGACACTGCCACAAAACACCTAAGCATTGTAGCATTTAATGCTTTTTGTTTGCAAATGGCAATAAAGGATTTGCAGCTGGTCACCAGATGGCTCCAGAGAAGAGCTGCTCATCAAATTCAGATTTCACTATAACCACTGGATTATCCTTTCACTGAGAGAGGGAGACTTAAAGTTGATTGATGTATATGTGGCAAATGGGAGAAGTGGTTATCTAGACACTTGGAGCAAAGGTAGAAAATAGGCTTAAAATGTCACTGCTAACTATTTCTGTGAAATGATCCATTACTAAGTATACTTTTTCCTTTACATACCATATCTGAAAGGGGGATTATGTTCAAAATGTCATTTTTAATTGTATATTCTATTCTTGACTTTGCAACATTTAGAATGAACTCCAACTCTCTTCCTCTGAAACGTGAGATTGTAGTCTTCCCATCGTGTAGCATAAAATGGATTATTTACAGTTCTAGGATTTCTTTTTAATTAGTGATCCCATAATGTCTGTCTTTATAAATGATCAATACTTTGTACTTCCTTAAAAAAATGATTTTTATATAATCATTTGAATGGTAGCTATGTAAAAGTGAGCAAAACCGAGCTATTTCACAAGGTAAAGGCAGGACATAGAAGGAATGAGTATACAAACTTCTCCATTAGTTCATTTAGTATTTGGTCCATATGCTCTCACATGGAGTTTACACACAAAAAGCTAATTTAAGATGTTTCCTTTACCAGTGCACAAACCAACCACAGAGAGCACAAACAGGAAGAGATGAATGGGCTGTACATCAGAAAGAGTGAACGCAAGGTGAATTCCAGAAAAATCTTTAAAGGAAATGTGTCACTTTCTGCCATTCAAATACATTTATTTTAACTGTAGGAAACTTATGACTGCTGTAATTACGTCAGATTTTTTTTTTTTTTTTTGCTAACCTGAAAACCAGAATCCCTAATTTAAGTGCAAATTTTACCATAACTGAAGAGAACTAGACACAGAAAGAGCAGAATATTTTCATTTTCTGATGTAAGGACAGAAGCCGCAGTTGTTTCAAAGGTAGTATTAAAACTTTCACATCTCTAATTAAGGGCCATGCAGGAAAAGGTTAAGAACTCAAAATCTGAAATAACCATTAGCTGTGCTTAGACTGGTTATATGCAAAAGGATTTCTGTTGCATTCTGTTTTATGTTGGACTTGTTGATTAAGACTAAGATCACACAATTAGAGAACATTTTGGGGCAGGTTTCTTGAACCAAAGAAGCCTGCCTGAAAAAGTCACCATTACTAACACTGCCTTCCTTCCATTGCTAATGGCAGCAATTCTGGGGTAATGAAGCATTTTCATTTTCAAATATTTACATTTTCATGGACAGGGAATGCCACAAAACATTAGGGAGAAAGCATTTCATATAACAGTGAAGGCAGTGTTTGAGGCAGAGCAGTGACTATTACAAGGCAACTTAACCATTTCAGGGTATTCAACTGCAATCTGCAAGCTTAGTGGCTCACTTAGTTTTACGTTGCCCTAAACAGCTAACGGGCACAGCAAAACAAATATGGCCTACAACAAAGAACCACGCGAGAGAAGGTTTACAGATAGGAAAGGAAACAACCAACCTACAAGTACAAACCTCTCAATCTTGGAGACTCCTAAGGAATAGGAATATAACAAAGTTTGGTTTTTTTTTTTAAGATATCATTTCTAATCTTCCACACGAGGACAGGTGTTTGAGGCCACCTTCCAAGTCAGCAGGGTCTATCTGTTTACTACCAGAGGATAAGGAACTTAAAGCTCCTTTGCATTCATTTTGGTTCTTTAGATGCCATTTTCTGTTTAATGCTTTTGCATTATATTATATTATATATATATATTATATATTTATAAGTATTTATTAAATTCTGTTTTAAATCCAAGATAGCATAGTCAAGGTAGTACAAAACAATATAATTACACCAAGAAAGTATTATTATTTTTTTAATTTCTAACTGGAGATAACAGCTCAATCTACCAATTCAAAACATGCAAATACAGTGAAAATTACCTTTTATTTGTATGATTGCCATTGAGAATGACTTGGGTATTCAAAACAAAGAGTCTCTTCTGGTACTTAAAATTTTAGATGGCAACCATTATTAAGAAAGTATTAATGCTTACTGCTTTGACCATAAATAGAAACATGCAGAATCAACATCTAATTCAAAAATTTCTTTGAGGTGGCTAAATGTTTATATTCTCATACAGAAGAGGTAATGATTTGCATAAGCTGAGTGATATCTCTGAAAAGTAAATTGCAACTGGAGAATTCTTGTATGTCATTTTGCTCATTGCTCTACCATGTTGTATATCAAATAGAAATTCTTAGACTCTGAGGACTTACACTGGGTCACAGTGAACAACTATTCTATGAGGGCAAATTATCTGGAGTACTTTTTCCATTTCCATCCCCACTTCCCCCCTTCAGTCTCAACTCATACACTAAGCAACTTCCATGTTTTCTATCAGGAAAGGCTACGTTATCGCATGATTGCTGTGGAAAAAAAATGCAAATCAAGATTTCAGCACCAATTGAAATTGAATTTTTTCAAGTAATTTTGTCTTAGATGCATAATTTTCTTCAAGAAAATATGTTTAGTTGCTGTCTTCCTCCACCTCCCCTCAGATTTTTGGAAATCACGTTGCAGGGAGAAAAAAAACCACACAAATGATTTTTGGTTAACACCTTTGCATTTCAACAGCATTATGATCAACTTCCTCCTTTTCTCTACTATAAACCTACGAACTCAGTTATGACCAACACGATCATGTCGTGTTTTGGAATATCACCAACTGTCCATGTTGAAAGCTAGCTTTCATGCTTATCACAATGCTGAATCCAGCTTATCCCACTACTAACTGGCAGAGCTGAAGGTAACTGAAGAAATTGAAGTGACTAATCAATTCCTTAAAGTTATTTTCTTTATTGAAACATAGGTTTGCCAGGCTATTTCAGCTAACCTCAACATAACAACATCAGATCTAACTTTCTGAAACTGATCTGCATTCATGTCAACCGATGTATTTCACCCATTCCAGTATTAAGACCATCTAAGAAGTTTCTATAAAAGTAACTAGCCACTGATTGGAGGCTATCTTTTGTCCTGAGATGTCCCTGTGTTCTCTCCTCCCCTCAGAAACATAGATACAGCCCTGGGTGCCTGCCCATACAATTTTCTTTCATCTGAAAAACAAAACAAAAAAAAAACCATCAAAAACCCCCACACAGAAACCTGCTCCAACATCCCTTTTAAGAGACTTGTATCCTTTGGAGAAATGTGACAGATAGCAATGTCAGTAAATTGTGCTTTGGAGAGTTCCATTTTCTTAATGCTTACAGAGTTTTATCTCTGGAAGCTAGCACCTGTTTGCACGTCAAACATTTCATTGTTTCCACTCCTATGATCAATTTGGTGTCAAATTAGATACTGTCAAACCTTCTGTAGCTTGAGTGAAACAGGCGTTAAAGAGATAGAATCTGCATTTTGAACTTGAGCCACAACAGTTCTCTAAACTTCAATTAACATTTCTGAGCTCACTGTCTAACTCAGATTACCATCTAACCTTATGGGTCAGATTTTGAACATGTTTAACAAAGAATCTCAGTAGAATTTTCCATAATGCAAGATTGATGCAAAACTAGTATGTGAAACCTCACTCTGCTCCCTTAGAAGATTCTAGCACAGCAATGAGGTCAAAGAAGCTGTAAAACATCAATCATTTTGAGTTTCAGAGTTGTTTCTAACCACCAAGTGAAATAATAGCACAAGATACTGTTCCCAGTAGGCTGCTTTAATGTCCAGTGCTGTTAAAATTACCGGAAGGCCAAGCAAGAAGTTTGTGTTCTAAGTCAGAACATCATAAAAAAGGGAAGGCAAAGGTAGAAAGTGAACTTTTAAATAGCCAGAAATGTATGCGAAAGGGAAAAACGTGTGAGATGCATTTAGTGAAGCATCGCTCTTTTGAAGAAAATGTTCTCTTAGAACTTTTCTCATTCTAGAAAACAAAACCATATTTTGGACAATAATCCCCAGTACTTTTTGTGTTCAAGTCATTTATGAAGAAAAAAGGAATTTTGATCAGCAATACACAGAATATAGCCCTGCTCCCCAGAGGTCAAGCTGATAAGCATCATATGCTGATCGTTACCCAGTGCACATCCTATATCTTTCAGCACAATCAAGCAAGAGGAACTCATGGCTTTATCAATGTGATTTGGCCGAATGTTTATGGAGCAACTCTGTAAGTATCACATCCTCAAGAGGGTTTTAGCATGGTTTGATTTCTGATGAGGTATTGCTGAGACAGAAGTTAACTGCACTTGTTGGCGCACATCTGCAAAGTAGCTTTTCTCACGCCTTTTGACTTCACTCTGAACTACTCTTTAGGAAGGGGCTTTGTTCAGAGGTGTAAGAATCCTCAGTTTTTTCCAGAAGTTAGTGAGGTAGCATTTTTTAATTATCATTACTTTTACTTTAAAAACTACTGCTGCAGAATGCTAATTTTTTCTGTGCTTATCTCAGCTGATTGAGTGTTCTGTTCTGATCTGTGCAGAGAACACCACTCACATCAGGCCGATCTCTACATCAACAGTTACTTATGTCTCTCCATTACTCCACTTTCACCAGCTTGTCTATTATATTAGAACATGTCACTAGGGATAGCATCAATTACGTGAGGTTATGCTACATCTGTGAGCATAATGTAAATCTGGGGTTGGGAGAATGGGATTTTCTCACAACTGTGGATTAGGGAAAAGGCAGCTTGACAAGCATGGGTAGTAAACAGTAAATTAGAAACATAGAAATCCCTAGATTTATGAATTACTGTTATTTGAATAAGTCATGTTACCACAAACTTATACCAAGCAAATATGCAGTTACATTGCTTGAATAAGTCAAGGGCTCTCTTTGCTTATGTATTCAGTGGCACTGGAAGATTGATTTATGTATGAAATTAAAAAAAGAAAGTATATATAAAAGCCTTAAAAGTACTTCAAATACTCTATTGTGTAAACTGCAGTGCAAAGAAGTCTACTTTTGAATGAGAGCACCCAGTTGGGGTATGGGAAAAAACAGTTTTTCACTGACTTCATAGCACTGAAGAAGCTGTCACATTCTCCAGACAGTTGAAACCTGTCAGGAGAGCCAGGAGAGAACGACTGTGCCAAAACATTTCCCTTAAATCATGTGGCAAAAAACAAAAAAAAGACATAGCAAAAGCTTCAACAAATCTGAGTTGACACCAGCTTGGAGTTTGCTCCAAAACACTATTTTACTTCTGTTTTACAAATCACAAAGCTGTACTCACTTTTTGTCAAGGTGCTTTTCATGCAGTAATACTTTTATGACCATGGATACTAGGAAACAATATAAACTCAGTGAGAGAAACCAACACCTGCAACTTCTTTGTTCATGGGTGCAGAATAAAATGGTAGAACTCAGAGAAATGTACTGTGGCATTTAGTCTGCTACAATTCAACTACTGCTATGAAGAGAGCTTTTGAGAAACTAAAACAATAATGTTATTATTGTTACCAAACAATACTGCTCAAAGAATTGGTGCTATATATAAACTCATAAGAATGTTTTCATCAAGTTGGGAAGCCAAGTCTTTGTGAGGCTGAAGAGAAGTTTTAGTAACTGAACAAGCGTTCATTCTACATTGCATTCCCCAAGGGTTAGAAAAACAGCAGAAGGCTACATAGTTTAGCATTTTTTTCACATGCAGAACTAGAAAACTGAAAATATATCTTTGTTTTATAGAATTTTGTTTAGCCCTCAGACTATTGAGCTATTCTTCAAATGCCTTTCACTAACAAAGACTTAACATTTAACAGAGAATCAGTCAAATTCCTCAGGCATTAGATGCATGGTTGATTTTTTTTTTTAAAGCCTGCATTTAATAATTAAAACAGTGCAACTAATCCACAATACGAAGTATTTTGGAAGCATATAATAGGGTGTATAACACAGCTGTCAAGTAAAGAAGAGCTTTTCTCATCAAGAATCACTTCAATATACGAGCATCTCCAGATCCCCTCCAGCTAGAACACACTTCCACATAGTTGGAGATTTTTAATATTTCTTAATAGCTCATATAAATCACAGGATTTCATAACAGAACAAGATTTCCTAGGGTTCATTTAACACTTGCAGCAAATTGCCAGCATGTATTACCTTGTCAGTGTCTATAGGTAAGCAGCTTTCATTCAAGAAATGTAATGGTAACAGGTTTTGTATCTTGCTGGTCATTCTTTTGTAAGATTTACAATTCCATACACCAAGTGACTCAGGGTTTTAGAATATAGTTATGATAGACATATAGAAAGGACTGTGAAACTTGCAAATTTATGCAAAACAAACCTCAGGGAACCAAATATTGAGAACTTAATATTGAGAAGGTCCTATTTCCCTTTTTATTATCTATATGAAGGACACGTGCTAATTTCCTCACATCTGTACTGCATGATCAGAACATGCAAATCTCACAGAACATTGCTAGCAGGCTCCAAAAGAATATCTGTTATTCTATGAGCCTGAACAGAATCAAAGTCTTCTTGTACTGATTTATACCCTCAACTTCCAGTCAATAAATTAATAAATGTTGTTAATAGTATTCTCTTATTTTCCCCAAATTTGTGTTGCTTCAGTAAATAAATGTTCCTCTCATTCAGGTTACGGAGGAAAAAAAAAAAAAGGTCATCTGCGGCATAGAAAAACAGCAAGAGTTCTTCTTCTGTCAGGTATTTCAGAAACCATGACTAGGGACACCACCATTCAGGACTACAATTGACCATATCTGCTGCTCTTCATGGTCATCGGCTTCCCGTAGGGTGAAAACTAAGTCAAGTTTGAAACCTTGCAGGTGAATCCTGAGAAGCAGTCATTATTCCTAACTAAAAAGGTTTGGGCAGCTCATTGCAACAATAATGGATCACAGGGGTGGGAAGTTCCAGTGTGCAGTACTGGTCAGTCAGTTCAGTACCAAGATACCACTGGATACTACTTTGTCAGGCCTTCTCTTCAAGTTTCATCAGTCTTCATAGCCCCTCAGTAACAACAGGAAAAAAAGACCTTAAGGTTCACTCTGTAGTACTGAAGGAAGAACCAATCGCTCAATTATGAATTGGAAAATGTGTGCATTGTAGTATGGAGGATTCTACTTCATTTTTAATGCCTAAAGATATTAAAACATGGGAATTTCATTTGTACTGCTGCTGAACTACACATTCATATAATGCCTACATTTGACAGATAGCATCTGTTAGCACCTTCTTGTTGAGTCATGAATCACGGTGAAACAGAAACATTAAAATTAGTCTCTTAAAGAGCACATAAGGTCTTTGCCCTTGCCTCCTACAAAAACATCTCCACAGATATTCTCAAATCACACAGGAATACCTGTGTACATAATCAAATTAGATTACAGTAAAACAATTCCTTCTGCAATGATTTAAAGGCATGACTGAGGCCCTCCAACATTTCTTCAACCCTCTGAGAGAATTAAACACTTTCTCTGAGAAATTCTACCCACACCCCATCTTTTCTTGGTACTCGAGACTATCAAATGAGAAAAGTACAAAGAGATCAGATACCAAACTATAAGACATTGTTTTGGTCTAAAGCTGCTGACCGTAGGTCATCTTAGTTGGTATACATTCTCTCACAGACTGAGAAACCGCTTCATAATGCGCCTGCATTCACTTCATTAGTGAAGATACACAGGTAGACACCGAGATCAACACTTCTTTCTGCTCCAAATGGGTGGCATAGGAGGAGATCCCGTGGGCTTTTATCCACATAAAAAATGCTTCCACTTAGTTGGCTGGTTGACTCCTTGTTCTTACCAACTTCAATAAACACTGTCATTACACAACCCTTGTTCTCTCCCTTGTCTTTGCTTAAGCTGGGACTGTGTGCTTCATTTAGATTAAGTCACAGAATGCTTTGCTTTTGGCTTTGGTGGAAGAGGTATGCTGTGTGAGCACACAGTGAGCTCTATCTCTCCTGAAATTACAGCATGTCAATGCATTTTTTGCAGCTCTGTAAAAAGACTGTAATCTTAATACAGATGCTTGCTGTAGATAAGCAGAGAATGGCATACTTTCTGCTGATCCTAAATCAAAACACTGTTATCTCCTCAAGGTATTAAATGAACTTTGGTCTTCTTTACCAGACAATGGCAGTATAAAAAACACTCCCCTGCCAGCGTAGAGAACTGTAAGCCATTTTGCTTCCTAAAGCCAACACCACCTGCAGTTCTAGTGCAATTATGTTTGCAATACACAAGAGGGAAGAACAAAAAACTGAAGTTTCTCCAAATATTTCTACTGTGTGCTTATTTTAACATGTGAGAACATTGAATAAACAGAGAGGACTTCGTGTTTCACTGGTTACCAAATTACTTTTTAAAAAGTCAACAAAATAAATAAAAATGAGCCACTACCTCTTCACTTTGCATTCAGATCTAGTAGCAGCTTTCAATGCGTTGTTTTAATTAAGCTTCTAAATTTGTTCATAGGCTGTCAAGGTCACAAGGAGAATTAAAAACAAATACTGGTAATTTATTTCTGATTTTCTTCTTCAGGCAGCTACAACTGACTTGTATGCACAAAAACCCAGCAGGATCCACATGACTGGAAAGGGCATTGGTGATGTTTGACATTATTTAAGCTTCTGGAAGCACTGATTTGAACTCTGCAGTGCCTCTGGGATTTGTATGAGACGCATAGGCTTAGTAACTCAAGCAACACACAGGTATCAGACATGAAAAGCTCACTACTGAACTGCATGCATGATTTATGCAACAATAGTTGTTGTAATTTCAATACACATAATAGATTCCTCATCCATATGTACCCCTGGAGACCATACATTAATAATAGCTCATCCACAATTTTCATGGTCATCAATTATTTCGTCCTCCTTTTAAAATTTATTTCTCACTCCTCAGTCTCTACATTTTTTTAGAGATGTAGAAAAGATAATTTCGTAATTATTACAATTTTCTCTGCCTTCCAAGCATTCAGACTGCCAGTTTTCCAGTATTTTTGAGACAAAATAAAAAAACACACATTATTTCCTCAGTTTTAACCATCTCCTAGCAAAAACATGTCAAGGGAGACACACAGTGATCCATTAGGTATGTCAATCAGTGCTAATCATACAGAATCAGAGTTTATCAGCGATTAGTTCCCAACAACCTATCCTGACATTCTAATTTCAGCTCATCAGAAGCTTGGAGAAAGAAGAGCCAGAAATACACCCACACACTTTGATCCCTTTGTGGATTTTTTGTGAAAGTCCAAATTTAGTGGCATTTTCAGATGTGCTGACTTCTAAAAGTTCTTATAAAATGCTCAATCAAAAAAACTATTTACTACAGCTTAGACAAAAAGGAATACAGGGAAGCTGCTCTCAACTGCGGGGCAGTCAAGAGAGGTTGTGGACCTAAACTGTGATTTCCCAAATTTTGAAATGTTTGACAGCCTTTGAATTTAATCTTAAGTAACAAAAATCTATGCACAATACCTTTCTAGCTCCAACATTCTTGTTGGAATCTCAATCTGTAATGTACTGCTGTTCATACTGAAACCAAACTGCAGTTACTTAAAAAATAGAATTGTTAGGGTATATGCTATTTCTGTACCTTATCCTTTTGTTCTTTACTCTCCCTGTATTGAATGTTTTTATACAACAAAACTATTGGTACCTTTCATCCCAATGATGCTGCAGGCACAGGCATCAGAACTTTCCTCCTTGTCTCAACAGGTAGCTCTGTAGGGTGGGGTTCAGGTGTGCTGACCTTGCACCAGCTGCCACTGCGGATCAAGTAACAGAAAAAAACATCACTGTATGGAGCTGCCGGTCTATATCTTGGCACAAGCACTTTAATAAGGTTCTGGCAGTGAATACTCAAAGTAAGTCATTCTAATGTTGTGCAAAGTCCTGTAAGCATTAGCAGAGTAATGGACATGGTTCGCATGCTGGAGAGGGGCCCTGAATGGAGCTTGTAGGCCAATTGTTTTTCTTCTTGATCCCTCACCTTTCAGGTGCGTTGAGCCAAATACAAAGAAATGGAGCACAATTTTACTCCACTGGAAAAAACACCATGATAGTTCTTTTGTGTTATTTTTTTCTTCACCATCAGTTACATGCCATGAGCCAGCGAATAAGCTGTACTGTTTGTCAATCACTTTAAAAATAATTTTATTCAAGTTGCCATATTATCACTATATGTGACCCAGTAAAACCTACTGCTTTAAGAGACAACTAAAACAGCATTTCTTCACATTTTCAGGCCATCAAAACAACGGTGGAATCCCTGTATTTCCAAATTATATGTAGATACATTCTTTTCTGTGGCACTAACTATGAAATAATAACCACCAGACCTAGAAGTCTTTCAAAAGTAGTCAAGCTCATCACTTTGGTACAGTTAAGCATTCCTGCACTGACTTATTTGTCTGCATGGTTTCTCATTTCCTACAGCGGTATTTCTTTTTGCAGTTAAATAATATTGCTATTATATTCTTACTGTAACCTAGAGAGACATTTTTACAGAACCCACCCATAGAATCACAGAACCTCTCAGGTTGGAAAAGACCTTAAATATCATCTAGTCCAACCACAACCTAACCATACTACCTAACAACCCTCTACTAAATCATGTCCCAGAGCACCACATCCAATTGCTTTTTAAACACTGTCAGAGCAGGTGACTCAACCACCTCCCTGGGGAGCCTATTCCAGTGCTTAACAACCCTTTCTGTAAAGTTATTTTTCCTGATATCCAACCTAAACTTATCCTGGAGCAACTCAAGGGCATTTCCCCTCACCCTGTCCTGCCACCGGTGAGATCAACCTGATTCTCGCTGTAAGCACCATTCAGATATTGGAAAACAGCAATAAGGTCTCCCCTCAGCCTCCTTTTCCCCAGACTAAACAGCCCCAGTTCCCTCAGTCCCTCCTCATAGGGGATATTCTCCAAGCCCTTCACAAGCCTTGCTGCCCTTCTTTGGACCTGCTCCAGCACCTCAACATACTTTCTCTCTTGAGATGCCCAAAACTGAACACAGCCCTCAAGGTGGGACCTCACCAGTGCTGAGTACAGGGGCAGGATCCCTTCCCTAGTCCATCTCACCATTCCATTCCTGATCCAAGCCAGGATGCCATTGGTCACCTTGGCCATCTGGGCATACTACTGGTTCACATTCAGCTGACTGTCCATCAGTACACCGAGACCCCTTTCCACCAGGCAGCTTTCCAGCCTCTTCTCCCCAAGCCTGTAGGGTTGCCTGGATTGGTCGTGATCAAAATGCAGGACCTGACACTTGGCTCTATTGAAACCCATACAGTTCATTCAGATCTTTATACCCCCTTGCTAATGGCTCCAAATTCACTAGAACCATTCCCCACATTTCAGAAATATTATCTACAAAGTATCTTTGTGAAGAGCTTAGAAACTTTTTTTTTCTCCTTGTATGATTGTTACAGTTGGTGTTACAGCTGGAAAGATTATTATGGTGAAAATAGGAAAAGAAACAAACAGGGAGGAACGCTCACCTGCATCTGAAGAGCAAGATTCACAGGAAAGACCCCACAGAGGAGGGATCTCTAGAAAGAAACCCTCCCCCCGTGGCAGTCAGCCCTTAAATGGGTCTAGGAGAGGTGCAGCCAGGCTCCACCCCTTCCATCACACAGCTGAATCGCCTTCACCTGTGCTCCATGGCTGACTCAGTGCTTGCCTCAGGTGATCAATCAGTGCTTCAGGCCGTGATCAACAGTTCCCATGTGTACGATTAATTTCTCAGAAAAAAATGGTGATGAAGCATCTAAAAGTACTGCACTGTGTATGTAATGTTTGGTAAATGTTTTTGGTTAAAAACTTGCAGAAGTGTCAAAGGTATTTAAAAGTTTCCCTTGAAACATTTTGTTGAAGATAGGAAAAAAAAAGCCAAGTAAAAGGGCTTAAAGGGGATCAAGAAACACTAAAAGGCTTAAAGAGCTGCCTTGTCAACATGGAAAACACTAACACAAGAATGTATCTGGAAAAAAGACATAAAACGTAGTACTTCAAGATTGCTACTTAAATACAATTAAGCCGAAAATGAATAACCTTGTTAAATACCAGAAATTGCAATCTTTTGTATCTTACAACCCACGGCTTTAAGAAAAACATAGTGCAATTTCTTTTTTTCTAAATTACCAGAGGTATTTAGTTTTTCATCTTCTAAAAATGGTTTCTATTCTTTATTATTTTAGTTTGGGACCAAAGGAATGACATACATCACTATAGCTGAAGGAGGTACGGGATTTTCATTTTTTATCAAAGATTTGTAGGAAATAATACAGATCTGGAAATTCAGAAAAGGGAATGAGAAAGGCAAGGTTAATAATTTTTAACTGTAGTGCTACGAGGAAGAAATAAAAAATTAATTTTCATAAAACAGCATGTTGCCTTTCCATTTTGACATCTTATTCATTCATCTTTTAACCTTCAAAATCTTAGAAAAATTAGGAGTAGGAACAGAGCATTTGGATCAGCGGGGGCTTTCATAGTCGTGCCTTGCTGCTATAAGATACTCTGATTGAAAGTGAATGAGATGCGATTAAGCCTTAGCAGAACTGGCTGTTCCTGAGATACTCAGAGTCTGATGATCTTACTGTGTATTTACATTGGTATTAACTTACAAGGGCCACTAAGAGTTTCACATCTGCAATACCATACCTTTCTACTTCCACGTTAGATGTCATAACACTGACGGAAAGTGGAAAGGAAAAGATATCTTCTTAAAGAAGTCTATGGGGAGATAGCTGCAGATATTCTCTCTCAGCAGTGGCCACATCGTGACGTCTGTATAGAGCTCTGCTATTGCAGAGAAACTGCAAGGAAATCTGCTCTGTTTGCATTTTGACTCAATTTTTAATACAAGCAAAACCAGCCTAAACATGCGGTGGTGCTCATGTTTCCGTATAGGAAGTCTTCTGTGATAACACCTTTAGGGGTGGCAGTGATATGGATCATTTTGGGTGGTGTGTTGTCCTTCAGTCAAGGCAGGTTTTGGTCTTGCAAAAGAACAGTGCAAGGCAGCCTAAAGAACCAGCAGACTGGGCTCAGACTTGCTCCTCTGTGATGCTGTATTGCTGCTGCAGGCATGCTCAGCAACAAAAGGAGGAAACATCATCTAGAAACATATGGAGAAAGGCAGCCTTATGTGCAGAATTCCCTCACCATCTGTAAGCAATCTTCCAGGACCTGCTGACCCTCATAGGCACTGCACTGTCTTCATAGACATGTTAACCTAAGCCAATATACCAAGGCAGCTAAATCTAGGGGCTAGAGCTAGCTCTGGAAGGTGCAGAGAACAACAAAATAACCTTCAGCTTCCCTTTGCAGTAGCTGTACACAAAGTAAGTATAGTTCAATATCAAGAGCTTCAAACAACTTTCCCACAGTGTTATCTGTGAACAACGCTGGAGGTGCAATTTGAAAGAACAGGTGGAGCAAGATCCTTGAGAAATGACAACTGCAGCTGCCAAAAAGCTAACTTCTGTCCTACAAGCCTTCTATTCTTCTCCACAATAGTAGCAAAAATAGCAGCTGGCACAATCAGGGCTCGAGAATCTAAACTATCTAACGTTCATCAAGTTTACTTCCTTGGGCTTGATAGGCTGATGAGCATCAGCAGAAAGTTTTCTACCTCCACACACATTAAACCAATACAATTGAAAAGTAATGTCAAATCAACTAGAAAGTGAAGTCCGTTCACTTTGCTTATTTGAAAGCAACAAACCAATCCACGCTGACCTGAAAAAGGCTTACTATAACTGGGAAGGAAGAAGGTAATAAGAAGGCAAAGGTATATTTAAAATACTCCTATGCAATTAAAAATGAGTGCATTTGTTTTTCACGTATGACTATGAAATATTTGCTCTCTTGGCTTTTTAATGTGCTTGACTCCAGGAATGCTGACTTAATTGCTATCAATTGTTTTTAAACGCTGCTAATTAGTTTCAGTTTGTTCTGCAGCAAAGCATGCACTCTTTGAATAGTTGACCTTAGTCACATTTTCCTCCTGAAAATTATTTCCATCTCTTGTATCTGGACTATGCAGATAATATGTTTTCAGTAAGTGCTTCGAACAGGAACCAACAGGTGAACAAATGAAGATATTTAGCCAGTACTAAAACACACATATTTGGGTCAAGAAGCAAGTTATATTTTTAAACTCTACCCATAAAAGTACAAAACTGCAACTTACTCATCTCTGAGAGCTGCTGTTGACTCAAAATAAACTTCTTCTGAATGACTGGCTCTGTGTCATCAAAGCAGAAGCTTTAACACACTTAGGAATAAATTATCTCGCACTTTCAACTTCTGTGAAAGTTTGAGTCCTTTGTATTTGTTGCCAGATATGCATGTTGTGCATAGATAAGCTTGGTTGATATGTCACGTAAGCAAGGAAGTATTATTTTCACAAGAAGTGTAAGGGAAAAGGTAAGTATTTTCTGAACTCTCTCTTCTACTTTACTTTTGATAATGTGCTATTTTCCTTTGTCAGAACCTCTAATCCCTACAGTAAGCCATGAAGGTCCTACTTTGAAAAATCCTGTAACTTCTCTACACATTCTGCATAGTGACTTGGGGATGCTTTCTGTGTAAGTACAGCAGTGGTGACCTGCATGATGATTTTATGCTCCTGTTTCAAGACAAGATTCTAACCCATCTCCCTGCACCTAGGCAAACCAATTGAGGAAGAACATAGTGCAAACTTAAAGGTTCTCTCAAGACCATAGGAAACATTGTATGGCATTTCCAGTCGACTTTGCAGTAGATTTATAGGATTCCACCAAATCAGCGGACAGAAGCTGACACAAAATATCTTCTGCAAGCTTTCATTTCTTTTTCATTGTAATGACTTCTTCATTTATATTCTATTGAAGCAAGCAACTCAGGATTTCCTCTCCCTTTTTTGGGCAGCTTCCTGTCATGCAGCTGCCTTCTGTGATGTCAAAACACGTGAGTTAAATGTGGTCCAAGGATTATTTTGCCCAAGTCCACCAAAATTAATGAGATTTGGATGTTTAATACTTTCAGCATCTCTGAATATCTCAGTTTGAACAGCAAAACCTCCTGTAATAAGCCAACTTTTCCTCTTCCTCAAGCAACTTCTTGACAAGTAAAGATTCAGTATGACTTGAATCTTACATAATGCAATTTACTGAAAGATTTCTGTTACCTTTTCTCCTTTAATGCGGCAGAAAAAGACTTTACTGCATCAAAGTCTTATGCATGTATAATTTCACTGCATGTATAATTACATATAATTCTTGCCTTCCCATCTGAACTAAATCAGTTCTTCTGATGGCAGACTGTACTCTGACTCTGCATTTGAATAAAGCGTCATTTGTATTGAAAGTGCTGGAATTGGCAGATGGTTGGTCAGTCATTCAGTTTGATATTAATTGCTTCATTGAGATCCCCTTCAGAGAACTGGGGACAAAATACATAGTGTCTTATTACATCAAGAAAAAAAATCACATCTGAAATGCTTTAAGGGAAGATTCATCTGCTTGGCAGACAATGGACTTTCTCCCTCAGAGTTAAATCTGACAAGAAAATTCCATGATTTGAAGATTATGCTGTTTTCTTCCTGTTAGTAACCAAAATCATGCATCATTTTGTCTGGAAAAAAGATTCTATTACTTTTTGAGCAATACTTGTAACTGTTGAACTTTTTTTTTTTCCTGGAAAACAGGTATGTAGTTATTTTCATTATTATTATTATTACTATTGCTCAAATATGTCACCACTCACTTATGAACATGTTTGCCTGCATTCACATGTACATCATAATGGCTCTTGTTGAAGACCATTGCAGTCAGCTGTGACAGGACAGGTAAAATCAAGAATATTCTGCACTTGTTTTTAATGACTAGACATTTGTAACACGAACTAGAATGAGGGATATAGGTCTGCTTTTGATAAGTTGCTGTGGGTCTGCTGTTGGATCCAAAGCATTTCAGGTATAATGCTTTGGATCAGGGTATTTTGAGGAACAATGCAACATACTTGCAATTATATGCATGCTTCACATCAAGCGCGCTTTTTTCCTCAGTATACAGAGAATGTGTGTCTAGCACCTCAAAATCAATATGTACGATTTAATCTCAAATTCCTTACCTGACAGATATGTAAAACGTATGTCTCATAATTTATTTGTTGGTCATTGAAAATATAACTAAAAATATATCTAAATATATATATATCTAAGCTTTCTAAAAGTGTAGCACCCTGTCTTCTGATAGTTATGTATTGCTATTTCCCCCCTAGCAATTACAGAAGGTGCCAAATGATGCCTATTTCTTTTTGATATCTTATGCAATATTTAAGTATACAGTGTATGTGTTCACCCTAAATATTTTTTAAGAAGAGGTGATCAGTTAAAACTGGAGTCTTTCTACTTCTGACCACTGTAAAACTGGGTAACTGAGTTAAATGTCTTATCTTCAGAGCAAGCCTCTTACATCAAAACTCCTATTCCCCTGCTCTGCTTTCTGCACTTCTCCCTGAGTCCCCTTCACAGTAACTTCCTTTTCCATAAGTAAGTAACAGTACAGCAGACACTCTAGTTTTCTCCTCGTCCTATCCTACTTTTGGAGATACAGAGCATAGCATCTGGACTTCACACTCAGACAATTCAAACCATCAATGTCTTAACTTCAGGGGCTTATTTACAAACAACTTGGAGGTACAGCAATAATACACTCGGTACTTTCAATTTAAATAAAAGTCCTTGCTCAGTCTTGGGGTCAGATCTTGAGCTAACAAGAATCACTTTATTTCTATTTGTCTTAAATAGATGATGTACATTTGCACCAGCCAACGCTGCCTTTAGAAAGTTACAAGGCTTATTGGCAATGCATGTTTCACCTGGAGAGGTGGATATACTTGGGACCAACAAGGGAAAAAAGAGATTTTTCCTTTAAGCTGGGCAGTAAATTAAATAAGCAGTAAAAATGGCTTAATTGTAATATTCTGCGTTTTGCTTTATAACAGAGAAATACGCATTAACGTCAGACAGTATTGACATTGGCTAACGTTCTTCACTGCAGTAAAAAACTAAGTCCACGTGAAAGAACCAGCACTGACAGCAAGTTGGATCATGTGAGCTCACTGTCTGTTGGCTCCCACAACTGTGTGGGAGTTGGGCCAATTGGGTCCCAAGCAGAAGAGGGACCCTGTCTGAATGCCATGACCTTGAGCTACCTCTGGACCGGTGGCTACCACTGTCATCTCTTTCCCCTCATCTATTTGTGTCCAGAGTTGTTTTACCAGATGAAACCAGCTGGCAAAAATCACTGCAATGACAGTCTCCAAAACAGCAAAACCAAGATAGCAATAACAGTCATTTTCGCAGCTGGCTTTTAAAAGTTTGCTGGGCTCAGCTATCATTACTATGTTTACAGACTAAGTATACAAGATGAAAACTTTGTGATGATATCATCTTCAAATAATTCCAGTGTCACTGTCACATGGCATTGGATCAAGTATCTTTGGGAAAGGTAGTTTTGACACTCTGTGAGCAGTGGCTCTCACAGTAGAAAGCCTCGTACTGTTTCCATTCACATCTACAGACAACAGAGACATTCTTGGTATGCCTTTGATAATGCCTTCAGTGTCTTGCTACTTAAGTCCATACACTGACTCCAGTAGCAGGCCAGGCACCAAAGGCAAAGTGATTTTAAGAATGGAAATCTTTATCGCAATAGTCAGGAGGATGTTTCTTAGTTACAATCAATGGGGTCCCAAAATGTCAGTAACAGGAATGGTACTCAGACATCAAGAAACCACACTGTCTATTTAGACAATGAAAAATAAGGCATGACCAAAGATGTTGAAAACTTCAAGTAATGCAGCAAACATCTCAGGGGGAGCTAATTAGCCTTGACTTAGTACTGGACTATCACAGCTCTACTGCTTACATTTTTGAAGGTAGTGCTGGTGCTAAGCTGTGTTATGTATACAAACTGAGTTATTCAGGTACCTAGGTATCTATAACATCACGCATTCTCCCATGGTATACAAGCCCAGAGAGTTGTGCTGAAGCTGACAGACAGCCAACCAGGAGTAGTAGGCCACAATTAAAAAGTTCTGCTCGAAGCTATTAAGGAAAGAAAAGCAATTGTGTCAGCTAATCTGTTACTCATATCAAGATGGCAGATACAAAACTACAGAGGAGATAGGAGGAAGGATTCTTTTCTTAGTAAGCTTACCTGTCCTATTCTTTCAGCAAAAAACAACCCAATAAATGAACAAGAACTTATTGTCAGAGAGAAGTTCTGCAAGAAATATTCCTAAAACAGAAGAGAGCATGTTTGGTCACAGCAGCATCTGAGAAGGTCGACACACTCAACAGAATCTCTAAGCTTATGAATAAAGATGACAACTAGGTGTGAACAGAGCCAAAACTTCGAGTAAAAACTACATAGCAATATTCACACCTCTAATGAAGCCAGGGAATTTCTGGCACTGCATCTCTTGTCCTTCAAATACGACATTTTTGGCATGTTGCCTTTTTATGCATGTGTGTTTTGGTAGTGAAAAGAAATCCCACCTTTAAAGAGTGTTTCACTTTGCTGTTTCCAAAGAAATATCCCGTTAGCAAACTCTGAGGTCAGGGCCACATACGCATCAAAGAGTTGGGCTCAAAGATAAGCACAAACAAAATTAGACCAGAGTGAATTGTATCTCCCTGAACAGTGTCCTGCTGTACACACTACAGGTTTCAATATATGCGTCTCCAATTCACTTTTGGGCATGCTAATGCCCCTGTATATTTCTTTCTGGATGTACTTTGGAATTAAGCTGTAACTGAAGTCTCAGTCACTTCTCATCAACTCTATAAATTTCTTGGATAGGGAAATGCTAAAACAACATGAAAAATTACTGCGTCAATTTCTACTGCCTTATAAAATACCTTGGCAGTGCAATTTTATTTTCTTTAAACCACAATGCAACAAATTTGCTGGAAACATCATGTTTGGTCAGATTTGTTCTTAGAAGTATTTCTAATTCAATACTTGAACGATTTTAGCATTTAATAAAGTGGTGGAAAGAAGTTTGTAACACACATACAAGTTTGTAAATGGATACAGGTGCATTTCCTCAGGGGCCTTTCCTGGGTTTGCAGGAGACAAATTTACTCTCATCAGTTCAGTAGATGATCTGAAAAGGAGGGGATGGCATGCAGCTGACATGCTTAAGGGAAGGGTTACCTGTAGAAGGACCTAGACAGAAGAATTGACCTGACAGGAAACTCAGGTAATTTAGCTAGGATAAATGCTGTGCTCCATGCCTGCATGCACACCTGGGCCCCAGCACAAGAACGATGCGGAGCTGTTGGAGCAGAGCAAGAGGAGGGCCATGAAGATGATCTGAGGACTGAAGCACCTCTATTATATTCCTGGAGGCACTCAAAGCCAGGTTGGGTAGCACCCTGGGCAGCCTGATCTGGTGGGTGCCCATGACAGGAGGGTTGGAGCTCAATGATCTTTGAAGTGCCTTCCAACCTAAGCCATTTTATGATTTTGTGATACACACCAGAGGGACAGGATGCTATCCAGATAAACCTGGAGAGGCTTGAGGAGTGGGTCAAGGTGAACCTCATGAGGTTCAACAAATCTATATATAAGGTCTTGCACCTGGGTCAAGGCAACATCCGCTACCAATACAAGCTGGGGGATGAACAAACTGAGTGCAGCCTTACTGAAAAAAACCTGGGGGGGTTCTAGTGGATGGCAAGCTGGACATGAGCCAG
The DNA here is from genome assembly GCF_023343835.1 of Lagopus muta. NCBI lineage: Eukaryota > Metazoa > Chordata > Aves > Galliformes > Phasianidae > Lagopus > Lagopus muta. The sequence continues at coordinate 39,087,863 of NC_064439.1, read as the reverse complement.
CAATGTGCCCTCACAGCCCAGAAAGCCAATTGTATCCTGGGCTGCATCAAAAGAAGTGTGGCCAGTGGGTCAAGGGAGGTGATCCTGTCCTCAGCTCTGCACTGGTGAGGCCTCACCTGGAGTACTGCATCCAGATGTGGAGTGCTCAGTACAGGAGAGACATGGAGCTGTTGGAGTGTGTCCAGAGGAGGGCCACAAAAATGATCAAAGAGATGCTAAACCTCTTCTGCTAGGATAGGCTTAGAGAGCTGGGGCTGTTCAGCCTGGAGAAGAGAAGGCTCCAAGGAGACCTGATAGCAAACCTTCAATATCTAAAGAGGAGCTACAGGAAAGAAGGGGACAGACTTTTTAGCAGGGTCTGTTATGATAGAACAAAGGGAAATGGTTTCAAGCTTAAAGAGAGTAGCTTTAGTTTAGATATAAGGAAAAAGTCTTTTACAGTGAGAGTGTTGAGGCACTGGAACAAGTTGCAAAGGTAAGGCTGGATCAGGCCCTGGGAAACCTGATCCAGCTGTGAATGTCCTTCTTAACTGCAGGGGAGTTGGACTAAATGACCTTTAGAAGTTCCTGCCAAATCTAAGGATTCTATGTTATGATAGACTAGGGCCCAGCAGAGGACAGACTGCGATTGCCTGACTGGGGAGCAATTGTGGAGAACGGCATGGAAGTCCTGGGATACAGCTAGGGACAGAGATGAAAGCTAGCAGCAATCTGGGCTGCGCCAGCAGGAGAACATCTAGAATACTAAGGGAAGCAATTATTCCTGGAGAAGGGATGGATGGATTCAGGGACTGCTGCCCCCAGAACATACAAGAGGCAATTGAGAGTGCCAGCTTTTTGCGGAGGTGAATGCTGGTAGAGAGAAACAATGATAGTAAGTTAGAATCAGATGGTTTTGCTTGGAAATAGCAACAACAACAACAACAAAATACTCTGAAGACAACTAAGCATAAGAACAGGGATTGTTTTATGTTCTTGGAGGTTGCTGTTGGTTGCAATGTATTCTCTTCCTCTAACACTGTTGCTCATTACAGAATCATCCTACTATCCCAGCTTCTCCAGCTGTTCCCGAATTTCTTTTGAGGGGGTTCTGGCTGATGAAATATATTAGTTTAAAAGAGAATTTGTTAGTAGAAAGAATTAAAGAAGAAAGTTTGGGGAGGAAGCAAAATAACTCTGCTATAGTGCTGAGGCAGCAAAAAATAACTACTCTATCCTATACAGTTAACAACTTAAGTGATTTGTATTCTATGGTTGTATTAATGGGCAACAGCTTTGATGTATGTTTGCTATTTCATGTCCAAAAATTAAGTTTCATGAGAGAATGTGTTTGCCCACTCTAAATTCACCAGTGCTGACCGGTTTGCTTTTTTCGTTCAAAGGATGTTCTTCTTTAGAGACAATCTTCCCTCTAACGTGAGCAGGAGTTTGACCCACATCCCTTACCTTGGTATTGTCATCTAAATTACTGGTGTGGAAGTCTGTAGTAATTTCTTCTTTATGAAGTGGTCATTGAGTTACAAAAATGCATGTCTCTCTATCACCATTCATTACTAGAAACTATTTTCCAGGCACCTTTTGAATCCTGTGACTGATTTTTACTATTAAAGGAAAAGAAGACATTTAAAACATTTAGAAACTCATGAAATTATGTTATGATCAGAATGGAAAGGCAGACAACTCGCTATGGCAAAGTACACAAAACATTCACACTGTCAGTTTAAAATTCTATTTCTTCTGCGGTATACATCTGGAAAATGCCAACATATGTGGATATGGGATTTCCCCATCTCGTGGTACAGTGGGTGTAGGCTCCTGGGCTAAATGTGGGATGTGTGGTGTATTTAGTGAACGTGTTGGCTGTGTGTTACAGCACACAGTGCTGAAGAGTTTCCTATTTGAGTCAGCCAGAATTCTCCCCAGGGCTTTTCCTGTGGTACGACTCCTCAATAAGCACAGACCTCAGAGTCACAGCTGGGCACTATCGGATGTTTTCTTATCTCAGTGTAGGCTACAAAATGCACTAGCAATATGCAAATGGAAAATCCTTGTGGTAGGTACCAATACTTTTCAGACTAAAACTTGAACCACTAACATTCAAATCATAAAGGACCCTATTTCAGTCTGAGTTAGCTTTAGGGAATTGTACTGGTTTTCCCAGACAAAATTTTCCCCCCTAATCCTGGAAGCAGCTAATGCAAGCTGCCACACAGAATCTATGCAGCTCATCGAATAATTTTTAGCATATTTTGCATCTAGACTAACTTCTATTGGATTTAGTGAGTGTTGATTCAATTTTATGGACTATTATTTCTTCAGTTGCCCTGAACCATATAAAAAACTCAGTTCTCTGCTTCCACACGGTAAAAAATAGGTATTGCAGAATCATAGAACGGCTTGGGTTAGAAGGGACCTTAAATCCCACCTAGTTCCAACTCCCTGCCATGGGCAGGGCTGCCACCCACCAGATCAGGCTGCCCAGGGCCCCATCCAACCCAGCCTTGAGTACCTCCCAGGATGGGGCACCACAGCTTCTCTGGGCAGCTGTGTCAGGGCCTCACATCTCTCTGAGTAAAGAATTTCCACCTAACATCTAACATAAATTTCCCTTCTTTTGGTCATCACTATTAGGCTATGTCAAATGTTGATCCTCATCTTGCTTATAAACTCCCTTCAATTACTGGAAGCCACTATGTCTCCCTGCAGCTTTCTCTTCTTCAAAGCTAAACAAGTCTAACTCTCTCAACCTTTCTTCATTACAGCAGTATATCTTCATTCTACACCTGCTAGTTGTTTTTTAGTTTAGTTTAGTTTTTTTTTTTTGTTAAGATCATGTACTTTGTTGTGGTTTCATAGAAAAATACAAGTGAAATACAACTTGATAGTTACGATTTAAGTAACAAAGAGTTTGTGGGTTTAGGTATAGTAACCAGGACTATCTGTTAAAGTAGAGAAGTAGAGGTTTGTGGGAAACAGCTTAGTATATACAGTGAAGCTGAGCATTCCAGTTCTCAGAATTATTTAGTCTAACTTGGAAAATCCAAGCATTATTTTCCTATTTGGAGCTTAACTATTACTAAAATGCACATAATAAGAGGACTGGACTGTTAGAGGCTGTTGGCTGCCAGTTTCTTCAATCTCCCAACACTCAGCAAAAGAATTTTTTTTTTACAGTAGTAAAATTGAGTAATATTCTAAAACACGAGCACTTTTGCAGATTTCAATTGTAAAATAGAGAACAGGTAGAGCTGAGAAGAAAGATTCAACCGTTCTTCCCCATATAGCTTTGTAATAAAGCACATAAAGTCTCTTTGTGTTCTCTTCTTAGCATAAAAGACCTCTAGAAGATAAGTCATAGATGTTCAGTTACAAAGTTTGGAAGATTAAGCCGGAGACAGCAATATGGTGTGGAAGGTAAATACTGAACAGCCATATGGCACACTGAGCTTTAAGTGAAAAAAAAAAAAGAAGGAAAAAAAAAAACAACCTTAAAAATTGACTTTTGGTACAGTATCAGTTTCCCTTTGTAATGTGGCTGGAATGCCTATGCTAAATGAGATTCAGTAAAAGATGAACTACCACACAGAACACTGAATGAACGCTGCTCTGTTTAGTAAAGCAGCACTGACATTTGAGAAACTGAAAACTTTTCCTTCTCAGAGTTTCCAAAGCTATAATATTAATTGCAAACCAGGTAGAACAATGCAGCTAAATGAGATGTTGCTTGAAAACTGAAGAATCCACAAAGTCCTTGTTGTTTTCTTTCTCTTTCTCTCTCTCTCTCTCTTTTTTTTCCTCATTATCTCATTCAGAGATAAAGCATTGTTATGTTCTACACTTGATCAGGACTCTATCCTGTACTGTTACACTATACACCTCTTCAGTGAGACCTACTTTGCAAAAAACAGAGAAGTTGAGTATCATTTGTAGCCAAGTAATTAAGGATAATGTGCAGATGCTTTTGGTTCTGTCTGTATCTGCCTGAAATAAGGTTTCAGAGCTGTACTTTTTGACTGTTTTAGTACTGAAACCTTTGTGTTAGTCACTTTGCTGAACAGCGCAGGCAGACTTTCAGATACTGTGGTGATAAGCATGATATACTGAACCACCTTATTCACAACCATGTTTGCCTAGTGTCTTTGCCCAGGTGCTGGTCAAAGCAACAAAGCATTTCATGCCAACAGCAGCAAGAAAGGTCTGATTCTTAAGTTCCATTCAAAGTTAATCGGACAAAGGTGTGGCAGTTTAGACAGATAAATTCTTAAAAGAAGTTATACCCTTCTTGTTACTTTTGCTCGGTTTAAGCTGTACCATTAACAGCTTTTTTTTGGAGTCAAATAGGTGTACACCATTTCCTCACTAGCTGTGAGTGAAGTTTATTCACAATAAAAGTCAGTTTCATTAAAAGACAATAATAAAATTAACTTTAACCTAAATATGAAAAAATCAGGAAGTTCTGATGTTGATGTCCTTTTCTGAAACATTTCATATCCCATGAATTTAACATCCACTGTCCATTTTCCTTCTGATAGGAATTACATCCTCTATTGTGAGCCATCCATCCCTTTCTTCTTGGGGCTGGCAGGGCTGGTTGACCAGATAAATAGGACTATCCTCAGGTAGGATCCCAGCTAGAGTGAAAGTCCTGTATAAAGTTTGTTTCCTTCCTAAGAACTTGCTATAGAACAATGTAAGTTATAGAAATAACAGAATAATGGATGAAACAGGTTCGGGTTTTCCTTTGAATAGAGAGATATTTGCACAGCACTAAATTCAGTTAAAAAGCTGAGTCATCAGATTGAGGATAAATTTCTGGTGAGGCAGATTAATTATTTTTCAATCAATGCTCTGTTCTTTGTTGGAGCTAGGTTCATTACAGATGGCATGCTTGATTGTGGAGTCATTACCAAGAAAATGTCCTCCCACTGATACCAGTGAAACTACTGAATGATTCATGGGCTGAGAACTGATTGAAATATTGGGGAGGAGTTTATTCACACCCTCCAGGAGGGTCTGATTCTGGTTTATAAGAGCAGCAAGGCTTTTCTGATTAACTTGGAGAGAAGCAAGATGGAACCCAAAGTTGCCAGTGTGATTAGTATTCATATCACAGTGATGCTCGAGCACATTTCATTAAAATGTCATTGTAGCTATAGAATTGCTGTTCCTCAATTCATCCATGCACGAGTCCAGGCCTCTCAAAAAATCAGTAGCTGAAGAAAGAAGCAGCAGCTCCTTTGCTTCTATACACTGCTGCAGCTCTGCTGAAGAGCATCAGAGCTCTCACACCAGTTGAAGCTTAGGACCTTCCATACGAAGCCTTCTGGCAAACTGGAAGGCAAGGCAGAGCCCACATGCTACAAAGAAGCTCCAGAATCTTCAGTATCTTTTGTATCTGGGGCTGTATGTGTTAAGGGGAAAGGCAGAACAAAGGAAAAAATGGAAACTAAATCATGCTGATTGTGCTAAAGGAAGAAATAGCTGAGAAAAATTGAGTTATATAGAAATATCAAATGGAGTAGCTGGGGTAGGGGGAAGCCCATCATGTTTGGTGCCTCAGTAAGTTTTATGAATAATCAAAAATGTGAAAAAGGATGCATAAAGCAACACAGGACAAACTCCACTCATGGCCATTTAGTGCATTTCCTATCAAAATTTGAACACATTTAAAAACAGAACTGCAACTATCCACTTCAGAGCATATAGTTGTTTGTAAATCTTGTTTTATGTCTACTGGAAATTACCAAAGAGCTTTTTGCATAAAAGAAACTTGAAAGGTCAGCATGAAAACACTCTGAAACCTGTTAGCTGAAGGGGAGGTGCAAGTTTCACATTGCTCCAAACTTCACTCACTGAGCTGTGGGACTGTGAGCTGCTTTCATGTAGAGATCAGTGTCACTTTTACAGAGTGACCCAGAGAATTTCATTGCTGTACAATTTTGTTAGGACTCTGTAGTAATAGCATCTTTTGGGTGTGCCCAGGATTATTGTGAGCCTGGCTTTCTTAGCTGTCTTTCATATTTGCAAGCAGCTATGCTGCTTAGGAATTAGCCACAAATATATTTGTGAGTGTGTACTTGTGTGTGTTTGTGTGTTTGCCAGTATACTTGGCACAGACAGAATGCATCTGGCTCAAAGAAACTCCAGGATATCGACCCTGACAGCATTCCAGTATTAGTAATGACATTCAACTGAGGCAGACATATCTATGGAACAATCATGCATTTGTCTGTCTTTTGAATCAGATATGCTAACTTGAATTGGAAAGGGCAAGGCTCTTTCAGTTGGGTGCAGGAGATCTAGAAGGCTAAGTTTTTTTCCATCTTGCTCTTTGGAAACTAAATATGCGAGAGTGGAGCATAGCCTGAGGGAGTCTTTGCTCATTCCTAAGCCTCTGACCTCGAAATAGAGTGCTGGGAGTCAGTTAAGTCTCCCTGACAACACGGGGGGAAAATGAAATTGGTATTTCAAATTATGTCCATTTTAGACTATAATTTCACTCTCAAGTAGGAAATAAATTTAATCTATATCAGTGATCATGAAATTATTTCTTGTCCACTACAAAAAACATACATACCTGAAAAACAAATCCTGCTTGGGCTTGGGTGCATGGCAGAAGTTATTGGGTGTGCCAGTGCAGGAAACAGCACTTATCCTGCAGCATTCTAGGGTCCTCACTAAGCCAGGAAATGCCATCACGACCTGCAGCAGATAAGATAAAGAGCTCTAAAGACGGCTGCAGAGTCTTTATGGGAAATCAGTTGTTCAAATTACTGTTTATGTTCTGCATGCTTAGAGAAGCTAGTATAATTTTCCCCACTAAGTTCTTACATGCTCGTGACACTGCTGGCATTTTCTCAACCTCTCTCTAGCCCTCACATCTTTGTGTTAAGGAAAAGAAAAAAGAAAAAGGAAATTTAAAAAAAAAAACAACAAAAAAAAAACCCAAAAAAACCACGTTGTAAATGCAAGCTCTCTCTCTCCCTCCTCCAGTGCTGTTTCACTACCTGGTAAAATGAAGAGTTAAAGTAAAAGGAAATGGTGTGTGACATCAGACCTGAGGCCAAGTCCTTAATTTGTTTTCTTGCTAATACTGAACTCAAGGAAATCAACTGGATCCTTGCCTGAGTAAGTACTGGGCAGAAATTAAGGAAGGGTTTGAAGACTGGGCCTTTGATGATTAGGTCAATGCCTTCCATGTAAGCCTGAGTTCTTAAAAGAGCACAGAGAAAAAAAAAGGAAACTGAACTCCTTAATGCTTCCTGTTTCCAACTCTGGCAGGAGAACCTTGGTTTTTCTATGAGAAGCACTGCTGTTCTCATCAGAAGAATTCTACAACACTACTGATATAGCCCCACCAAAATGAGAATATGACTGGATGTGGGCAGTTGCAGCCAGGAGACAAAGAAACTTAAAATGCAACAAACTACACTTTTCACTGACATACCTCTCTTCAAAATCACCTTAAGGCTGCATGGATATTTCTCTACAGTACTGAGAACAAACACAGTTCCAAGTCTACACAGTAAACGTGGAACCAGATCATCTTTCAGGTCCATTCCAATCCTAGTCATTCTATGGTACTAAATGCCCAAAGATGCAATGCAAATCCCTCTGCCATGTATTTCAGTCACTTTTTTTTTGCCTGAACCAGAAAGATAAGGCTGAGTTCATCATACCTTCATTGAAACTAATGCGTATACCATGCAAGCTATACAGATATGATAAAATAAAAGAACACTTTTACCTTCACAGCAGACTGTTTCTACTAATATGCAATACCATACCAAAGATGTCTTGCAAAGAAGCCATAAAAATTATTTAAAGGAAACAATATTGATAAATAACCAGTAAGTGACCATTCAGTCTCCATAGGACTAATCATAGACCCATAGAATGGCCTGGGTTGAAAAGGACCTCTAAGGTCACCTAGTTTCAACTGCCCTGTTGTGGTCAGGGTCGCGAACCACCAGACCAGGCTGCCCAGAGTCACATCCAGCCTGGTCTTGAATGACTTCAGGGATGGGGCATAAAATCTCCTGTCTTAGTTTAAAACCATTCCCCCTTGTCCTATCACTATCCACTCTTGTAAACAGTTGTTTCCCCTCCTGTTTATATACTCCAAGTACTGGAAGGCCACAGATGAAAATATTTTTCTTCGAACCAAATATTATAGCCAAATTTTGTATTTATTCACCAACTAGAGAGTCTTATTGACTCCAATCCAATTTTACCAGTCTCAGTCAACCCAGTCTGTCCACTATCCTTTCCTTGATTCCTAATTCCTTTCCTTTCAACCATTTTCTTCCCACCTCATCAAGCATGCTTTGAGCTAATTCAATGTCAGAAGTACAAATGCAGCACTGCAGGACCGACCAGGTTTATGTATTCATAGCCACAGGAGCCAGAGAGAGTCAATAATCCTGGAATCAACTGATCAGACTGTGCATAAAACCAAATTTAATTCCATTGTTTTGTTGCCTGCAGCAGCAGTTGGGAAAGGAAAGCTATTTGTAATCCCCTTCTGTGTTGCTATCACTGTAAATATACGTTTTCACTGGATTACCCGAGGGTGCAAATTTCATATTTTAAAACTTCCATATTGCTGTATAAACTATGAGTTTAAATTAAGCTGTAAGAGGTAATGGATATATAACTAAGAGTGCTCACTGTGTAAGTTCTGCTTCAAAGGACTTGATTAAAGACTCAGATTATAGCATCAGTGAGCAGATGTATATTTAAACTGTCAGGTTGATCTGAAGCAAACGAGATCTTTCTAAACAAGAAAGGAACTTAAATGGATTAAATCAGTTATCCTCGCTTTGTACAAATATGCTAACAGTTCTGCTTCATCCTGCTTTCTCCCATGCACATCACTTGTTAGCGTGATTTATTTATTATATTAAATCTAGGGACATTATTCAGTTGCTTAGGACTAAATTCATGAGAACAGAGGGTGCTGAGGCAGGTACTCAGTGTTTTGGCTGGCTTCAGGTCTAATCAGGCAATTGGAGCGCATTGCAGGCTTTGTCAGGAACCGGTACGTGACTCCACTGATGTGAAGGAGAACCTCACACCCACACCTCCTGGTGCTGAGAGACTTTGCATGCAGAGCATGTCTGCCACTGAGCTTTTCTCACCTTGAGGAAGATTGGAGCCAAGTGCTCTGGGGTACCTTTACTTGCCATTGTCTGATGCAGGTGAGCAAGCTGTAAGCCAAATGGGTCCAATCTGGGAGCAATGCCAGCAGGAAGAGAAGGCAGAGGAGAACCTCTGTCTGATAACTGTAACTAAAGATGTTGTTCCTACAGGGCTTGTAAAGGATGGTTGGCATTACCGCAGGGAACTGCTAACAGAAGGTGAGATTTCAGCCTTATCGGGTTTTCAACAACAACAAAAAAACGCTATTTCACTATGCAGCTCTTTGTGTTTGAACAAGACAGAGCACTCTGCAGATATTTCTGCTTTCCCCTGCATCCCTCATGAGCATTTAGCAATATCTTTTCTTTTGCTCACATAAACATTTCCCAACAATTCCTCCCTGCGCTGCTCTCAGGAGATGGCTTTGTGAATCATTTTCTCAGTAACAATTTGCTTCTACCACACTGTAGCATATTCCAAAGCAGAAAAAGGACACGTGTCTAGAACAGATGACTTTCCTTGGTGGCTGGCTGATCAGTCATGAAGTCAAGGCCACATAAGAAAGGCACAAAGATTCTGGGAAAAGCAAAACTTGCCCATTAGGCCTCTTGCTGCTAACGGGTTTCCAGCAATGAGACAACAGTGTTTATATGTTTAGCCTTGCTGTACCCAGTCACATCAGCTACTGTGATAGGGTTATTTAGCTTTCAAATTTGGGCCGTGCTGTGGCTTGATGCAGAAATCAGTGTTAATGTCAGGAAAACAATATATGAACATGTGTGTGTCTCCATGCAAAGTAAGGCTCTGTTCTTTATAGCACCAGGCTCATGATTCGCCTGAAAACCATGTATGCTATAAGTAGTGTACTTTCCTTAGCACAAGTATGTTCAGTTTTATATATATTCCACACTAGATTGGAATAAGAAAAAAGCATCTGTTGCAAACACTTCAGGTTTAAAATTCAAAATTCAAAAATCAATTTCTGAGACTACTGCCCCTTGCCTGTATGCAATTTGATGGCAGATACGTTTGCTGTTTTTGCCTGTGTATTCATTGCTAACATGAAAAGAGCAGGTCAAAGGCATGCTAAAGAAGAGAGCACAAAGGTATTTCTTAAAAGAAATCTGCTTTTAGGTAAGGGAAAGAGAAGTGTCCCTTGCTCAAAGCAGGAGCACAAATGCAGACCTAAGTAAAAATGTACATTCTGATACAATATTCACTACGTTTATTGTGTACAAGGGAACATAATTCTAAGATTCTCTCATGGAGACACCTCTGTAACTTCAAGGGTAGAGAGCAAAAGCTATCTGAAAGAGAATCTTCTATCTCCTGCTACACAGCAAAGTAGCCCTACTTAATTACAGAATTTCTGGTGTGAAAATCACCATATCCTAAGTGGAGTCTGAAAGCCTCAGGCAAGGAAAGCAAACTACAGTCAAGACACAATAAAGCAGTGTGCTAAAAACCCCTTTAAAATGGTCTGTTACTGTATCTCATTCTTTTCTGAAGCTGCTGGATTAACTGTTGTAGTGCTCTGCAGAGTCTCCTGTCAATTATGGCAGCCCTTTCCAACCACACAGCATATCAACTGGAACTCAAAGCAAATCCAGGTGCAAAGCCTAAGGAAGGCTGAAGTAGAGCAGGCGCAAGGGACAGGCACAGCCTATCTGCTCCCACTTGATACTTCACAGATAACAAAAAGTGACCCATGTGGGTCTCAGTAGCTGATCTGAAAAATTTTGTAATCCTTTTGTGCTACTAGGGGCTCTTAAGGAGGCAAGCAGAAGTCTAAGTACTCAGTAAAATGCTGCACTAAGATCTTGAGAGTTTAATAATGTAGTCAGAAGTTGTAGATTTTATTTCACGACAGAAGTAGATGTCTACCTTGACCTCAGTAAGGCTTTTAACACTGTCTCCCATGATGTAGGTAAGCTTAGGAAGTGTGAAATAGATGAGTAGACAGTGAGGTGGATTGAGAACTGTCTCACTGGCACAGTTCAGAAGGTTGTGATCAGCAGCACAGAGTCTGGTTGGCAGCCTGTTACTAGTGGTGTTCCCAAAGGGTCAGTACTCATCCAGTCTTATTCAACATCTTCATCAGTGACCTGGATGACCTGGCTAGAGTCCACCTTCAGCAAGTTTGCTGATGATATGAAGCTGATGACCCACCAGAAGCGTGGCCAGCAGGTTGGTTTTTCTCCTTCTACTGTGCCCTGGTGAGGCCACATCTGAAGTCTTGTGTCCAGTTCTGGGCTCCTCAGTTCAAAAAAAGGCAAGGAACTTCTAGAGAGTCCAGTGGAGAGCTACAGAGATGCTGAGGGGCCTGGAGCATCTACTTTATAAGGAAAGGCTGAGAGATCACAACTGTTCGGCTGAGTGGAGGCAGAGGGAGTATTTTACCAATGCTTATAAATATCTAGACTATAAGTTTCTGAAGTGGTTCTCTAAAGTGGATGGGGCCAGGCTTTTTTCAGTGGTGCCCAATAACAGGGCAAGGGGTGAACGGCACAGACTGAAACACAGAAAGTTCCACAAGAACACAAGGAAAGACTTCTTTGCTGTGAGAGTGACAGAGCACAGAAACAGGTTGGCCAGAGAGGTTATGCAGATGTTCAAAATACACCTGGATGCTTTTCTGTGTGACCTGCTACAGGGAACCTACTTTCACAGGGGGATTGTACTGGATGATCTCCAAAGGTCCCCTCCAATCCCCATGACTGTACTAAACTCACTCAAAAGCACAGCTCCTAACAATCTCAAGTTCCTGTAAAAACAAACAAGCAGACAAACAAACATACAGAAGCTGTTCTGAAAACACTCCTTCATTTTTTTTTCACCCTTCCCTTTTCCTTTGAATACTATTCACATTTTAAAAGTTCTAAATCAGCCCCTTCATTTTGTGGAAACAAAGTTCTGTTCTGCAGAGAAAATGGAATGTAGATTCAATAAAAATCAGAAACTTGAGGAAGAGTAAAGACAGTTTATGTATTCCAAAAGGACATGCCCCTTACTCAATTGGAATTGTGCAGCTGATAAAAAAAAAAAAAAATCCTATCATATTTTAACTTGGAAGCATTCAAACTGTTGCACAAAAATATTGCTGGGTTGATGAAAAATCGAAGTTCATTGGCCAAATTCTGTTCTCAGAAATGAACAACTGAGATCAGAATCTCTCAAAATTGCTATCTGTTCTCCTATTTTGTAATTAAATCTTGCAATCTTCCCTCAGAAAAAATAATCCTCTGGGACTGCTGGCATTTTTGTATGACTTCAAAACTTGGCACACTGTGTTCTCAAGAGGGAAATCTTTAAGAGTTAACAGAGTACAGCTGAATTGCAAAGAAGGAACCGGCCAGAAGTGGCACGACCTCATCCCCTAGCAACAGAAATCAATAACAACAAAGATAACATAATTACACTACAGAAAGGATCCAGAGGGCAGATTATGTCAAGTATTATGTTGTTAAGAAAGAATGACATGTGAAAGAGACAGTGTGCTTTAAACATGGAAGAAAACACAGAAAATGTGGAAGGCAGATAGGGAAAAGTGAAATACGAACACAGAATTAATTAGCCTGTAGATTCTTAAAAAGGAAAGAAAATTATTCCTGTTCCTGCTTTCACTCTTTTATTTATTCAGTACACAGAATTACATTCCCAAGGGAGAAGAGAAAGGCATTTTATTTCATAAGAATCTCCATGGCACAGGGAAAATAGACAACCCTATGATGATAGCCTTGTTCTGGGACTTTGGAAACATCTAATTTCCTGCTTAGGTACAGATGGCCCATAGTGCTTAGGCAAATCAACGGGCTTTCTGTGCCTCAGTCTCCCATCTGGAAAATAATGTCAATAGAAGAACGAGAATTCAGAATTGAAATGGATCAGATACTGCTCTAGTCTGAGAAATGCAGTTTTGCAGAGTTATCCAAAACAGAGGGATCCCTGCATTGGCCTCAAATAATGCACTCCTTTTTTGCTGCTTAAGTTTCTCATGTGCTTGAAAGAGATTGGACGTTGTGATGATGCTCTGCAACTCTGCAGTATTCAAACTTCCAGCGCTATATCTGCCCACACAAAGATTATCTAAGAAAGTGTTCACTGGTACAACTCTCTGCTAATGTTGTCATATAACTTTGAAACACTTCTTAACATGGGTTAATTTTTTAAGTAAGAACTCATTTTCAGCAGAGCAGATCAATACCAGTTCAAGCTCATCTACTTGTATCTTTACATAAGACTTCCAGAACACTCAAAGCCCTCCCGTACTTTTACAAGTTTCTTCCCCATAATCACCCAAGTTCACTATCACAGCTATTCTTGTCCCTCTACTGAACTGAGCAGTAAGATGCTCAAAATCCACCTCTCCATCACTCTAAATTTTCCTTTGCATTACTTGGTTGAAATAATCACTGAATCATTTGGTTATTCCAATAACTGTTTCACAGAATCACAGAATTGTTTCAGCCACTTGTATATGGTTAATCGAGCCTAATGCATTTCTCCTCCTGACCCACCAGCCTGCTGCAACAGTGGCACAGCCACAAGGACCATCTGCTGCAGGGCCACTGGTCTTGACCTCTTGAGCTTAGCTTTCTGATTGATGTTATCCAGCCCTTTTCACCTGCATGACAGATATTTACTGAAATAAAATTACTGAAACAACAGAAAAACAGAACAGCAGCAAAAGGAATGGTGTAGGTTAACATTACTCTCTCATCATGATTTCTGGGTACAGATAACCCGGCATGGTTTCTAAGTATTCAGGGAACTGCAAGCTAGGTTCAAGGAGTGATGCTTGCAGTAATTAACTATTTAGAGCTATGCTTTTCACATTTTTTTCTGGCACATATTCTACCTGTTTTTGTTATCCCTGTAGCACTTGGGGTGATCAATCCTTTTTGCCTTTGTCAAGTTATAAATTGATTGGGTTTAATGCCATGCGTGGAGGCCTCACAAGCAGAGACATTAGCAGACACAGAGGCTAATCTCTAGCAGTAAATGAAGCACGCCAGGAAAAGTCCTGGATGCCTTAATTTGGTCACAAACCTAGTCACATAGTCATACTTCTTCTATGCAGAGTTTCAGCCCAGAGCTCTCATTTGCTTTGCAAACAGTTTTGGGCCCAGGTCAGGACCTGACTGTCCAGGAATCATTTCCAATGGAAATTAGAATGCAACCACCCTGATCTGAAAGGTCAGAAAGTTTAACAAAATGCACAGGCTCTTCCAAGTCATTTGGCCTCAGAGCCAGAAAAAAATTGCAGGCACATTTAATTTAGCTTATATATATATAGTTTGTGACTAGTTATTTCTCCTTGCCATAGGAAACAACTCCCAAAACTGTTGTCATTCTCAAAGTCTTCTAATTCTTCTGACTTTGAGCTAATTTTTAGAGTGCATTGCCTCATGCCTCCAATCTACGTGGAGTCCTACAGCATTTTTTGAACTTTTGCAGCAGAGAGCCAGTATAGTCTGAGCACCCATCCAGGCCTGCTCTGCTGTGGTACCCATCTTCACATCTCTTTTATGAGTAGCAGGAGCTGATAAGAGGCCAATTATGGTCATTATTCCTGTCATAAGATGTAAAACTCAGCACAGATGGTATCTTATTCAACCTTAGCATGATGCAAACAAAAGAATTATTTTAACATGCTGTACAAAGTCAGGGGGATTTTCCACGCTCTTTCCCAGGAGTGCCAGAATGCTGATGATTTAGCTGTCTTGGCATCTATCCTGGACCCACCAGCCAAACTAGACGATTTTCCTTGAGAACAATACATTTTGCAGATATTACTAAATCCTGTTTTTTCCCCAGCTTCATATGCAATTGCGTTAGTCAGAGCCCAGCGGATGGGAGAATCATTGCAGTGGATGCAGCTTGATAAGCTTTTCTTGAAGCCTGCAAAGTCATTCTCCTCCAGAATGGCTTTTATAGCTCTTCCATTTGAGCTGCTGTTTAAGATAACTCCATTCCCTTTGTGTCATCCTAGATATCTCTTCTAGATCCTAAAAACCTTTATGGAGTTCTAATCAAGAAACTGCAGCATCTCCATATGACAAAGAAGAGTAAGACTTTTCAGCCAGGGGTGTCTAGTAATCCGAAGCAAAGGCATTCCCTGAAATTAGTAGCAGTTTTTAAGAAACACTTTTGAGGGATCTGGTTTCAAAAAAGTCAAGCTGAAAGGAGATAACACTTTGTTGTTGTTGTTTTCTTGCATATGCATGGACAATGAACTTGTATTAGTTCAGCTTAGTGATCTGTATTCACATGAAGTGAGAAGATTTCCGCATGAAGTAAGGAGACTGTGATTTCTTGTGAGAAATACTCTGTTTTCAAAAGGTTCAGATGACTGTAGATGTCAATTAACACAGAGTAAGATAGAAGATAGAAGAATTGTACGGCGAACAGGCAGAATATATAGTCAGTCTTAAGAATACATATAGATTCTGATACAGACTTAGAAGGCAGCGAGAGCCTGGCACAGGTTGCCCTGAGAAGCTGTGGGTGCTCCATCCCTAGAGGTGCTCAAGGCCAGGTAGGATGGGGCCTTGGGCAGCCTAAGTTGGTGAATGCCACCCCCAGATTGGCACTAGATGGGCTTTAGGGTCATTTCCAACCCAAACCATTCTGTGATTCTATGATTCTGCCCTGCAAAGAAAATAATTTATTTAGAAAATGTATTGTTCTGTCAATGGTGGCGTTCTCAATTAGTTTCTGTTCTATGCAATATGGGCATTTCTTAAAGTTACTATAGTTACTTAACAGGCTATTAAATAGTAAATGGTATCCAACTAAAAGAAATTTAAACTGTGAGTGGTCTAGATCACGCAGTGAAGAACAGAAAAATTTCACTATGTTATAATTCAAGAGAAATGTTCAGCTGTTTGTGACTCTGAGCTTGTGAATATCTGTTATTAAAGATGATCATTTTAGTATTTTTATTTGGAAGTAATTGAAAACAACTAAATCTCACTAATTTTTCTATTTTTTGTCTTTCTTTTTTAATTATTATTATTTTAAAAATTGTTTTTAAGAAGGACTCAATACTTCAGGTGAGCTCCACATTCTACTGCTTCTAAAGAACTCCTGACATCTCAAAAGTATTCAAAAATGAACAACTGCAGTACTGAATATGTGTTTATATAAATGAGCACATTATTAGCATTAATCCAATAAATGATATGTTTCAATGGCTAGAGGAAACAGCACCAGCTTTTGATGGATCACATTATACACACAAATGCCTATGCTATACTGAACTTAAGTTACTGAAATAATCATTTGTGAAAACCTTGTCTAGCACTGCCTCCCTCTGACTTCCTCTACTTCACAGTTAGTAAATAAGAAGTAATGTTGCTGTTCATGCTTCCAAATTCCAACAACGTGTTCAAGATCTATACATTTTTAAAGAAGCAAAGGGAAGTATGATCTAGTTTGGATAGAGACAAAAGTATTTTTGTCAAAATATATAGGTAAAAATCTGAGAGCTTTAGGAGATGTGATTGAAAGAATGCTGGAAAACTTTAGTTGTTTTCCAGATTAGCTGTAAAGAAAGAACTCATGTCTTGGAATGATTGGAACAGTGTTTGAGAAGGAGAAGAAAATACTCTCAGAACCAATGATTTTAATGTTAATATTCAACTACTCTTTGTATTTGAATATTAGCCCAATTCTGTATGTGAGTGTTAACCCAAAATCCACTAGAGTTGGCCTAGTCTGAAGTAGAGGAGACTGAGGAGCAACATCATTGCTCCCTGCATCTTCTTGAGGAGAGGAACTGGAGGGGGAGGTGCTGGTCTCTTCTCTCTAGGGACACAGCACATGGGAATGGCAAAAAGCTATACCAGGGGAGGATTAGACAGGACATGAGGAAAAATTTCTTCTCTGTGAGGGTGGTCAGACACTGAAATAAACTTCCTAGAGAAGTGTCTGATGCATCACACCTGTCAGTGCTCAAGAGGCATTTGGACAATGTCCTCAGGAACATACTTCAACTTTAAAAAGTTAAAAAGTTAGCTCAAAAGGAAAATCACCTTTAGCCTACTATGGAAAATGAGAATTGAAGACCTACTAAGAACTTCAAGCTAATAAATGTGTGATCTTGGAATTGAGGGCTATAGAAATAGAATTATATTAACAGTAGTTCTATTTCAAATGAGGTCATGATTTGCTAAAACTGATAATGCCTCAAGGGGTGATTTGATGGCCTTCCTGAATTTGTTTCCCAGAGCATTCTGCTGTGAGGGAAAACTTTCTGTGATACCATTGTCTTCTGCTCCACAAAACCTTGCAGAAAGCAAGAAGAGACACACACAACTTCAGCTAATAGATGCTCTTGGCATCTGTTTCTCATCCGACCATTCCAAAACCAAAGTTGACATAAGGGACTAAAAGCACTGGTAACCAAAATGAAGGAATGGCCCTTGACCTTGTTGACCCAATTCTACTCCAAAATGTTTATTTTTGCTTCATTTAAGAAACAACTATGTTTGAAAATTCACCTTTATTTTGTTACAACTGCTTTCTCGCTGGGAAGCTAAGCAGAACAAGCTTGTACATTTTCAACCCGCTGGCAGAATGGGCCTATTTTCCCTTGCCTCTGAAAAAATACAGGATGTGACTCTTCCATCTGCAAATGAATGGCAGAAGTAACGAGTGAGTTTAGTCAAGCTTAACAGTAAAGAAAATGAGAACTGCATCCTAAATGTCAGCACATTCCCCCTAGATTTTTAATACTGCTTGGCACTTTAACAGCACTTTTTATTGGAGGACTCAAAAGGCCAGTCCTTAGTTCAATCTTATAATACCCTTTTAAGGTTGGTAAAATGCCCGGATAAGGGAACTCAAATACAGAAAAGTTAAATGATTTACTAACAGTCACACACAGTAGCAGCAACCAAAGTCACAAATGCCCAGACCTGTGCTGTAAATATAACAAGCAATAAGCAAATTATGGACATTGTTAGTAGATCTCCATACTTACTCTTTCATAGAATGCATTAACTATGCATCCTTTGAGCCTTAAATGCTCTATAAATCAAACTGAGTTAACACTTGTTTTAAAGAGACGTAGATTTCTAAAACAAATAATAGCATTCACTCAGAAAAGTGAATCATAACTCACGGACTGGCTAGGCTGTTTATTGGAATGAATAATCAACACAGCAAAAGAACTTCTTATGTATTTTCTAGTAATAGTTATCACTTCCATACCATACTACTATTCACTATATAATAGTGAACTCGCTAGTGAAATTGCAGCATCACAATTCTTTATAATGTTTCTTTCTGGAGGCTAGGAATTACTACATTCAGTTTTCATACAGGGAAGCTGATGTTCATTTGGAAACTAGAAAAGAATTGGGTTCAGTTCAAAACATTTTAAACTCTGAGTGCCTCAAGTGATGATACCAGAAAGAAAATGGAGTTAAAATGCTAACACATTTAAGAATCTTGTCATACAGGACTTTCATAAATAAATAAATAGATAAACAAACAAACAAACAAATAAATAAAATATATAAAATCTGGACTTGTGGAGTTCTGGACTTCTAAACCAATACACAACCAATGTGAAATCCCTCTTAGTATCACGTTCATAATTACTGGAAGAAAGAAAAGTGAACTAATGAAAAAAAAAAAAAGCAAAAAAAGAAACCCAAAGCATCAGCATTCATATGAATAGGTAAATCAGCAATAATTTAGTTACAGAATGTATTCAGTTTTGTTGTTGTTGTTTTTCCTGTAGTACTAATACATATTATAAAAATATTATTAGATTTGCAGGTGTCACAGATATGGTAAGAATTATGACTCCCTTGCAGAACAGTATTAGAATTCAAAATGATCATATTTTACTGTACAAATGAACAGGGGGGAAAAAAAAGGGGGATGTATCTCTATGAGAATAAATTTGAGGATCTGCAGTTAGACAAGAATAATTAACTGCATAATATTATAATTGTACTATGAAGGGCAACTCATTAGAAAGGGATTCTTTAGCAGTAATTTGGGGTTTGTAATAGCTCAGAAGACAATGTCACATTAAGAAGAAAAAGGCAAATATAGTACTTGGGTTCCTGTATAAATCAAATTTTAAAATATGGGAAGATAACCTTCAGTTTCATTTGGATTATGCTATATGAATTCTGTATAAAGTGACTCCTGCATCTCAAACAGAAAGTTGCTGCTGCAAACAAAGGCAAAATTATTTTCTATCTGTGACTAGTAAGCCTAAAGTACAGTACAAAAGACTCAGGATGAGCATCAGGAGGAGCTTTGCAACAAGAAAGTAGACCAGTGAAGTGATAAGAATCTACAGTATCTCCAGCAATGGCTAAACATACATCTGACAAAACAAAATGGCTAGGTGGTTCTGTTCTACTGAAATAACAGTTACATTTCTTTAATATTTTGAATAAAAATATGCAGGATTTTCTGACAGGGCGAAATGATGCTTGGTCACATCACTTGATCCAGTTCTTCAATCAGGAAATGAGGGATAATTTACCTGACTCAAATGCACAATTCACAATCCAAGTAACTACTGGAGTACCAACAAGCCATGAGGAATCTGAAGCAGACATTACCACCAGAAGGGCTGTATGCTGCAGTTGTGGAAGTTCCAAGGAAGAACTGTGAGGATGAGTTTAAACTTGATCAAGGTGACACTTTGTTTTTCTTATAGCTAACAAGGGTGATAAGGAGAAAACAATAACCTAGAGCAACCGTCTCATATGCAAGTAGATCACACATCGTAAGTTCTGTTGGTAGAACTGCTAAAATGCTGAGTCGAGATGTTTTAATGTAAATAATGCTTGGCTTTAATCATGTATATGATACACAAAAGATATTTCAATCAGAAAAAGCTGGATACATGGTGTACAGCCAAACTTACTTTCCTTCAAAACTATTTTTGCTTTGCTGCCGCTTAAAATTTAAGCTGACAGAGGTCTTTACACTGAGGGTTTAAACTAAGGTGAGATTTCAAAAATTCTTCCAGCTATTCCTCATCCTCTTGATAGCTTACAGGACTTAATGTCCGTACTGAAGTAAACAAATGTCAGCTGATCCTGACACCAATTACCCAGAACTATAGGAGCTTTCTGGAAAGACATCCTCAACTACAAAAATCTACTTTTTTGAAGATTCAAATTATGTTTGCTACTTCAGAACAGCTTTTTATATATCTCTACTCGCATGGACAAGAGAATAGCAGTGAGAGGTGAAGAAGAGAGAAAGAGAACAGGAGTGGAGAAAGAGAGAAAAGGAAAGAGCAAAGAACACTCTTAATCCCAGTACTGCATCTTTGTTTTCAGGGGACTTTGTGTTTTGTGTAATTGGCCTAAGAGAGTACAGTAAACTGTAATCACATTGAAAAAAAAGTACTGTCACATAATTGTAGTTGATATTAATTCAATAATTTTTTGTCATTGTTAATGAGGTAAGTATTTAGACGCCAAAGTTTTAGATGCTTATTTAAATTTTATCCTATTAAAGAACTTGAAATAAAAATACCTTTTTGTTAGACTTGTGTAGCACTTGCCATCTTAAAGAAGAGAAGATAGTCCTCTGCATTCTTCACAGATTTCCTAAGCTAATTCTTGCTAAAATCATACTGTAGCCTGAGGGCTTATAGAATTAGGTACTTAACAGTGTAACACATAGAAACTTGGGTCCCATATGTATGCTGAATGAACCAAGGCCAGTGTGTACGTCCTCCATTGTGCAAAACTGAATGTGTAGTTAAATTAAGAACAATAGGTATTCATAAATCAGCATGAGTGCCCATGAGAAACAAGTCTTCTAATTAAATAAGAAGAGAATCAGTGTTTCTTGTTCCGGGAATTGTTGTTTGGTATTGAAGGAGAATATATTGATAGCAGAAAGACAGAATTTGTTAGAAAAATTATTGAGTTTATTTACCAAAAACAACTCCTTCCCTACACATTATTTATTTTCAGTTACAACAATAACTAATTTTTAAGAAAATCAAGTGTTGTTTTTTTTTTAATCTTTTATTGCTTCTACCGAGAAATAAAACTTTGTAATTAGAAAAAAAAAATAGAAGTAGTACTTGCAAGGAAATTGTGTTTTATTTTACTTTGCTTTTAAACTAGAAAGAAAGCAAAAAAGAAGTAAAGAAAGAAAAACATTAGTGTTCGTCAATTGAGAGGAAATTCTTAGAGCAAATTCTGTAACAATTTGAAACAGTATTGGATATTTTATTGTCTTGACAATCCTTTGGAATTTGAGTGGTACTATTCAAAGTATTAATTACTAAGAGACTAAATGTGGTTTCAGGTCGACTTTATAATTTCCTGATCCTAATGCTTGATATCTACAGTCTGATAAATGCAGCGAGTTATAGGTTTTCCCATTATCTCATCAGGAGATAGAAAACAGTGCATTAAAATTTTCTAACTCAAGTCCTATTCTTTGTACTCTTCACAGAATCACAGAATGGCCAGGGTTGGAAGGGACCTCAAGGATCATGAATCTCCAATCCCCCTGCCACATGCAGGGCCACCAACCTCCATGTTTAATGCTGAACCAGGCTGCCCAGGGCCCCATCCAACCTGTCCCTCAACATACCAACTCAAAGTAGAGAAATTCCACAGAGGCCTCAAATTGGATGAAGTTTAAACTGGATTTTGAAATTGTCTTTTGCAGTATTTCCATGTAAATGAACATTAAGCTGTCAGTGTATTTTTTCTTGTCTAACCAAGAAAGCACACCATACAAACTGAAATACAGAATTTATTTGCATAATATGTTTGAAAGTTTCTGCGTCTTCACAGAGGATAATTTGAACACACTTTATCATGTGTGGAATTTTAAGTCTAAAGACACCTTTCTGCTCTTTATTTTCCATGTTTAAGTGAGTTTTGGATCAGATTTTTTTCTACCGAAGTAAACCAGCTTCTAGAAATACATTTGCCCTGTGAATTAGAGCCCAAAAGACATTGATTTGTTGATGTTTTATACTAGAGTTCACAACAGAAGTATTTGAATGGTCTGGGTTGAAAGAGCTCAAAGAAACAATGTTTTTCAATGTTTTGGGTTCCCATTGCTGTCCTGTAGCGAAGCTTTCTATGCCCCACTAGACACATTGCATCCTTGTTTTTTGTCTACTTAGTATTTTTCAACTTCTTTTTTGAGGAACTTGGGAATGAAACCACTACTTGCATTTTATCAAACCTACCATTCAATTAAAAATAATTAATCATTATTATAATCATTAATTAGCAACTCCCCCCACTCTTGTGACTGTTGCTTGTCCAGGACATTCCCCCTTGAACTTCCAGTAACCAGAGGATAGTAATAGACAACACAGTAGCGACCACTGAGGGCATTCTTGACATTTGAAATCTTTGATTATCAGACTGATAACTATATTATTTTCTGTGCTTGCAGCTTTTTCTGCAGAATGAACTCATAGCCCATGTGTGAGAATTAATGGAACAATTCATATAGCATTTTGACATCATGTCACAAAGGACACAATATTGTCACTGCCATTGTACCCAACTCCAAACACAGGATGTTGGTCTCCTGAGAGTGCAGCACCAGTGAACAACATTTAGAAGGCAGAGAAAAGACTAAAGAAACTGAATTTAACACACACACAAAAAATCAACAACAAAAGTCCACCCAAGCAAGCATTGCTAAACTGAAAAAGATTAGGACGACATGACTACTTTTTCCCCCAATTGTTAAATGTAAACTAAGCTAATGGTCAAAAAGTCATGGAGGACGAGAGAGGGAAGTTGTGGATGATTGCTGCATTCTTTGTTACGTCCCCTCTCCATCCTGGTGAGCTGGAACATCAGTGCAGTTCTCATGCCAGTTTCCGAGTAAACAACACGTACTTCCTGACTATCTCTAATCTGGGCAGCAATGTGTGTGAAGGGAGAGTGCTAAGTGATCTGTGGTTTTGACCAGGTATCCTGTTTTGACAAGGGTGTTTGTCCTTTACCCAACATATTGCAGATGTTATTCTTCAGATTTCTGTGTTCTGGGTTGTTGTTTTTTGGGTAACGCTTAATTAGGTCTTTTGGGAAAGATTTAATTTGGATTACTGAGAAGTTTATAGGGCCAGAGGTAACAATTAAAAAATAACCAAAAAAGTTGTGCTGATTAAAATCTTGTTTTTTCTTTCCACTCAATATTTTAAACTGCAGTTAACTGAAAGAAAATGTTTCCTCTAATTGATATTTTGACCATAAGCTGTTTGACGAAATGTGGTTCAAAATCAAGTTTTAAATTTGCCTCTAAAAGTTTTTGAGAAGCTCACTGAATTGCTTTAGCAGCTAGCATAAATTTCCATTGCATAAGCAGAGCTGCTCAGAATTTTTTTCAACAAAACTCTTCTATTTTGGAAAAAACAAACCATTAAGCATGCCCTCTGCCCTTCCTGCTATGGTAAAAAATGTTTCCAGGAAAGCTTTTACTGGTAACGGCTCACAATTTTAGAATAAAATTCTGAAACCAAATTTAAAAGTGAACAATATAAAGATTCACGTAATTAATTACCTGATACTTAGATGAGATATGGTCAAGGATCATGTTTTAAAGAAGCTCCTGTCTCCTAAGTGAGTAGTCTACTCTTTGGGCTAAAGAGATCTCTTTAACATGTCCCAGTGAGTCTTTAATGACACTGAGCAGAGGAATGCCCACAAGAGAGAGTTTTAAATGTGGACTTACTCCAATTATCAGAGATTATGTCACCCAGCTGCCATGCACAAGATTTGTTCCTCTTCTGTCTAATGTAGAGCAAAGACTTGAACGTGCATTTCGCATATTAATCAGCTGCCTGCATGCTGACTTCTTCTCCATAGGAAAAAGGAAAAATCCTGTGGTCCTCATGTGAAATATTCATGAAATCAGATTTGTATTTCCAAGATTATAACCACTCCAGCTGTGACCCCAGTCCTATACCAATGAAAAGCAAAGGCTGGACCGTTACTGACTTCTTTGTCAGAGGAACCACGGCCTGTATTCCCCAGAAAGCTAACCATTTGTTATTTATGAACTTCAATTTTCTAACTTTAATTCATTACAGATATAGATTTTGCTAATAGTAAATAGTACTGCCATTATGTCATAGAAAGAGGAGATCACAAGAAAGGTTACTTGTGTTAAAGGCATTTGAAGGATGCCTCAGGCAAGCCCTGAGATGAGGGATATTTAGGAAGCTAACAATTCTGGATCATCTACTCTCCATCCAGGAGATACAGTTTAATCTTTCTCAATCCAGCTTTCTTCATTTACTATGTTTGCTGAAAAAAAATATCAATTTGAAATGTGAGAACTTTCAGTCAGCTGCAGAACTTGTTGAAAATGTTCAATGTGCAGAAAAAATTAATTTGTTAAAACTATCCTGTTAAAAAACATCTAGAATTTTCTAAGAACCCCATGACACTGTGTTAAAGAATTTATTTATTTTTTTTAAAGACAAGTTGTTCCTCTGAATGTTTCAGAATTGTCAAGCATCTCTATTGCAGTCAGGAAAACAGAAGCAATACATTTCCTTTAAATTCCATGTGATCACACAAGACTGAGATAGATATGAACTTGTCCATTATTCCACAACTTGAAAGTTTTGTCTAATAATAATTTCCCCTGCATTTAAAATCCCAGAAATTCAATGATCTCTGAAAACTATAGAAATGTTAGAAATCTGATTTGAGGTGCTAGGTTTGTAATTTATATATATATATATGTATATATATATATATATATATATATGTATATATATATACATACATATGTAGGTTGTCCTGAAAGCAATGCATATTTCCATGGAAACTACAACAGATATGACAAGCACACTAATTCTGCACAGTAGAACAAATATTCAGCTACAAAACACTATTTTTCAACACAGTCACCACCGCTGAATATGCATTTTCACCAGCAGTGAACAAGAGCCTGCGTGCCATGTTCACAATAACTTGCACCAATGGAGACAATCTGCTGTCACTGCCACCACTGCTGAAACACAGCACCCACCACTTGATTGTGCTCACATCCACTGTTTGCTCCTCACAAACATTCAGCAAGCACAGAAGAAAGTCAAGGGGTGCTATTTTTTCTATATGGAGGAATTCAATTCCACACCTTTTCTTCAGATGGACTTCTATGTCAGGTAGCATTTTGTCAGACTGCTCCTCTGCTGCCATCTGTGGCATGGCGGCAAAATGTAACAGGATATTGGTGGGAAGGTTCAGACTCTACTGCCATACTGCCAACATCCACCTCTGATGTCATGGGCCAACATGATCAAATAGGAGGCATTTCTTTCAGAGCAACCTATATTCAATCTATCTACCATTTTGAAAATCAAATGCCCATAGTATATCTATTTTGTATCAGTTCATTTTGTTATTGGAATAAAGGTAATCCACAGGTATCAATCCTCATTATCTGATGAAAAACAAGACTTTTCATGGAGGAATATGCGCTAAATATATGGACTGACAGTGCTCAAATAAGGATCACTGAAGGGAACTAGTTAAAAAGATTTACTTAGAAATTATCCAGTATGAACTGAATATATTAGAAATAATGAATCATTACAAGCTGATGCCCTAGAATTCTAAATCCTCATTTTAGTTAAATATATCGGAGCTGCACAGGAATGATCTTGGAGGGTAATGAAAAGCAAAATAATGACAGATTAGCCAGTTCACTAACTTCACTGATTAAAATCTTTCTCAATAATGAGCAAGCCAAATTAAATGGAGGCACGAGGTAAAAATATAAAATATACTTTCCTCTTGAAGTTTTAAGTACTTCAGCCAATTTGTGAATACATTTCAGATCCAATGACCAGAAATCTAACTCAATGTCCCTCCCTACATTTCACTCAGAATATGAGAATGTTCCAGAGATAAAGGCTAAACAAGTTAGACAAGGAAGACTCAAAATACTGAATTTCTCAGACTGTGACTAGGAGTCAAGATTTATATTTAATCGCATGGCTGTAAAAGATTAATAGAGACAGAGGAATTTTAACCTTTAACCAGCTTAGGCTTCAGTGTGTTAACTTTGCAATATTCTGAAAAGAACAACTTGAAAATCTGGAAAGAGGAAATCAGTTGTTTTCTTTTTGCTTTTTTTTTTTTTTTTTTTTTAATTTCTGTTTAACACATCCAAATGCAGCTAATTAGATCACTTGGGGAAGTGCCATTACAACCAAACTTCCATTAGAGAAAAACATGCCTTCCAAGAAAATGCAAAGAAATCCAAGATTTGCTTGGAAAACACTGAGGCCTCAAACTGTTTTCTTAGATCTCATATGGTCTGTCTGCCTGCACAATCTACCTAGTAAGATTTGTACAACTAATACATTATTATTTCACAGTCCCAAACTTCTAATACTTTAATTTCATTTATACTGCAGTCACTGGGCAGCATCCTGACTCTTCTTAAGTCAAGGACAAATCTCCCATCTACTTCATTGAGCTTATGAGATCTATCTAAATTCATTGGAGTTATTCCAACTTATTTCAATGCCATCAGCTCACTGTCTAGTCTTTTATGTTGTTGGGTTACAGCATAAATAAGGCAATAATTAGAGATGCAAAGCAAGTTTCAGTATCAATCTTGGAAGCAGAATGTGTCACCCTAGGAAAATAGAATCCCAAATGACTTCGGCAGAGCTGCCAAAGTGAATATCTAACATTCCGCTAATGGAAAAATTGAATGTTAGATGGTAGGCATAATTGGAAAAGTACAACAACAGTTGAAGCAATATCACTTGTTTATATGCAGTATGACTTCAAATATACTCCACTGTTATTTCCGTTTTAAGATCTACAGCAGGAAAATATTGGTTGTTTTTTCCAGGGGTCTCTTAGATAACAACAGATATGTGGGGACATTTCTCTAGACACTGTTTTTGAAAACTGTTTTATCACAATCTTTTGTTAAACATGAAAGTCTGAAAAAATGACACATTTATTTTCCTTTATCTGTTTTAGGCATAGCAATTATATTGGGTATTTTAAGACCCAAGGTTAATCAAGAACAAATTATTTTAAAGAGAGAACTAAAGCTAAAAACTAATAGTAAAGGATATGCAAGCAACCCAATACCTTTTTGTTAGCAAAACTGAGATGTCTGCATATCTATATCAAACCTGGCAAAAAAGAGTACAAGAACTCTTGTTAGAAAGACAGCAGCTTTCCACAAGTTGCAAAAGGGTAGTATATCCAAAATTTTCACTGTCAGGGAAATTTCATTCTGTAGGAAGATTGTGCTAGACGATTACCTCAAGGGTCAGTTTCTGAGCCTTAGACATCTATCAAAACTTTACTGTGGAATTTTAGATTATGAGCGGACTGCTTGCATGCATGGCAAAATAAGATTTCCTTCAACGTTCAGCACTGTGTAGATTTACATTGCATGAGCAGTGGGGTTGTGTTTGTCTCCCATACCATGGAGCTTATGGGCAATGGAGATAGGGAACCTCACTGACAATCATACCTGAGCTGATCTGGAGACCTCACTGCAGTTAACTGCTACTATAGATCAGCTCAGAACAAACTGGAGAGACAGTATTTCTGAGATGAGATAGAGTGCTCTTCAGAACTCTTTCTGTCCAGAACTGACTTGAAAGGCTACCAATCTGATCATTTTTCACAATTTCTAAAAGAAATAAAAATTCATTTATGTTACAATAAAATATATTTTTTTTCTGCATTCTGCCAAACAAAAAATAAATTAGAGATCAGAATCATACCTCTAGTAAAGAAATAAATACTAGAAGTGAATCAACCATGGTTTTGACTGGACCTGTTCACATAAAGGTTGTCACTGAAGTACACAGTGAAAGGCAGTAATAAGAAAGATAAAGAACTTTAAAAAAAAGTTTACCTCACCATCAATATCTCAATTACTATTCGTATTTCTCAGTATGAAGTAGCTCAAAAAAAGAAAGAAATCTCAATCAGCCTGAGAGGACTTATTCCATAACATCGTACCCCATGGTCAGAAATGACTGAAGGCAATGGACTAAGGAAACAGAGTAAGAGCTTTACAGCAGCAGAGTAAGGATTAAGGGGCAAGCAGATAAATGGGATGCCACAGCAGGAGTCTACAATTGGCCACTCAGCCAGGATGACAACACTGATTAATTAATCTTTAAGGAACTAAGAGAGATCTCTAGATCACCTGCCTATGTCTTTATATGGAACTTCAACTTGCCAGATTTTAACTGAGAACACCAGACAGCAGATATAAAAAGGTCCAGGAGATTTCTAAAGCAGTTTTATGGTATCTATCTGGTACAAGTATTGAATTGAGAATTGATGGGGAAAGGTGCCCTTCTGGACATTTTGCTTGTGACAGAGAAGGTCTCATGGGTGAAATGGCAACTAGCGGCTGTCTTGGTCATAGTTACCATGAATTAGTAAAATTTAAAATCTTTGGTGATACAGGAGGAAAACTGTCACCAAAACTTCAACCGTGGATGCAGGGAGAACATATTTAGGACACTTAGGGAGCTAGTTAGTAAGATCCCCTGGGAAACTGCTTTGAAGGCACTAGAGCCCATCATGATGATCATTTTTTAAGTACCATCTCCTAAAAGCATAGAAACAGGCAGCTCAAAAACATCAGAAGTCAAACAGGTGGTTTGTTTGTGGCAGGAAAGTTGACCTGGCTGAACATGGATCTCGTAGAGCTTAAGCTTAAAAAGAAAGCATATGGCCACTGAAAGCAAGGTCAAGCAACATGTCAGGACTACAGCTATTCTGTTTGCCTTTGTAGGGAGAAAATGGTCACCTTACAAATGGGGACACAGACAAATAAGAGATTTTAATGTCTTCTTTGCCTCTGTCTTCAACTCCTATGAAGGGATCTTTGACCACAAGTGCCTCAAGTTGGAGGACTGTGACAGCAGTAATGACCAACTCCTGTCCAACTCTGAACTTGTGCAGGATTTACTTCTGTACCTGAGTGCATATTAATCTATGGAGCCCAATGTTATTCATCCCATTGTACTCAGAGAGCTGGCTGATGTTGTCACAAGACCTCTCTCAATTGTTTTTCAAAATTTTGGGTAATTTGGTGAAGTCCCAGTTGACTGGAAGCTAGCAAAAGTTCAAATACTCAAGATATAAAGAAGTCTCTGGTAATTACAGGCCTGTAATTAACTCACTTCAGTGCCCTGTAAAATTGCGGAGAAAATCTTGCTGGGAATTACTGAAAAACACCTTAAGAACAACATGGCCATTGGACACAGCCAGCATGGATTCATAAGGGAAGATCCTGTTTAACTAACTTAATTTCCTTTTATGACAAGGTCACCCATCTAGTTGACCAGAGGAAGCCAGTTGAAGTTATCTTTTTGGATTTCTGTAAAGTTTTCAATACTGTTTCTCACAGTATCCTTCTGGACAAAATGTACAGCATATGGCCAGACAAAAACACAAAGTGATGGGTGGGCAACTGCCTGGCAGGTTGGGCCCAAAGGATTATGGTAAATGAAGTTACATGAGACCAGTCATTAGTGGGATTCCCCCCCAGCTTTGTTTGACGGCAAATTCTCTTAAATGTGTTCATAAATGGCTTGGTTGTAGAACCAGAAGGCATTTTCAGGAAGTTTGCTGATGATATTAAACAGGAGATAGCTGTTGACTCTGTCTAGGGTGGGAGGAACTTGCAAAGAGATTTAGAGAGCTGAGCAATCACTAATTGCATGACATTTAACAAGAACAAGTGCAAGATTCTGCGCCTGGGAAGGAGCAACCCTGGCAATATATATACTGACTGGAGGTTGAGATAGTAGAAAGCAGCCCTGCTGTAAGGAATTTGGGGATCTTGGTCAGCAGTGAGTTGAAAATGAGTCAAGCGTGCCCAGGCAGCTAGAATGGACAACTGTATCCAGGGGTGCACCAAGCACAGCCCAGCTAACTGGTTGAGTGGAGCAATCTTCTCTCTCCACATTGTATTGGTGTGGCTTCACCTTGAGTACCACGTGTAGTTTTGGGCAACACAGTACAAAAAAAGACATAAAACTGTTAAAGAGCAGCCAAAGAAGGGCTACAAATACAATGAAGGGTCTGGAGAGCAAGGGGTATGAGGGGTGGCTGAAGTCTCTTAATTTGCTCAGCCCAGAGCAGACGAGGTTTAGGGAAGGCCCCAGGGCTGCCTCCAGCTCCTCATGAGGAGAGTGGAGAGCCAGCACTGATCTCTGCTCTCTGGTAACAGTGACAGGATCCAAAGGAATGACAAGGAGCTGCATCAGGAAAGGGTCAGATTGGGAAAAGGTTCTTGAATGAGAGAGTCAGGAGCACTGGAGCAGGCTTCCCTGGGCAGCGGTCATGGCACTGAGCTGCCACAATTCAAGAAGCATCTGGACAACGCACTCAGATACATGGTCTGATTTTTGGGTGGTCCTGTGCAGAGTCAGGGTTTGGATTCAATGATCCTTATGGGTTCCTTTCAACTTGGAATCTTCTGATTCCATGATTTCTTTTAATGTGAAAAATTGGTGCCTTCCTGTTACATTCCTATTTTTTCAACTTTTTACACACTTCTATTATGCACAAGTCCTCCTTTTCTCCTGCTCATTCTACTTTTTATATACAGCTTGATGCATCAGAGATGATATTTTTATGCCAAATCTGCATACCCACAGAGCACAGTATATATTTTGGTCTTCTACTGGATGGCATGTGTGAAAACTGTTCAAGTGCCCCCTAGTGACTGAAACTCACAATAAATTTTTTGCTCTAGAGTATTTGAGAAACCCAGAAACAGCAATAAAGTGGATGTAACATATTGAGGTCAACAAGATTTTCCATTTTAAGCTTTCACTTTTCAATTGCAGTGACAAAAATTAGAATATCTCACAAGCAACAGACTACCTGCAAGCACTGAAGTAGGGCCCGTCAGCCTAATGTGGACTACAAGTTAACTGATAAATTGGCAGGAAACCAGACATATTTATTAACTGGTCCACCTTAGAACTACATAATAACTGAAAGAAATAAAAACCAATAATCTATTTACAGTTTCTTGCATTTCTCATTAAATCATTTCAGCTACTTTCATTGCTTGATTTAATCAAACAGTGGTAGAAAAGTAATGTAGTAGTTGTAGATGAAGTTTCCACTTCACAGCCCACGATAGCAAATGAATTGTAAAAATTATGACCTTTGAATCAGTTCGGATTTTGAATACTTGAATTATACAACTAACCCACAGGCTAACAGCTTATTTACAGAAATGTACTATTTATTTATCAATTTATAGGCTCATTAACCTGGAAGCTTAACCACTAGAATTGGAGAAACAGTATGATACATGTAAGTTTTAAAGTCAACACAGCCTGATAAAATGAATACAAGTGATAAGCACTGAAGTACGAAAAATAAAAAGTATATCTTTAGCTTTAAATTTCAGCCATTTACAAAACAAAACAAAAAAAACAAAAACAAAAAAAACCCACCACCACAATGATACGTAGGAATATACCTTCCATTTTAGGTCATAAGTAGCCTTTCTAGCTCAAATAATCAGCCAGATAAGGGCAACAAACACATCACAGAGACTTTAGGCTCATGAGAAAATAGCCTAGTTTGTGGGCTGGTACAATAAAAACAAACTGGCCCAGGAATAAAGATGACCTTCTACTATCAATTTATGTACAAGTCTCAGAGAAATAGCAAAAGATATTCAACATGTCCATTCTGGCATCAGCAAACCGATTACCTCTCTTCTACCTCTCAGGTGTACAGTAATTCAAAATAAAAAGCCATACTACTCTGAATTAGACAAGAAAATCATACTTATTTATGTCTGTCTGGAAGCTGATTTATACCAGATTAAGTTTGATTAAGTCTTTTGTATCTGTAGAGACAAAAGCCAACTCATTCTCTGAGGCCTGAAGAACAGAGAAAAAGAAAATTCAACAAAGAGACAATTCTGGGTTTTTCATATTGATGAAGTATTCTTCCATATATCCTTGGAGGGTCTAGTAATGTCACAGAATGAGCACTGCTAATAAAGATATAGTACTTCAATTGAAATATCCTACTTTTTGAAATCTTGCTTAAAGGAATTAGTTTGGGAGTAATTTCTGAGGCAGAATGATTGCTTTGACAATGTATTTTGGAAAACACCGCCCTTCTTTACATACTTCAGTTTTCATGAGTTATAGCAATAAACATTCATCCGCATATGGATGACCTTGAAAATTTCCTTAGTGTATGCTTCAGTAAACCAAGAAAGATCAGCAAAAAATAAATAAAAAAAAATTAAAATGCAAGTGGCCACAGCTGCATGCTTAAAATTATAGCGGATGAAAAGTTTTGTTTTCTCGTAACATACATTAAAACTGTTCAAAGCTAAAACACAAAATGAAAACAAATCCTCTACAGATGTGACAGTTCTGTGATTCATTGTCAGCTCTTTAAAATATTGTTGCTTCTCCTCTTTTTACATCAAACTTTTTATCCTACAAACCATTAATTGATGGCACCTGCTTTTTCCTCTCTTGTTGTCCTTTCTCTCAGTATGTAGGACACAATGTTATATCGCTGCCCTCTTACAACCCAAACATTCCTGAAAACAAATCGAACTCAGATATAAAGCTTCAGAGTAAACCCTAAAAACACACAGAGTTTCCATTGGTATCCAACGATCTCCCCCTTACCCAAACCCAAACATGCCCAAACCAGCAAAAATCACAGAACCAGACTTTAACAGGAATCACAGAATTGTAGGGGTTGGAAGGGACCTCTAGAGATCATTGAGACCAACCCCAGGTATGTTTTATTATTGCTGCAACAGGGAAGGATTTTTTTTTAAATTGTGACTTAGTTTTTCAAGTTCACCTTAGAGGAATTCTCAAATGCTTTCTATCCCACTTGAGGGTCTCTCAAAAGCAATCTTTTAGCACTACATATTTCCCTTTAGCAGCAGGACAGGTTTGCCTGCCAGAAAGCCAATTCTTTATGAGAATGAAGAACTTCTCATCAGTAAATGCAACACCTTCAGCACTGCGTTCCAGACTCTGCAGCAATAACATTGTCCTATCATGGACTTGAAAATAATTAGCTGGCAGCATCACTGGTATTTTCTTCATTGCTAGCACAGCTCTTCACAGCAATAATTCATCTCTCCTCAGGAGCATCAAGCTCTACAATTGGATAATGATGGACTTGGGCAAATACCAGTCTTAGTGGCAGCAGTAAGATGCCTACTGCAGCAGCCTGTAATCCAGCTTTCCTATGCAGTAATCTAGTGTTTTTAGAATTACAATCAAACCCTCTGTAAAAGTAATATAACTGTGTGTAACTAAAGCAAAGTAGTTGAGATCTAAGCATCTGAGCCCATTCTTTTTCCTTTCAACACACTTAAAACTAGTCAGCAATTCCTAAACTTGCCCATGTTACCATACTCTGAAAATGACAGTTCACTCATTGCAAACAAATTCAGCAGCTAGCTTGCTCGTTTTGCAGTAACAACAAGCTACACTATGTCATTTATATCAGCATGGCAGTCCTCTAACCATGCTCCTCTGATGAAGACTTCAGTCTCCTGTATAGCCCATCTCATCTGCACATGAAAGAACAGTGCTGAAGCACAACTTGTGTCCCCATTCCAACACTTTGGTTTGCTCTTTTTTGAAAGAAAAAAAACGATACACACACACACACACAAATCAATATGAGGGAATATTTAGATTTCATTATCACCAGCTATTTCTTTTTCCATGCATACACTTTTTGCAGTCAGGCATAGGACTGATACAGCATATTTGTACTATAGCAGGAACAAACAAGGTGATACTCAGCTTTCTTCAAGTCTGCTACAATGTTCTAAACTGTATACAATGATTTAGAAATTACTGGTAATTAATAAAACTTATTTATTAAAGCCAAGCCAAATCTGGTTGAAAAATGACAGTGAAAAGTAACACCTGGAAGGGAACCTTACAGGACTTGTCATGGCCATGGTCAGACTGCTCAGCTGGATGGATATCCTATGCTGAGTAGCAGTAAATTCCTGACCTAGCAAAGGAAGTAGTTGAGGGTCATAGAGGTAATGGATAAAACAAGCTTGAAAACAGGAACAGGTATCCAGTGAAAAGGCAGTTTAAGTGAAAAATGAAAATGTAAGTTCTTTCTACGTTTATTGGCACTATTGTTGGAAGGGTTTTTTTTGGTTTTGTTCTTGTTTTTTTTTCAGAGTAGTTTTCTTTTTGAAACTTTAATCAAAAATTCCAGGAGAGGTGGCTAGATATTTCCCTGCTATCTATTAAAAAAAAAAAAATTAATTAAGACTGTTTGTGCATGCAACCGTATTTAGAATATTAATTTTGTAAATCAACAGTTGATTTCCCAATTAAGCTAACTGTCAGCAGCAATTAAGGTAGCAATTGCTAGAATGTAATAATGTATAAGAGACTATCTCCATTTTAACATTAAATAGACTTTGTTGTAGCCTTCTTGTAACTAAAAAATTGTGGCTTCTTTGACTACAATATTTTGATTTGATTTGAAAGTAAACTTTTTTCCTCTGTGCCAGTAGGAATGTCCTTTCAAGTTAGAGAAAAAAACACCAGACATCCCCCTGAATCCTAATTATCAAAGTGATCCTGAATGAGCACTGACATACATGCCTCTAAATGGTGAGCTCTCAGATGAGCCTCAAAGTACAGCCTTCCCATCTCATTATTTGTACAACTAAAAGCCATTTATCCTCTCCCACCTGAACAGCTTAATTTAACTGTTGTCTAAGAGAAAGCACTGGCATGTGCTGCCCAGAGAAGCTGAGGAATCCCCATTCTTGGAGGTGTTTGAGGCCAGGCTTGATGGGACTCCTGTGCAGCCTGACCAAGTTGTTGGCAACGGCAAGGTGGTTGGAACTAAATGATCTTTGAGGTCCCTTCCAACTCAAGCCATTCTGTTTTCTATAATTACTGATTTTTCCCTTTCTTTCCTCCTGAGACGTCCGTGCTCATTTTTCTATTCCTGCTTCAGTTCCTCACCAGGTTCTTCTCTGGTTACCTTTCAGTTATTGCTAGGAAGAACTAGCTGAAATTTGTCATTTTTAAATACCTGCATTAAAAAAAAAGCACAAAACACAACAGAATTCAGAATATTGTCCACATGTTCACAAGCGTGGGTGCTTTCTCCTCTCCATTTTTGAATCCTTAATGTACTACTTTAAAGTACATAACACAGAAAGAAAATTGATTAGAATAGGACTCATACAGATTCATTTCAAACTAGTTTGCTTTGCTTCCTAATACACGGAACTGGACAAAATAATATTTTTAAAAGGCACACACAGCAACAAGAATGCTGACTGAAAAGAGCTATACCACTGAAGAGGCTGGCCTTATGGAGGGCAAGGATTCATCCCTTGTTACTTCAACACTTTACCAGAACTATAGTGCCTCTAACAGTACTGATTCATAATAGCACTGTTTCAACCTAAGATAAATAACGAGGTTACTGCTGTTCATTTCTTCTTATGCTTGTACAGGGAAGTGGAAATTCTTGTGCACTGACTTTCATAAAGATGTTGCATTTGGAACTGAAAATGTTTCAGGAGTTTGTTCACAAATAGCAATATTATCCATGGATTTAGGACAGGCTAAGTCTGTTAGCTACTGTCAGTTATGCCCTCATGCAGAATATGCAGGTCAGAAATCCACTACTGCACGGAATGCAAGTAGTTGCTCTCGTACTTTTGCGGTTTACAACATATGCTGGCCTTTGCCTAATCTAAAACAAAGGTGAGAATTCTACATCTTATGAAAGATTAACTGAAACCATAGAGGACTCCTTTCCTCTATCTGCCCTTAACTTCTGTCAAAGTATACAAATCTTGAAACCTAATTACATCTTTCAAGATCTTCAAAATAGTTCTTCAACATACTAAAAATGGAATAACTTTACAAACAAATCTGCAAACAACTCAGAGCTTTAGGATTATTCACAATTGCGGCAGGCAAAACAAAACAATAAACATACAAAACAACAGGAAAATATGATGAAAATGCCTCAAAACATCACAAGCTGAACATTTTGAGAGAAGTCATTCTACTCACAACTTAGAAGAATTTGTGTTAAATAAATACAGAAATGGCAGGTTCACTTTATCTGAAGTTACTTGATGATTGTCAAGTGAGAAAAGAAAAGTGTGTAGGACTGCCAGTTCACAAAACGCAAATTGCCATTCATTTTCTTGCAACTGTGACTGAAGAGGATGAAGACTGGGGGGAGTTTGCAAAATATTAACAGAAAAAGTAGGCAAGAGATAAATAAAAATACCATAAGCTCCCATTCAGTGCTTTACGCCAAATTGCTCTTGGACTAGATGATGGTTAAAGGTCCTTTCCAAATGAACTTCTCTATTCTAGCTTTTTTTATTAAAATTCAAAATTCAGTCACGTGGGGCAAAAAAAGCCAAGAAAACAAACCATGGGATAAGCTCAACCACACAGAACACGTAACCAGTCTTTCTCATTTGCTCAATAACTCAAAGATTACTTTCTGCTTGGGCGATCTGCTAGTTGTTCCCTCACATGTTCTCCTCCTCCCATTAACATCTCATGCTAATGGTTATTTAACTCAAAGTTCTCTTTCTAAGCAATCGGAATCAGGAATTAAGGTTTCTGAAATAAATTTCTGTCAGCCTCTCTGCAGAACACCTCATTCCTCAGCAGTAAGAACCACAAGCTACCATTTTGTTTGATTCCATCGCTAAAGAAGGGTTATTTTCTATTATATTAAGATGACCCTTCTATTTCTTAATTATTACTGTAATAATCTTATTGATGCTAAGTTCTTGGAACTGCTTTATACTTGCTTCAGAAAGCATACACAGAGGAAAGGAACTAAATATTTATTAACAGCCACTCTTTGAAGAGCAAGTACGTACAGCCACAACAATTCACATATCTGGAACATGACTTATGTGTATTTGAATACCTATTTGACTCACCATCTCAACTCTCTCCCTCAGTTAATTTGGCTACTTTCTTCAATCTGTTTGATGGAGTTTTCTTTCTTGTATTTTTTTTTTCGTTTTTCTGTGCAACAATCCAGTTTTGTCTCAACCAGAATTTAATAGAATTATTTGCAGAAGTTATGATATAAATACAGGATGGTTTATATGACAGCAGTTCAGGTTAGGCCCAATGGAAGGTTTTTATTTATCACTCCTTCCCAAACCAAGAATCAAATTAAAATGAGTAGAAGCTTTGCCAGTAAAATTTATACTCCCATTTTGTTTCAACTGTGTGGATTAAATTCAATTCAAACAATCTTTTCACAGCACAGACAGTAGAAACTACAGAAAGGACCTGAAAGAACAATGGAAAGAAGACTCATTAGCCTGAAAAGATGGGGCTACTCTTGACAAAATTAGAGTATCTGGGAAGCATGAAGAACTAAACTTCCCTCTACTTTTGTGGAGCCACCCAGTGGGAAATTTAAGCAAAGTTGCAGGAAGACATTAAATCTAGAAGACATTGCAGAATAGGAAAAACTGAACAGTTAATATCATTACCATGAAGACAGCAGAGCAGCATAACTACTTAATTTCAGATAGCCTTATTATGAATTTATTTATATTTCATTTTTTACAAGACAGGGTAGAACAAAGGAACATGACCAGAAAGAAAGCAGTAAAATTTGGCCTAACTTCTACACAAATTCCACAGAGCATGTACTGCAAATGCTGAATTTCCACAGATAAACCAAAATTAATGCCTGAGTGAAAGAACAAAGTGATACTTTCAAACACGAGGTGACTGGGTCTCAGTTTAGCGTACAGTGCAATCATAACTTTCTGATTCACATTAAGGCGGATCAGAGAAAAGCTTATTAAAATATTGCACTAATGAATGACTCACTTATTCATCACTGTAAACCTTGATGCTTATCAAGAGAATAGCCACAGAAGTTCTGTAAAATACTCTGATGTTGCAGTTAGTCAGAAAAAGGTGAAAACAAAATCCTGACAGCTTCTCCCTGGAACGCTGCTGAGGTTATCGCCGGTGGTGCATCACCAGCTCTTTAAGGCTATGACTGCAGAGAAAGCACAGCAGCTAGACTGAGTCTCTACATAAAATGACAAGCAATCTGAGAGGCACCAAGTGCCGCATCTGCATATATGAACCAGCACAGGGACAGGAGCCTTCATAAAGCTGCTGGCAACAAGATATTTGAGGTGTTTTTTCAAGCTATTTACATATATTTTTTGGGACTGACTACTATCATAGAAAATGAGCTGGTTTCTCCAAAAAGCAGTGCTTTCGGTCCCTCCTAAAAAAAATTTTAAAGGCAAAAGACCTGAACTCCAGCAACCTTTGTGGCCTTATCCTCTGCCTCTGGAGAATTAGCTCTGATACTAGTTATAGATTTGGGGACAGAACTTCACTGTGTGTTAAACATGTGACAAGCAGAAAAATATGATCTCTATCTAAAGCAGCTTGCAATCCAAACTGAAAAATTTGAGATGGGAGCCAGGCACGATAAACAGCAGGGTATCCAAGAAAACAGATGATAGGCTGAGATACTGAATGGATTTAGGTCACATGTTCTAAAAGTCACACATGAAATCATTGGGCAAAAGTCCTATCTTTGACTTAGGTCTCTAAATATACATATCAAGCTACCTACGATAGATTAAATAAGGGATATGGTGGTATCTTCGTAAAAAGCACAGCACTCCATGTTTAGATGCCTGCCAAACTCAACTCCTGCTTGAGTACTGAGAACCCTTTAAAAGACCAGAAGTCAGAATAACAAGATGCATCAAGATGCAAGAGGAGCATTCTAGAGGCAGCCAGCAGGAAAAATTAAACTCAGGATCCATTTGAAAGCTTCCATCTCTTTGAGACATAACGCATCAGAGCTTGGGCAGAAGTCCACACTCCTTCAGGATTAAATCCTCTCCTGGGAGTAGATGCTTACAAAGTATGATTTTCAAACCAGTGAGCAGGGCTCACTTGTAAGGATGCAGCTGTGGAAGAAAATAAATAACATCAGCTCTCCTATTTCAAGTGGAGGCCTAATTTAGTAATTATAGCACTCACACAAAACTTCCAGGCTCTTAGAAGAGCACATAGCGAGGCAAAGTGTATGTGAAATGGGATGCATCCTTCACCATTTTAGTAGATACCACCTGCTTGTGCAGAGAGGTGTATGAGAACCCCAGGGTCAGGAGAAAAGCAGAGAAGTGTTAGAGGTTGCTGCTCTGCCTCCCAAGACCATATGCATGTTTAAGATACAGAAAATGGTGTTTCTGGAGGTATAATATAAAACTCAGGACTGACTGCCTATGTCCAGCTGAGTGCCTTAGCCACAGAAGCTCCAGATTTAAGTCAGTGCTCTAAAATCAGAGCAGCAGATTAAATCCAAACTGTTCTTGTTTCAGATTCATTTACAACACTAAAATTAATTCACTTTCCTTTGGGAATAGCTGCTATATATCATTTCCTAGCACTCCCACAACAAACAAATGAATAAAAACAAACAACAACAACAAAAAAAAAGCGAACATAAAAAGGAGAGGGGAAGGGAGAGATTCTTTAGCACTAGATTAGCATTCTCTGCTGAGCTGTTCCTTAGCTGCTGATTAATGCTAATGGCACATTCTGGGAAAGCACAAAGACTCAAGGGCAGTACATTGTACCTGGAATTGTAAGATTTCTGTTTCCTGAGATTCTTTTTTCCTGCAGGAAACAGTGTGAGTCAGTAGGAAAATCTGAGTCAGTACTGAATTACTGTTCAATGTGATATGAGGGGGCAGGAGAGCATATGCAGGTTTTTCTTTTTCTTTTTTTTTTTATCTTTTGAATACAGCTACTAAATTTAGATCACAACCATTTTAATGATCAGGTGAGTCTCATACAATTACCCATGATAGCTGCATTTCTAAGGACATTTCAAATGGATACAATATTTTGCTTTCTATATTGTGTTGTCTTAGCAGCTAAGAAGCTCCATATCTGATGGGGAGATAACATTACAAGAACGGATAGGAACAGTGGGAGAGGAACTGTCTGTTCCAGTGCTAGTCATAAGCTTGAAAGATCTGGAATCAAGCTCAGAAGAAAGATCTGGAATCAAGCTCAGAAGCGAGATCAAACTTATTTGGTGAAGTTTGATCACTTGCTTAAACACGCATTCAAAGGGTATGTTTCATGAAAAAACCATGCTCTCCATCAGGCCCATCTGCCAGGCTTCCTGCTCATTCTCAGAAGTTCTCATGTAAGTAACGTACTGCAGAGAATGCCAATTTTGATGCTGCCCTTGGAGGAAAAGTAGATAACTTTGTTTCTCTAGCTAATGACTACAGCAAATATGGAAATACAAAGTTCCAAATTCCTGGTCTTTCTCCAAAATCAGGACAGGTAATTTATCCAATTGCTGGTTTTTTGTAAAATGCAAACCCTCTCCAAGGCAGTAACTTACACCCGCTCTTCTTTTCCCTGATAAGTGTCCAAATAATTACACTAAGAGTCATTTTGCCCCTCACTTGGTCAGCAAATTTACAACAGATTCCTGTAAGTGGAACAGATTCAACAGAAGGGAGGGGAGTGAAACCAAGAGCCAAAGTGAGTCCTCCCTTTTGGAAGATATGGCTGCGTTCATCAGTCATGTGAAGATGAGCACCAACTTGGATCGTGTTCTCTCTACTGAGATTGCCCTACTGGAAGTCTTGCTTCTCCACGCTGAAAACAACTTTTTTTTTTTGATTGACAGGTTGCAGGCAATCTAATTTAAGGAAAGGGTATTTGGGAACACAGTTTCAAAACAGGGAGTACTTTTTCTTTGTAAAGTTGAATGGATGGGAAAACAGGATTGGGTGCAACAAGGGAACCTAAATGTCAGTTTGCAGCTCTCAGGCTGCCTTATACTGGAAAAGAAACACAATGAGCTGTGATCTGCCTGGGGTCTCTTCACAATTTGTAAAATGCTCAAAGGCTATTTCAGGACGAGACATTATATAAAACACAGGATACTGCTGGACTGATTTCAACACCAGAAAGGAAGCAAATTGTCTCCTATTGGTGCTTCTGGCAAAATCCTTTCCTTTATGTGACAGCAGGAAGAGGTTCTAGACTACTAGAAAGCCAGTGCAATGAGCCAGGGTAAAAAGTGTCACTTCAAGAAGCTTTTTATCATGCATGATTTCTTACTTTATTTGTACTTTATGTTAAAGGTTTTTCCCATTCAGTTGCCCACTAGGTCTAGAGAGCTGAGGGTGTGCAGCGCCCAGAGACGGGCTCACTATTTGTCTCTTAGCAACTCTTCTAGCCGCGTGCAACTGCCCTGCTGAATCCACTGGTACAGGAAGCCTAGATGGCAATCTGGGCACGCAAATTATGGAAACAGAAAGAAAAAAGAAAAGTTGCCCCAGATTTTGCAGTGGCCAAATACTAGTTCTTTTTAGAAGTGAAGAATTTCACTCATCTGTCTTGTTTCTTCCAGAGGTTTCAAAAACAAAGCTTTCACTGACACAAGTTGTCGGCCCCAACTAAGAACAATTACTAAGTAGGCCCTGGACATCACTTTTCATGCCCAGAACGTGTATCATTATATCATTCCGTAGGAAACATATCCAAAGCTTTTGGATATAAAGAATCTCTAAAGCTGTGATATGAACAATGGTCTGTGCACTGAGCTAAAAATGACTTGGACAATCTGTGCTATCATCAGAATAGATAATTCCTCTTCCCCCCTAGCAGTGGGATATCAGAAATAAGGAAGTGATATTTCCAAGACAAAATGTACTTTCTGAATCCCACAAAAAATTAGTCACAAGCAGTAATGTGTTAGGAATACGCTGTTATTAAAAAACTGGAACATACACTCAAATCGGAGCTGAAAGAATGACACTGATGACTTAAATCCAAATGTATGAAATTCCTGAGACCCCTAAATGATATCCTCAAATCTTAATAACTTCAAGCATTAGTGCAGATAATAAGGATTACTTTATAAATATGCACGTGTCTGCAATAAATTATTCTCATATTAGTGCTATTCTATAAAAACAATTTGAATTGTTCAGGAAAACAGAGATTTCAACACCTCAGTTAAACAAGAAAACCCTAAGTAAAATGATCCTAGAATGAAAATTCATGCAAACATCCTACCTTCAAAAGTGAGTGTGTCCATACACTAAAGAAACTTATTGAAAACAAACACCTATTTTTGACAAATTTCTTTTTTCTATCTAGGTTGACTGCACTCTAAATCCTCAGGGCTGACTGAACCTAAGAGGCTTTGTGAACAAATTATGTGATCAGCAGCAGGGCAACACAAAGCCAAAAGATCAGACACTTAGAGTCATGTTTTGGACTGATGTGAGTTCTTACACAGATGAACTACAAAGCCCTAGAAGAAACAGAATTCATAATGCTCATGTTGATAGCCCACATCTACAAAGGAGGTGTTACTGTAAAAACATATTCTGGAAGAAAGAAAACCATAGAACATAAAGAAGTCCTGAGTGAGGTCTTGTCCATTGGTTAGAAACCAGATGAAATATTTAGGGTTTTGAGTAGGCTATCTGGCTTAGGACAATTTCATGCTAATAAAAGGAGGCTTTCCTATTAACACACAGTAAAATGTATTTTGCCACAAGATAGATTATTCCATTTTTTAAAGAAGCTTGGCATGAGTATTCTGGGTTTGAAGAACATGTTGAGTTAAAGATGACAGTAAAA
Source organism: Lagopus muta (assembly GCF_023343835.1). NCBI lineage: Eukaryota > Metazoa > Chordata > Aves > Galliformes > Phasianidae > Lagopus > Lagopus muta. The sequence goes on along the minus strand of NC_064439.1, from coordinate 39,045,007 downwards.
AGCATATTAAAAGTTGGAGAGATATGTTCGTTACCTCTCTCCATTTCAGTGCTCTTGTGGGATTCTACCCACTGTCTGTTTGTTTGTTATTTTCCTTAGCAGTTTTGAATTAGGACATTTTATTCATGAGTTCAGATATGCAGAATGGAGGTCTGACCTATGACTTGGATGTGTCATGAAGGAGAAGTCTGACCCTTCTCAGGACATTTTATTTATTTACTAATATTTTACTCTCACTATCATCTTGTTTTGCTTAAAAAAGGCAGGCAGTGACATTATTTCCTACTCATTCTTGGCTCTACTTGCCTGCCCCTTTAATTAAGCTGCAGTTTTCTCTTTTAATAAGCACTGAAGTCACTTGAAAAGTCAGTTTTGCTCACTCTGCAAAATGAAAGTAGTTGATTAATCTGTTCCACCTAATTCACAAAGTGTTTTTGGCATTTTTAAGTGGTTACAGCAATAATTCGCAGATTCTGTTACAACTCTAAGACAAGAGTCTTACTTTATATGCTGCAGGATGGGTGTACAGCACCATCTACATTTTCTGCAGGATCTGTTGCTTTGGTAGACACCACAGCCAGATATAGCAAATTAAGGTATTAAACAGAAGCCAATATCACAAGAAGTGTGATGTTGATGTATATAATATGGTTTGCATCCCAGCCTTTTTAAAAGTTATAGTTTGCTTCCGGAAAGCATTTAGTTCCTTATGAAATATCAGAAACCTACATTCATAGAGCAAGTGGAGAATTTTTTCCCTGAAACTAGTATTACAGTTCCAGTTATCACAGATCGCCATGTCATCTGTGAGCAATTACCTTTCATTTCCTGCTTTAAAACATAGTCAGCTTGCTAAGTCAGACGTCAGTTCATTCTTAAGGTTTGGATGCATTAACAAAGATGTTTGATATGAGATGAAGTTCTGGCCAAGCCTCCTCCACTTTGGTTCTATCAAGAGATATTACTCAAAATTTCTCATTCTGCACTCTAAATTCTCCCTGCTTTTCTGTCTCTACTTCAGACAACCCTTAAATATCCGCAAGAAGAACAGCAACTCTGGATGATTCTTCTCTCTTTTTATGAGCTGTATAAGATATTGTTTCTCCAGGGGAAAGAATACTGCAAACCTAGAGCGATTTCTGTCCCTTTTTCCAGGGCAGTCTTCTCCATCTTTATATGCTACCAAGTTTGCTCTTACATCAGCACATTAGCAAGAATAGTAACCCTGGGGGCCTGATTGGCATTGCAGATTGGAAGAGAAGAAAGAATACATTACTGTTTCTGTGGCAGTTGAACTACATCTTAGAGAAAATTAAAAGCGGCTGTCAAGACATGGTCAGTGCTGTCCACACATAAGAAAGCTCCTTTTTGAAGTCTTTATCTATTTTTCAATCCGTCCAATCATTTTCCCATATTTTTAAGCATTCAGAGGATTGATTCTTTGTTAGCATTTACAGTAAGAACCAGCAGAGCTGCAAACCATTGTAACACATGCCATCTACATGTATTCTATGAATATACGTCTCTCAGAAAGACTGCAAAACAAATCCAACCAATCTGAATGTTCAGAGCATCTCAAAGAAGCTTTGAATTCTTATCAGAAACTCTCCCAAGTATACATTCTCTAAAATTTCTCACTTCCATAACCACAGGAATGTATGTTAGTACTCCCTTATTTTTAATCATCAACAGTTAACATCATTAACAGCATTAGCATCAGTGGACATTGTTGCCAAGTGGAAACATTCTCCACAGAGATGTCTGATTCCTATCACCATTGAACTATAAAGAAAGACAAAATCTCAGCCTCAAGATATATAAAGACTAATTCTTATCGCTTCAATAATGCTCTGACACAGTAAAAACTTCTTTAGAAAAAATATTATCTCAGCTGTGATGGAGTCTCCTATAGAGTCAATGTATGAAATTTCAGTTTTTCAGCTCCTTTGATAAGAAATTAGTGCTACTTAAACCACAGTGATGTCTACAGGTGTCATAGCATAACTTGCTGTTCTTGCTGAACCAGCTCTCCACTAATCTCAGTTTTGCATAGCATCAATCTAACTTTACTCACAAGATTTTTATGGTGGCAGTTTTTGTCACTGTGAAACATTAGAACAAAAAATAACACTTCATTGTGACATCCTTATTGGATAATTAAACTAAAACATACAGAAAAGATGCAACTGGCATAAAGGCACAGGAGAATGGTATTAAAAAAAAAATAAAACACAAAAACTGGTAAAATCCGGTAATGCTACTATGCATCCTCTCAAAACCTGGCATACACAAGAAATCGTACAGTCATTGAATCATTCAGGTTGGAAAAAACCCTTAAGATCATCAAGTCCACTACTAAACCATGTCCTTCAGAGCTACATCCACACATCTATCAAATAGCTTTAGGGACAGTGGCTCCTAGAAAGCCTGTTCCAATAACTAAGAGCAAAATAAAAAGTACCATGTATTTCTTGCAAGTGCTCACTCTTCTGTTCACATACATGAGCTGCCCACTTCAATTCCACATAAATTATTCCAGCAGCCTCTGCCTTCTAGGACATACATTTATACTCTCATTTCTCAACTTCTACAGTCAGTTTCAGCCACATATGAAGGCTATTCTAAAATCTCAATGTGTTTTTTTGTTAGGCATTTCTTCTTGCTGTCTCGATAAAAGAAGATCTGTCTGAAGATTCGGAAAGTAGCAAAGCCGTAGTTTTGGAAACTCTTTAGGTAAGTATTTGAAAAAGAAAAAACAAAAACAAATAAACACAACCAAGTAACTGACTCACTTGCTGTGTCAATTCCATCAAAGAAGATTTATAAATGTAACATACACTGATGTGTTTCTAACTGGAATCTCTGAGTGCAAAACAAGAAGTGCTTTGTTGTACTTCCTAAACAAACTGTTTTGTTCCCCTCTGATACTTACAATTCCCATATAATCTTTAAAGCTGGTATAAGTTTTCAAGGGTTTCAGATTTAGCCGTAGGCAACAACCACCCCAGATTCCATAACAATATTTCCGTGGTCTCTTCTTTGCAATTCCCAGTGTAGTTTCACTTGTTAGTCTTTGTACAACCAATTTCACAAATCCCTTCTATACTGTGCATGACATTTCTTCAGCAGGTCTTTAGTTCTTCCTCAGAAACTAAGATGCTGCATTTTCACTTAAGTTTCAAAGTTGTTTTACACTCTTGTCAAGACACCACGATGCAAAGAGGCAGTTCTGCCAGTCAGCATCAGTACTAAATCACTAGAAAGCTATATTCATGGGTAGGGGGTTTGAAGAAGCTTGAGGTGCTCCTTTACCAAAACTGACACGCTGGACATTAATAATAATAGTAAAACACATGATCAGAACTAGAATGTGGCTGCGAAATGAGACTGCTCAGAAGTCAGAAATGAGAAAATAAGTAGGATCTTTCTATATTCAAAGTGTACAGGTACTGAAAAGCTCCAGCTCGTGCACTGAAGTGGTGTGTCAGGAACTGACTGTGAAAGCATTTTGCTCAGTACCATTGCTTGTATTCATCATGAGGAGTGATCACCTGTCCTTCTGCAAGTGAAAGGAACCACACTGGCACTTCAAGCTAAGAACCTCCAATCAAGCATTTTTCAGCAACCAGTAATCCAATAAGCTGAAGAGAGCAGCGAATTTACAGCCAACTAGCAATATTTAAGAGCTAATTCTGCTACTTGCTCTTAATTGCCTTCTGTGCCACCTGAGTGCAGGTATACTCCTGACTTTTTACCCCAGCTTTTAACCCTACGCCTCCTGGATTTGAACCTCGGATTGTTCTGAACCTTCATTTCTTGGTTCTTGACAAAGCCTTCTCTGACTTCCAAGTTTGTCAGGTCAAGAACTAATTATGAGGTGTACTTTCCAACTCACAGCTTATAACACAGACACTGTATAGTACATGTGCAAGTTGCATAGATGAAGAAATATTAGGTTCTTCCCAATAAAGAAGCAATCTCTAGGGTCTTAAGACCAGAATTGCATCACTAGAAGGAAGTGAAGGTCATAGTACCACTGTGCATAAGACAGCTGGTAAAACAATACTGAAGTGCTTAAACTCCTAGATTCTTTTAAGTCCTGTCAATAATACTTAGAAACTCATCTCATCATTCAAGGTCTGGGCTTGGTGAGGAAAGTACTGGCTATCCCCAAGATTACATCAGATTAGTACAAAAGTTCCACCTGCAAGGAGATGAGAGTTCCACCTGTATGAGATAAGAGAGAGGCTGCTCTATATTCTACCTAATCTGTGTGAGCCGAGTGAAGCTGAGGACCAGTCTGGGCTTCCTATGCCCATAACTCTTCTTTTTTTGCAGTCTGAGCTATAGACACCTATAGATTCCACCAGTCCTTCAAGCAGATGATATCTGGGCCCTTTGAGGGAAGTCTTTGGCCACACTGTTTGCCCAAGGTTTCTTTCATGCTATTTTTGAGAGGGGAAACTGAGTGCTAGGCCTATCACAGTGCAAGCAACTGTACAACACACAAGCTCAGAATGAAGAAAAGGGTGTAATAAGACAAGTTTTATTCAGAATTTCCTGATGCCAACTTATCCAGAACCTAAGCAAAAGAGTGGAATAGACAAAGCCAAACTTCACATTAAACTTAGCCCTACTTAAAAAATCTCAGAACAGTCAGATATTTTACAGTATCTAATGGAGAGAAACAGTTTTACTTGAGTTAATTTTCCTGATAATGTTTCTTCTCACATTGTTTCAGAATTTTTGTCCTGATTGTCAGCAATGCTCTTGCTCGTTCTTCCTCTCCTCACACATGTGAAGAAATTTAGAATAAATGCACAGGTCTGTTTGCTCACAACAATCACCTTAACACAAAAATTGTGTAATTCATTTTAAAAAAATCTGCACAATAAAGATTTCAACTTTTTGGTATCACTCCACTGTAAACGCAATGTCAGAGAAACAATTTCCAATTTCAATCTTTCTCTGAGATGAAACAATTTTCCATGCTTAGTTTTATCACCCATGCCTTATTGTATTGGCAAAATCTCTAAAAGAGTTCCTTTTGCCTGTCAAGATAAAAGAACAAAACACAAAACATACAAAGCCAAAGCGTGCAAAGTGTGTTTCTTTGGAGATCTGTTTATTTATTTTAATTTATTTTTATCCAGTGAACCACTAAATTCTGGATAGGAGTAAATAACATTTCAAATTAACTTATTACATGAACAAAGAGAGCGTTTATTTCCAGAGTGAAAGACACGTACAAAATACATCATTAATTTTAAGATCTCTTCTCAACTACACATTGTGTTAGGGGGAGACTTCAGCTGCCTTGCTGTGTTATGTGCAAGTATATAATACTCCCTTCTTTGTAGGGAGTCAGATCTTGTTCTTAGCTCTTTATATACACAGGTATATGAATGTCTCCCCTTGAGTGAACTATGGATGGGGCATAGATTCTCTTGCTTATAGCATTACTCATTTGCAATCCAAATCCTCTGATCTGATTTTGGGAGAGGAAGAGTTGAATATAAATAACATGAAACACTGTGGGACTAAATTACAGCTGAAGCTTTGTACTTTTTTGTACGGTTATGTCCCACTATCCCCACTTCTTGCAAAGATACAGTCATATCCTTGACACTGTTTGCTGCTGACTCTCCTAGATTTCCGTCATGGAGAATATGAGACACAGCAGCTTAGTTACTTTGCCCTGTAATCTAATCAAGAGGTATTTTGTTCCAGTTGAGTATCAGTAATTGTTGCCCTGCAAGATAACAGCTTTAAAGAACTACAGAGAAAAATTACTAAGAATTTACTTAAAGCTATGATGTTTTGATAGACTTTGGTAGTAATGAAGTTTCCATTTTTTAATCAAATAATGATACCAAAAGTACAAGAGAAAACTATCATGCAGTTTCTTGAAAAGAGTCAGTAAGCACAAACTAATTAGACTTGTTTTGAAAGGGAGTGGTTGGCTAACAAGCAAAACAACAGTTCAAAAATGGGAGGTTTTTCTAAAGCAGAGAGAAAACACACCAAAGAACAAATCTACTAAGATAATAAAAGAGCTAATTATTATCAGAAATAAACATTAAGTAAATCTCTCAGAAGATTTGAACTAGAGTAGTGAGAGACTGAACAAAGAAGTTATCTTTCCCTATATAAATTGCAAACTTGAATGCACGCAAGTGAACGAGGGGGACTTGACAGATGATCTATATGACAAAAAGTTAACAGACTTCTTGAGAACGCAAATAATCACGTTTTCTTGTGAGATAATAACACAAGACTCTTAAGTGAGTGCTAAATGATCAAAAATATATTATCATCTAGCAAACACAAACAGATGCATCTTCTTTGTATGCCCAGAAACCTAGAATTCTCTAATTCTCTAAAACTGCACCATGCTGCAATTCTGAAGTCCAATGTTAGTAAATATTCCTATACTTTTGCAGAGTTTTTCCTCAACTGTTGCTAAGCAGGCAAGGTTTTCGCAAACCAAGCTAAACCATTGTTTTTACTGTTATGTTTGTAGAAGAAGTAAATGATAATGACTGCATCACAGCAACAAAAATTCCTGAAGATAGCATTTGTGGCTTATGAAGAAATGATACTCGTTTCCTTCCACTGAACAGATCTCTCATAGAGGGGAATTTTTTTTTTCCCCCCAATAAGAGCTCATGGATGTTGGGTTACGTGATTATGTCCAAAAAGAAAAGTGTTCCCTCCCTTGAGGTACAGAAAAACTTGAACATCCATGTGGAAACACCTACTAGTTAGAACATCAGAGCAAGCATAGGGAATACACAATCATATTTTATGCCAACCCTTCATTCCTTTCACGTACGTGCTTTTTGGAACACTGGATCAGAAACAACTCTGACTCACAAGGAATTTTAATTGGAGAATTTTAAAACAGAGTGACACTGTGAGAATGGTAATGCTATGCTAAAAGTTAATAATCTAACTGTGCCTCTTCCCAAGACAATGAAATAAGAGAATTTAGTGTCCTCTTTGAATCACAAATTTGCAATCCATCTGTTAGGACTTAAATATTAAGAACACAGAAATCCCAAATCCCCGTTTTATTTTAAAGAGGTCAAAACTGTCATTATGTTCCTTACATTCACTAACAACAAAAAACTATTGATACAAAGTTTGTTATGTCATTCCATGAAAAGATGTAAAATGCAGCTGTAGATACATTCTAAACAATGTATATGTATCCAAACATACAGCTATTTTACTTCCTTCTTTACCTTTCCATTCCAGCTCTACTATTTACTGTGACCTAGTAAGAAACAACAATTAAGGATCTTGGTAACAGGAGACACATCTGGTCAGTAACGGATTCTCAGGAAAGAGCACTTCCAAACTCTATCCTCCCATCACATAATCTGTGAGGTAGCCAACACACTACAATCTAGGGTAGTGTATAATCTTCCTCTGTGCTGGTTGATTATAGGGGAAATAAGAATATTTTAAGTCAGAGTAAAGTGTTCTGAACTGGGAAAACAACACAAGAAAAATCAGAAATGTATTCAATTCATTGCCAAGCTTACTGTCTGGTACAATTCTTTGTGACCTGTTAGGAGGAATTGAGGGAGGAAAAGAGTACATTCTCAAAGGAGAGATGCCAGAAACGTTTGGGCCAATTATTTTCACAACAATATTAGTTGAAATTAGTCTCTCCAGCCACTAACACACTCCTCCCCTCCACCTCAGTATTTTGCAACTGTTAAACTGAAGTAGCTTTTAAGTTTCTAGGAAAGAAGACAGCAAACAACGCTCCTGAAAGAACAACTCTTAGTGTCCCCCAAACTGGAACCAATAAAGAAATCTGTATTGATATCAAAGGACAAAATGTTCTCAGAACAAAGCCACCCTACCACCAACTGTGTCAAATAGTAGCATAAGTTTGTTTTCCAAGGGAGGACATTCAAGACGAGGCACTTTTCCTAGGAAAAATTTAATTCTTCTAACTTGCGTCAAACATGAAAAAATAATAAGCAAACTCCTGAACCCTGAATACCAGGGCATAAACTCAAAGAAGGAAAATACTTTCCCCAAATCCAGTAGAAAGCACATCAGAATTTTCAAACTTTCTGTAGTAAGAGCTTATTGTACAAGCAAGCTTTGTACACACATGACAAAGAAACATAAATAAAAAAGGGGAAGTACTGACTCAAGGGAAACTATTGTAGAAAATGTCTGCCTTCTTCAAAGATCAACAAGGGACTCTGTGCTTTAGGAGAGCTGTGACAAGGACCTGTAGAAGCACTGGATCTTACAGAAACAACCTTACACACCTGAGCATCCAGACATGTTCTGTGTGCTTTTCTGCATACTAATTCATAGAAGTTTACAGCTCAAGACTAAAGAAACTTCAGTATCTCATCCCAGCACATTTCAGTGCAGTACGTAAACACAAGTGATGTGTTTTAATTGGCAGCCACCAGTGACCTGTGCTATGACAGTACAGGATGCAGGTGGACGTGCCATGAATACAGAGAAACAAATCCAACACACATGCCATTGTGCTGGGACCACACGCATAAACACAGAAATTTAAAATACCCTTGGATGTTTTGAGATCAGGCAGAACAAAATCTGGTCTTTGCTTACACAAGTGAACTTAGCTGAGAATGAACAGAGTATGCTTTCCCCTCTGTTGCAAACCTGGAAACCACCAAAAAGGATTCCAGCTTGATATTCCCTGCATGCCAACATGGGGTTCTGACCTGGAAATTACTTTTGGAAGTCTATAAGGCTCCTAATCCTGTCTCCAATGCCATGGATTTGTTCTAAGAAGTACACAATAATCCACTATTTGTTGTGAAAGAAGGAGAACCTTTTATTTTCCATGTTGACTGTCAAATCTGCATTGCACCATTCTACCACTCCCACACCTTCAAGCAGCAAGGAACTGAAAGATTCTGTAAATGCTTCTAATTGTTTCACTTTGACCATATCCACCTCCTTAACAGCAATCTGCCATGACAATTTACCTGCAAGTCAGTACTTTCAAAACTAAAGTAAAAATAACCATTTAACTCAAAAAGCCACAGACTGGTTTGCACAAGTCGACTCAAGGGTAGAATTACAAATCGATGTTTGAAAACATACTCCTGCTACTTGAAAAGCATTCATGTTTAAATTGTGCTTTATTTACCACTCTGCAAAAAAAGCAAAGAATAAATGTGTGAAAGCAGGAACAGTTACACGCTCCTCCCTTAGCATACATAAAGTACTGAATTTACAGAGAGTATTTTTAAAATACCAGAGCTTTCCTCCCCTTCTTGTAGTGGTTTTACTTAGCAATTCTCCAGACAGCAGGAGCCCTAACTGGAAAACAAGAAATTATTTGTATTTGGATGGTAGGAAAAACAGAAGTTCTTTTTGTACAAAACATTTTTAAATTTTTTTTTCACCTTTTGAATAAAAGTTTAAAGAAAATAAGCACTTTATTGATGAGCCGGTTCTTAAAATTTTACTATTTTATTATCAAAGAAACCAGAATTTCAGAAGGAATAACAATTTTTACTGAAGGTTTTTTATATTAATGTGTGTGTGTGTATATATATATATATATATATATATATATATATAGACTTGTGAACTAATGTAATTAAATTTTCAAAATCTACTGAGCAAGACCATATGCAACCTGAAGTCATTCGTGCTTTGAGCACGCATTAGAATCTGATTACAAATCCAAATTTTACAAAATTTCTAAGTAGTAGAGACATTTCTATTATGTTTTATATTCAAATTAATTGGCTAAAAGCATTCAGGTAGGCCAGATTCAGAGTAAGGCTGAAACAACCGCTTAGTCCCAGTGTCAGTACAACTGCTAACAACCACCACATGACTCTACACTACATGCTGTGGTCATGTCCTTGTTCTCTTTCTTGCCTCATCTTTATGTTTTAAATTACCACCTATTTAATTCAAATTCTTGGCAAATCCTGGTAGAAAATATTTCTTTGTGAAATGTTTGTTATTCATATTATCTCAGCCAAAGACTGAAAAATGATCAATGTAAGCTTGACTGTTCTTTCAACAAATTATAATGACCAACTACAATAACAGCTGCAATGGCTAATCCTGATTACATTTATAAGATTAGTGTCTTGTGTTGCTTCCACGTTCTGTATTGATTTACTGGACTGAGATTTTTCTTCCTGATTTTGAAGTATCTAAGCTGCAGGAAACACTAGCATCTTAAAAGTAGGAAGATAGATTTAACACAAAGCTAATTAAAGCATTACATTTTGGTCTTACAGATCTGATGACTAGAATGTGCTTATGCTTTTACTGGCAGACAATGGATAAATGCCAGCATAGCCTTTTTTTTTTTTTTCCCCATAAACACAGCTGTTCGTACTGAATCAGTTCTCGTAATTTCCCAATTGACCCATAATGAAAGATAACAGCCAGCTTTAAAGCACCAGTTAATATTCATTCTTAACCCAGGTTTGTGAGAGTGCCTTTGCAATAAGCATAGTTTGTGAAGGTGAAACTGGAGATGCACGTGTGCACACAGAAAATATATATGTATATTCCTTCTATAGAGAAAAAGGAAACATACAGTGCCATTGAAATGGGATGGCAAATACATGAAAATTACCAGATGGACAGCTCAGAGAATGAGGTTCTGCCTTGGTCACTGAGTAACAGCCACCCAATCAATGGTATGATGAACATGTCATTACACTACGCTGTCTGCGCCATAATCTGGAGATAATTCAGATTCCAGAGATTTAAAGACTTTCTGAATATTTCATTAAATAATTATCCTACAGGAAAAAATAACTCTTCTTCTTATCTCTTAGTCATAACAACTGGGAAACTCCAGATGCCATGAGCATGGACAGTGACAGTATTGTTTGGTTGATGTTTGGGGAAAAAAAAAAAAAAATGTCAGGATAATCCACACCTACTTGTCAGATCCTACCTGTAAGCATATTTGCAATCCTTAAGATCCTGACCATTTCAGCTTTTTCTGCTGCAAGAAGTGAAGGTAGAGACAAATCTGCCATATTTAACAGATAAAGCCAAAGGTGGAGACTCCTGAGTAGATTAAGAAACAGTAACAATACAGTATTTGCTGATGATTAATATTTTTTGCTGTGGAAAAGTCCAGTCTTTGACTGATCTTGACTGCGCAAGATCTGTTGATGTTGAGACTGTGTTTTGTGAAGACTGAGATAGTAGCTTGTTTAAGAAACTGTGTAACCATTGCTGCATTGAAGCATCCAGAATTTTTCTGAGATTCTCTCTTCCGACCAAGTTTAAGTATCCACCAAACAGTTACTTTGGTGTGTAGTGAAGCAAAGATCAGGTAGGCAAAAGGTACTCAAAAAAATATGCCATCAGAAGCTATCAGACTTAATCCACACTCCCACACTGAATCACAGCATGCAATGAATCTCCATAATTGATAGTTAATAATTTTCTTTGTCTATTCCAGTTGGGTAACTATGATGGAAACAAGGACAACTGGTTTTGAAATTATTTTCTTTTGAAAGTCTAGGTAAGAAGAGCTGGTAATGCCAAAAGTTAAGTGCACTGCATTTTTATGAGTAAAATCATATTTTTAACTGCCCCAGGAAAGGAAATTTATTGGTATATACTACAAAGAGAGCGAGACTGTTAGCTTTGAATATATTTAGCTAATAACCATTTTAAATATATTTTTTCGTTTAGCTCTGCGAGAATCTGGCATGTGTTTTCCAAGGTTGGGTGATATGCTTCAATTGGGAAGTAGGTCTCTCTAATGGAAAGGATTTACTGACAACACTGGTTTTGTTTTTATCTGCATCAGCTGGGACATAATACTGAAACGTAGCCCAGAAGACCTGTCAGTTAGAGATCAGCATTCTTAGGAGGTAACAAAACTTGATGATAGCAAAAATATCTCAGGCACACACAAAGAAAAATATGTTGAGTTGTTCCAATTTGCTAATGGAAATACTATTTTGTTCAGTGGTTCTCAAGCATGTGAAGAAGTGTAAGGAGCTTTATTTGGCAATGCATTCGCAGATAGATTAAAATGGGAAGGAAATAGCTCTAGTCACAGGCATGTCCCTTCTATCAGAATCATTTTGATAAAACTCAGTAGTGAAAAATTATGTCATTAGCTTCATATATTTGAAGACAAAGGTAATTTAGGCAGCAGCCCATTAACAGGTGACCTGAGATGCAGCTCAGCAAAAATAAGCAAATTAGGATCAATATAAAATAAAGATCACCCCATTATTTCCTTTTTGACACTATAATCCAACTGTGCTATGCAAAGTTCCCTCTATGACCTCAGCTATTTTCCCAGGAACCAGAAAGCTGAAAAGCAGTCTAGAAGTAAAAAGCAGTTTTTAAACAGGCAATAATATCTCATTACCTCAATGCTAAAACAATATATATTCTCACAGCAAGTAACATATTCCTTCATATGAAAACATAACCATACACACACTGAGGTCTTCATTTGAGCTGTTATTCACAGAGGGCAAGTCGTAGTAGTCACAGGAATAAAACAGTTAAACAAAAACAGATCCACCCATAGGTACTTGTTTGTACTAGATTTGCTTTCTGATTTTTCTGGACCATCAGGAAGACTGTAGATGGAAAGGGAGGGAAAAGTTAACTAGAAAATTATGCGTAACTTATCCTTTACCTCAAAGAGAAAATGAGTACAAAAGGGCATATCAGATAAAGAAAAGCCACTGGACTCAAATCAACAAGAAACAATTAATTGTGGATTATAATTGTTAGTTTGGTCATCAGCTGCTGTATTTGCAGTATTTATGTGGTTTTGTTTTCATTTTTTCCCCCTCACAGTAAGGTCTACATTAGAGGGGGAAAAAAAACAGATGAGACAAAACTGTGTTTTGGAACTTTGGAAATACAAGGGCAAGACCTAAATTTCATCAGAACTATCTCCCTATGAGCTTGTGGAAGAACATAAGTTCAGAAAACTGGCATCACCAAAGAGAGCATAAACTATTCATTTCAGGGCTGCAGGATTCCATTTAACTTGCCTTTCTGAACACATAAATGAGTGACTGAATGAATGATAATTTAATTCAGTTCTCAGCAGTCACACAGTGACAAAAACAGTCGAAAACACACTTAGTAATACTTTATATAAGCAATATCATGGCCACTTAAAGGGGATGAGTTTTTCATGGTGATTTGATCTGCCTCACTTACATGCTGTGCCATGAGGAGCTGCAGGCTGCTTCTGCCAGCAGGTGGGTTTTTAAGCCCTGCTTTCAAGAGCATTTCAATGGCTGGCACTTTCAAGCTTGCTACAAGGGCAGCTCGAGCTACACAAGCATGGCTATACTCTCAAAACTCCTGCTGGACTTGCTGACAAAGTTTTGGTGCTTGAAAACCTGTATCACCTCATACATCACAAACTGCACCATCAACACACACCTCCTCTACAGCTGCAGACGTATCCAGGACTTTTTCCCCACTACCTTTGTTATATCTGGGATAGAGTTGATTTTCTTCAGTAGTGGCTGATGTGATTTTATGTTTTGGCTTCAGGAGAAAAACAAAGTTCATAGCACGGTGATATTTCAGTTGTGTCGAGCAGTGCTTTACAGAACAAATGATCTTTCAGCCTCTCTCGTTTTGTAAATATATACACATATATGCAGAAGAGAAACAATAGGCTTCTATTTTTATTTTTTGACACTTTAAAGGGCTTCAGCCTTGCTGTGAGCATCTCATAGGCTTTCATATACTACTGGCGTTAACAGAATTAACTCCTTACATTTCCAGCAGAAACAGGTGGATGCAAAGAGTAAGATTGAAAAACTAGGTGGAAGTGATACATTGTAAAACATTTATGAACCAGCTTCACATAAAGTAGCCCGAATCCCCATATGTTATGCTTATATTAATCTGAATTTTTATGCTAGAGTACCGCTCCTATGAAGAAAGGTTAAGGGAACTGAGCTTGTTTAGCATAGTGATATGACAAGGGGGAACCATTTTTAACTGAGATAGGGGAGGTTTATGTTGGATATTACAAGGAAGTTTTTCACACAGAGGTGGTGATGCACTGGAACAGGTTGCCCAAGGAGGCTGTGGATGCCCCATCTCTGGAAGCATTCAAGGCCAGGCTGGATGTGGCTCTGAGCAGCCTGGTCTGCTGGTTGGTGTCCTTGCACATAGCAGGGGGGTTGAAAGGAGATGATCATTGTGTCCCTTTTTAACCCAGGTTATTCTATGATTCTTCCCTCTTAGTGGAAGATCTTGGTGAGAAATTTTAGCAGACTAGGATATGGTTTGTAGGAGAAAGTTATGACACTTTTTTTTGTTATGATAGCAGATATTAAGGAGTAGCAGAATTTCAATAGGTCTGACTTTAAAGTTCTATATTGTGTGTAAATGGCAGTGATTTTTGAGACAAACCCACATATTAAAAGCAGCTCTAACAAACAAGTACTTTCCTAAATGCAGTGATAATTCAAACTATATAACCAAATGTTCCAGCCCATTCAGATCTAGTTTTGTCAGACATTCCTAAGCCATACTATGTAAAGAAATGCACACACACCAAACAACACCAAACAAACATAAAAGCAAACAAGAAACCCCAAGGTAATCACTTTACAAGACTTATTTATTTTGTTATAAAGTCAGGCTTTTGGAAAATTTTCAAGACAATTCTTACTCTTGAATGAATGCCCTTGCAAACTTCACAAATATATAGGACACGCAAGCCAATCTCTGAAGACACAACGAACCGGCATCCAGCTGAACAAATCACAGTGCTCCACTCTCTCACTCACATCCCTCGATCCACACAAAAGTTGGAAAGTAGAATTATTCTGGATTAAGTGAGTGCTGACCAATTGCCTTGCCTATCCTTCGCTTTTTTTTTTTTAGATTTTAATTTTATAAAACAAATAAAAATGCTACCTTGACAAAATCCACCCACTTGTTGTATTCTTACATACAGTCAAGACTGTTTTTTTGAAATGCTTTCAAATTGCACTTACTGACAGGATAACTGAATGCTTGGTCTATTACTCTCGAATCCCCATAGCCATGACATTATTCAAATACTGCTGATACAACGGTCTCACATACAGCTGCTTCTGCTAACACACTCCAGGAAGAATTTTATTGTGACAGCTTATGAAGAAATTTACATAATCAAAGGAAATGTGATAACACTTCAAGTGTCCAGTAACCAGTGCTTCATCACAGCACAACACCTACAGGAAGTGTATATGACATCCACATGAGTACTAAATGAGTCCATAAGGATTAGTGCTATTAAAATGAATACCAGATGCATCAACAAGGGACTGCGTAAAACAAAATGCTGCACAAATGTTTGCATCCCGATCCCAGCTTTCAAATAACATCAGCATATTACCCTAAAATCATTACTTCGCCATTCTAGCTCCTTTCCTAGGGAGCTCTAATGATAGTTCTTGCCCTACAGTGAATTCATATTGCATCTGGCACAGGAAATTTGGCATTTCAATTTACATAACTGTTTTCAATTGCACAAATTTGCTGTTCCCTAATTCTCAGTGTACTTTGGACAATAGTTTTCAATGCTTGACTGAGAAAGAGCAAAACTCTGAGCCAAACAACTTTTATTTCCCTCCCTCCTCTTCTGTCGAGGAGTTCTCATGCTGTTTCTAATGGAGATAAAAGCAGGTTAAAAGTCAGATTTCAGAGAATGCAGGTTGTCCATCATTTTGCCTAGTTTAATTTGGATAGCTGTGACTGATTGACAGAGACTGAATTGTGTATTACAAGTGAGAACTGTAGTCTGGGTGAAAATCCAGACAGCAAGATGTATGACATTTCCCAGGAAATAGCATTCTCATTTAAGTCTGATCAAAAGAGACAAAGATAAAGGACAGTACTTCCGTAAAACCAAGCAAAATCTGTACAGCTTTATTATTAGCCGAGTTTCAACTGCTGCTATGGAAGGCAGAATATGTACAACTCCAGGGTGCACATTTCTGAATTTTAAAGGAATAAACTATGGAAAAACAGTGGCATACACCACACACAATCTGTGTGAAGTGTCAGTGCAGGATTCAGAATGAAGACAAGGGACAAGAGGCACAGGTAAACCGGAGAGCAGGGAATGCGTCACATAAATCAGAGCAAGTTCCAAGTGTCTGTAGACCCTCCAGCTTAATCAACAATAAAAGAAAGCCTGAGAAATTCTTGTAAATCTTGAGAAATGCCATTCTAGTCCAACTAAGGGTGTCAGCTCACACACTGCAGCTATTTACATTTGTATAAAGAAGAAGACAGCTGATATGAGGAAATTATATAAAACTACAGCTAAACAAGCCAGAGCCTGGTTAATCTGATTGACAGTTTCCCTGCTGAAAGAAGCACCAGCAATAAAATCGTCCTTCTCCTCGCACTCAACATCCCATTGTTTGCAGGTATTTTGCTCATTTTTTCACCACTTGCTACTGTAATATACGGCTTGCCTGTTATTATCAGCCTGTGGCACAACATCTAGTCTTTTTGCAGCAGCAGCCCATTCTCAGTGTTTTGTGTGTTTGGGGTCTGAGATTTGAGAACCATCAACTGGGTTTCTGAACAGAGCATGAGCAGCACCTTCCTCATTCGGTACAAAGAAATCTGCCAACAGGGCAAACATAGCCACAGAGAATGGTCCCTGTTACCAGCTCGCAGTGATACATGTGGCTCTCCTTGATGAGACAACAACAGAGAACTGATAAGCAACAGATCTTAAGGGAAGCTCAATGTCTGAATGGGGAGCAGTGTCTGGTGCATTCTGGCTATTTTGAAGACAGCAATGGCAGTCACAGGGAAGTCATGGGACAAGGAGATAATCAGAATTTCCAAGTGGAGAAGTAGAATTAATTGAAGCGGATCCATGAATGGAAACACAATGCCAAATTTCTGAAGTACATCTCAACCACAGAAAAGATGGGAAAGATTGGTCTGTGCAAATACCTTCTGTCGTGCCAAAGCCTCCTTGGCAGCCTAGGTTTTTGTCTGTTACTAATACGTTTTTGTTAACTGCTGCCACCATTCCACACACCACAGCTGTTCATCCATTTCCACATCTCACTGCTGTGTCTCAGTACTTTCCATGGCCTTTTTATCTACTCTCCCCTTACCAGAAAGAAAATACCCCAATCTTGGCAGTGGCAGGATAGACAAGAGACTAAATAGGTAGGTTTAGCTTTTGGCCAAACAATCTTTGCAATAGAACCAAACAAAGCCAAAGAAACACAAACTGTAATATATGTAGCTTAGTTACTGCTTTCACAGATTTTTGTTTGATATTTTCTTGTTTACAAATACACTTCGCAGAATAAGTGACCACTGGCATCTAGAATGCCAACTAAATTGAACAGTTTTAAGAGATCCTTGGGCAGTAATTTTGAAGAGAAGTTACTGTTTTATTTAAGACAGAGTATAAACACATACAGAATACTCCTAATAATTGCAGGTATAAAGTGCACTGTGAAATACATATATAGACATACCTGTGTTCCTATAGGTGCATAGAGTGCTATGGACTTGCTGCACTCTCTTAAAATACATACGAGTTTTGGTTTACATCACTGAGGCCTTTCAATTATGAAGAGAATAAATTTCCATCATTAAAGCAGAAATCCACAGAAGGTAAACGAATTGAAACTATATTAGTTGCTTTATTATTGCAGTTAAAAACAAGAAAAATAGATCCAAACCCTAGAGTCTGTGTTGAGTCTACTAATGCCGCTGCCAATGAGTTAAAATTTCAGCTCCTATGTTTGCCATTGGATACAGTTCAGATTATTTTTACAATATGTGCTTCGACAGGGAGGTCTGAAAGAGAACTGCCAAACTCCTCCTTTCCCATATTCACAAAATCATGAATAATCAACTCAATTCTTCCTTAACTCTCCCAATTTTTTGTTATTATGGAAATACAAAAAAAAAAAAAAAAAAAAAAAAAAGCAGTAAAGAGCAATAATATATAAAAATTTCAGCAGTTTTCTAGTGCTAGCTTTTTCAGTTTAAATGGCTGCAATGGTTTAAGGCATGGATATAGAAGAGAAATTCTGTTCTGAAGACTTCTACAACTCCAGTGATGTCAACAGGATTTAGATGAATTTTGCTGTTTTATATATAATATATATGTGCATGTGTATATATATTTTAGCTTAAAGAATCTTTGAGCTTGAAAAACTGCAAAAATGTTATTTATGCTATCTCATTAATTTACAGATACCGTAGGATTATGCAACTTCTGATCATTTCATACTCAGTAAATGATTCGACACTTGATCAAATCCCCATTCAGAAATGGAATAGAGAGCATCCACTTTTAAATTCTTGGAATCCCAATAAAAACGTATTGTGTCAAAGACAGCTTGATGAAATAACCTATTGTTTATAGTAATATTTCAGGGGAAAAGAGAGAAGATTAAACAACCCATCATTTTGTAGACTACAAAGACCATGTATTTGAATCACATAATGTGGTTATAAAAGGTCTATTTAAATTCACATCCAAAGGCAGAGTAGTTCAGATCAGCTTCAATGCAATCTGTGTACAGGCACTCAGGCAGAATCACAAGTGAAAATGGTCCATTTTCCTTTTTATGATTTCTGAAGAGCAGGTACAAATGACAAAAAAGCATTTGAGTTTTTACATGAGTCTGACTGAGATCTGAAAGCTGAATGTCAAGAACAGTATTTCATAAATCTCTGTGGCAGTGCCTCTTGCTTTCTCTGTAGAAAACAGCTGCTAATAGCTGCTCTATTTCGGTGGTACTGTGCTGGGCTTTTTTTTTTTTTTTTCCTGCAGCTGTCCTCAATGCAACATTTTCAAAATGTTTAAATAAACTGCTGGTTTTGGTAGTAAAGATGGTACGGTTTGAAGAACGCTGAACAAGTGCCACCAGGCCAGTAACAGACTGCTTTCTGATCCTGTCTGAAGCAGACACTATCAAATTCTCCTGGTTTCATTACAAAGAATAATTATGGATTGAATTCCTCCAAATGGGAACAGTATCAAACATTTAATCCTACCTTTAGAAGTTTTTCCATACTGCCTACAAAAGCCACTGCATTGTGTAAACCTCAGTAGAGCCTCATAAAATGAGGTTAAATGGAAAAAAAGAAATTCCACATTGCTCTATAAGATTATCCACTTTACATCTGAGTAATTCTTCTAATATTTCAGCTATTAGTGTTGGTTTTTTTTCATTTCTCATGTAAGAATTGTCTTCCTCTACTTTTGGCCTTTAAAAAGTTGTCTATGACGTGTTAGCTGAATGTTGGAGAATTCCAGAATTGACAGACATCAGTACATGACTCTACAAATCCTTTTTAGCAGGCTCAAAACATCTTGGTAAGCTCACAGTCAAAAGGAAATTTTGCCTAACCTTACCCACACAATCAAAGTGTTTCAGTGAAGGGAAAGAAAAAAAGTAATCTTTGACTGAATAATAGCGGAACCCTGAAGGTCTATGCAATTGAGAACTCCTCTTCTAATCTACGTTCATTTCAAGCTGAGCATTTCATTAAAGGAATGTTGAAAGAAAGGTTTCCATTGAAACAGGGGCAAAACAACTAACCAGCTGGAGTTGCTTGTTCTGGCTACTGCCTCCGTACTAGTGCTGCCATTTGGGGAAACATTATGGATGAAGAGACAGTTGCAGAGCAGTTCATGGAATAAAAAGACAGGAGTAGAGATGGAAGGGCTTGTGAGACTAACTTGTGCAAATACAGATCAACCAAGCTACGCAGTACCTGGCCTGACATCAACATGTCTGAGGAATTTCCACTATTGGACACACTATTGATTATCAAAAAGCACTAAGACCAGAGTATATTTGAGACAAGTTTGAGAGAGCTCCTTGTGGAAAAGAGTGCTCCTACAATTATCACAACATAAAGGTCAGTTTCAGCCTTGTTTTGTTAGGGCTCTGCTTCATTTTTGTGTTTGATTAGTCCTTAGGAACTTGTCTTTCCCTAAGAAATCAATGCCAATCCTCTTCTGTGGTTGGCTGATGTAGATCCAACTTGAGTCTACTTTAGTAACCAGCTCTGAGAACATCAGGAAGGGTTCACAGAGCAGGACTTTCATATCATTCACAATTTATGGATTGATGCTCATGGACTTCCACACATTCCTGTGGACAGACCCTCAAAACCAGGAAGAAATGAACATGAACAAAATCAAGAAAGGATGTAATATGTTCAAACCCAAGCTTTGATCTGTAGACAACTCTATGAGCAAATACAACGATGTCAGTGGCAGCCTACAGCACTCAGTGTATTTTCCACAACTGCCTCAACATCTGCACCTTTATATTAATTAATGCTGAATCTGGAAACTCTTGTTTGCTAAGAGCAGACAGGAGCTCCTCCAGTTCATAATTCCAAATACTACTGTTAAATGTTAAAAAGCATCTTTACCATTTTCTAATGCTTTTTATGACATGAACTCCTGTTCATATAATGAATATCCTTCCAAGATTTTTTCTGTTTTGCCATTTGTGGCTTTCTACTCTCCTTGTGAACAGTTTTGCAGATGGTTTTCATTTGGAAGCTTAAGTGAGGTGATCTTCTACATTGTTATGACTGGCTTTCTTTCAACAAAATGCAGTATTTGCTCTGGTCCCCAAGAACATAACATGCAAGAAATTTTCTTCAAAATTATTAGGAATTTTGGCCAATTTCAATCTCTATATAAACATTTGTCTACTCTGCTTCATTGTTTATCCCTCTTAAAGAGAGGGATGAGGTGCAACTGAGTGGTGAGGGAACATAAATATTCAATTAGTTATGCTGCTATAAGTTAATTAATCAAAACAGTCAGGAATCGGTAAAGGGAGGATGATAGTCAAGTGACACATCTTCTCATAGAGACATTGATAAGCCTATCTATTCAAAGTAGATTGCTTAGACTAGCAAAACGTGTAGGCAATGTTTTACATCAGCCTTTAAGAGTTCAGTGAATCTAGCAGTATACTTAAAATTGGCACCAGATATTGAACTGTATTCAAATTTAGAACAAACCTAGGAAAAAAAAACAAAGCCTAACTACAGTTGTAACATTTAAATGACAGTGCTCTCTGCCTTGGGATCAGTAGCCTTAGGGTCTTTCTTCTACTAACGTGAAATACACATACTAAGGAAAGCAATGTTACCCAGTATCTTTTCTATAGTACAGCAACCACTGGAGTTGGAACAGTGAGAAAGTCTGTTTTATATCACACCTGTAAGCAATCATATTGCTATTTTACCTTTGAAAGACAGAATTTGATGTGTGATAATTGTTTTCTAATTTATAAAGTCAAAGATGATGTTATTTTAAGGATTAGAATGATGTTACACCAGATGACACTTTTTTACTGACTAGTTGTTCTCTCCATTGGCTTGCAGACCAGTCAGGTAATTTGACAGGACTTGTAGTCAAGAATTTCTGAATCAGTTTGTCAAACAATTATCAGATAATTGTAAACTTAGAACAATTCTGGGCAGAAGCATGCTCAAGACTGATTTCCACATGAGAATCATTTTTAAGAAAACTGATATTTGTACTGGAACAAATAAGCACATTAATTACAGATAATGAAATATTTTGTGTACAGAAAAATTAAGACGAGATTCCCTGTTAGAAACCCTGATGGATCAAAATAATCTGCTTCTCCTTAGGTGTCTTACGTACCACCTATAGCAACAGGTCATGTGGGCAGATCAGAGTTCTAGATCTGAGAAGTGGGGCTCTAAAGATACCTGACCAAGTCTGTGGTGCAGCATCTGCTTGCTGAGGAGACCTTAATATCATCTGGGAAAAATTCAGACTACAGAGTCTGCAAGATTTTGTTGCTGCAGAAGTCACTTAATGGTGTATGCCACTCCTTTCCATGAGTCATCCCCATAAGCAGTGCAAAATGAACTGGGCACTTCAGCTGAAAAAGGACACTAAATGTACAACAATATGAATAAACTATTTTAGATTTCTTTTCCTTCTGCCTCCAATCTCAGAATACTACTATAGCCAACAAGACCAGTGACATTTAAAGGACACCAAGCAATTTTGCTGTTGTTCAGGATCAGTCTTCAATTATCAAGAAACACTGAGTCTATGAAAAATCATGTGAAGCCTCTCTGAAGATATCAGTGCAGAGGAGTCTAGCCAAAATTTGTCAACAGCTATTTTTCTATTTATTATCCCTCTGCTTTTTCAGTTGGATATGTTGTCTACAAGCACTTTCATCATCATCTTCATGTCGTAAGCCAACTCTTGTGCTCCACCTCAGGTACAATAAGCAGGAAAACCATGCTGGAAGTATCCACGTGAAAGACAAGATTGAATACCTGACAAAGCATGATTATTCAGCAATACTAACTAACATGCCAAGAGGAACAGAATACTAAATTCTTCTATTAATGTTAGTTTAAGGAACAACTGGAGAAGAGAGATGTCCTGAGGGAAAACTTTCAATTAGCCTCACACAACGTGGAAGAAGCTATCTCAAATTTTAATCCCTAGCATCCAAGATGGAAGCAGAAAATGACTGTGTCAATTCAAAGCTAAAACTAAGCAAATCTCAGAGTTCAAAAAGTTGCAAATTTTCACTTCCTATTAGCCTGGCTGGTTAGTGAGGAAGATGCATCTGTCTGCATTGCAGTTTGATAACACTACAAGCATTTTTGCAGGATTTCATAGATTAGCATCATGACTATGGTTTCATGTACTATTTAAAAAAACGAGGGAATATCTGACCTTATATTTTTGTATTTTATTCTGCTCAGAATTTAAGTCAGTCAGTTCTGTTAAAGCTCCTGGAGTTTGTAGGTTTTCTTATGCAGACATAATCAACGTTCTGTCAGAAAAACAATTTAAGTATATGTACTTTTTTTTTTTTGTACTATACATTCATTTGTATAAGCATAATAATGCCATAAAAGATTTTCTCAGTGCATTTTTCTCTATTAGAAGAATTTAAATTCAAGGTCTAAATGCTCATTTGGTGGGTTATACCAACACAGATTCTTTTAAGTACTTCTGAAATAGGTGCCAACAGATGCTAGGAATCATAGGGAAGTACAACACTAAATAATCAGTGTATCAGTTCAGTCTACTTTCAGTGATGGTAGAAAGTGCAAGGGCATTCTCTGCTCATTTAATGTCGTTTATTTTTTACGTATTCTCCTACATCTTAACAACAATTCTTGGAATTTTAGATTTTGTAGTCATTTAATGCATGTCTTGCCATTTACTTGATGTCTCACATTTCATTACCTTGATCATGACTCTTCATAGCCAGCAGTCCCGTTCATCAGAGAGTCATGCTGTGAAGAGAACTGTCTAACTTGATTGTACCCAAGAGACAAGAGGCAATTCATGATATTACAGACATCATTGTTGATGTCAACAGAATGAGTTACTGCTAAGATAAAGCTGGCAGATGGAACCCAGACAAATCAAAAATTGGAAAATACTACAGTTGGCTGCCAGTGTGAATTACTTTCAGGTGGTTAGGTTTATCTCTAATTAAGATGGCACTCTCAGCATGCAATCCTAATGAGCCCTCAGCAAAGGCATAGTCCTAATTCTCAGCTTATATAGTTACATTTCTCAAAGGCTGGTTTCTATGCAACAAGTGAGCCATATCAAGTATCTTGCCTTTGCTAAAGCATAGTAGGAGTCAGAAGAGATTGAAAATTTGACTAGTTTGTGTAGATGCTCGTTTCTAAAAAGTATTGGAGGAAAAAAAGAAAAAAGAACCTTTGTAATTTACCATATCAGTACGCTGGGGGAAATTTGTCATTTTTGAGAAGAAATCTGGAATATGGAAGTTTATGCTTACTCAAATGCTATAAAGATACTGTAATACATGACACAAGATTCTTCCTTGAAAACTTTAGGTTATTTGAAAGCAGATTTCAAAGCCCTGAAAAATAATAGACTTCCAGCATGGTAGTCTTGTGGTTAAGTGAGCTGTGTAACAAAGATCTGATACAGAAAACTGACAAAGTAGTATAAAGGTTAGGTATTTTGTAGGGATGCATGCTGAAAAGGTTGTAAGGCTAGCAGGCAGAAGACATGAGCTTTATTCCTGGCTGAATCACAGAATTCTTCTATTGCTTTTAGAAAAGCTATTTTCTCTACTACAAAGAGAACAAAAAAAAAAAAAAAAAAGTAAAAGTAAATATGCAGCCTCAGTAGCTGCTTTCCATCTGTAACGCCAAGATACAATTCCTTGTCTCCTGGGCACTTAATGACAGCTGTTGTTTACAGCATCCTTGAGCCTAGACTTCAAACATGTTAGTTAATGTGATACCCTAATTATAAGACAAATGTTTGTCCAGAACCAACTTAACTCATTATTTTCAAAACAAGGAGCAATTTTGACTCAGAAACATATTTGAGATGAGTAGATTTTAATGTATTGAAATAAAGAATAAAGTAATTTTTTTGAAATCTATAGATAAAAAGACTTACCTTCCCTGTCAGCATCATGGTAGATCCATCACTGTGCGGCTTATCTAGTTTACCACGTAACAGTGGTGATACTAAGCAAAATGTCTTTCAAATTTAGTTTCCTCTAGAACGATTCCTCATAAGGCAATAAGTACTTCTCATACATTTCTAGATTATTATCAACACAAATCAACTTATTTAGAAGTGCTCATATTACAGGTATAAGTAAGGATCTGCATGGTCTTCATGCTACATTAGTAGTCAAATTTACATTTTGTTGAAAAGTCTTGCCCACTTCCAGTTTTCACTTAATACTTTCTTACAGGTACCAATACTTGGAGCATTTGGGAAAAGTCTGACTCAGCTTGGTGAAAAACATGAAGCGCCAGATGTTCAGCTAATGTGATTCAGTGTTGAAGAAAATTAGTTTGGCAAGGAAATTTTTGTTACTGTGTCCATGCTGGTGTGAGCAACTGAACCCAGCATAACATGGCATCAAATTTCTTGCAACAAGGACTGAAAATACACAGGTTGATTTACAAGGAAAGGCTTCTCCATTCCTCCTCCCTTTGCCCCCCCTTGTCACTACCTCAAAAAGATACTAATGTGAAATATCAATACTAAAGAGAGTTCCTGGAGTTCTGATCTAACATGGATATGCTAAATACTGATTTAAGAAACTCGTATCTTCTTGAGCAACTGATTTCTCTCACTATAGATTAATCTGGTAACAATTTCCTTCTCATCTCTCCCTAGCCATGAGAACCTTCATCTTCATTTACATTCTTTCACCTTAAAGTTAAGCATTGTCAGATGTTAACATAGACACTAAGAATTAATGTCACTGTTAGAGCTGGTTGGGAATTTTCTATGATTTTATCATGAGGAAATTCCAAACAATATTAGATAACAGGCAAGTCAGCATTGCAGTGAAAGACTAGGGTTAATACATGTTATGCAGTTTCAAGAATCATCTTATTTTGATATTTTCAATTTGAAACACTTCATCCCTTGGTCAAAAAGTAACCTCAGTTTTGAAATTCAGTTATTAGATGAAGATCTCTCATGAAGATTTACTGAAAGTATTCAGAACACCATAAATAAGTGAACTCTAATGATTTGTTCTGAAATGCTATACTGTAAGGTATGATTTTTTTTTTCCCCTTTTTGTTTCTCTTGATAAACCTTGGCATATGGCTTGCAACACAGAAGAACACTTTCTTGTGGTTGCCAGAAAGTACTGGGACAGAACTACTCAGACTCTGTTCAGTTTACAAAAAAAAAAAATCCCCAGACAGGAAAAAATGATGCCAAAGTGATTAGAAAAGCTTTGTATGACAGGGAGCCAAGAACTTAGAATCTTGTGAGACTCCAGCTAGAGCTGAAAGGCTTCTCACAAGCATCTTATCGTATCCTGAAGATTAGATCAAGTGTCCTTAACTAGGCCTGAGAGAAGTTCCTGTTCATAAGAATGTCAACAGATGGCAATTCTCCAGTGATTCTCTTCCAGATTTCAAATATCTCCAGCTGTACAGATGCAGCTACCAGTAGAACCCCATCTTTTCCAGGCCCTGACCTTAAGAATTAGCTTTGGAAACAGAGAAAGATTGAGAATCCATGCCTAATATCCACTGAATCTATACTCAAGCCTTACAGTACAGAAGTCTTTAGAGCCACAAAATAGGTGTCAGAACTGGTCAAGGATTGTTTTAGAACAACTTATTAAATGAACTATACCTAATAGGTTTTGTTTGTTCCTGCTCGTAACAGGTATTCTTTGGGTGAAATACACTAACAGAAAATAGCAGTGGGATAAGATAACATGACCATACTTCTCTGTGACAACTAATTTCTGATGGAGGGATTACTGTTCTGTTAGGACCATACTGTTAGCCCCTTTATCAAAATCCTATTTTGTCTGCTCTTGGAAAGGATGGTTCCAGGCATGGAAAACAATAATCCAAGCAATAGATGAATACCTGCTACCCAGTGAGACTGGGAAAAGGTTGGAAGGATTAGGTTAGAATGTTAGAATGTAGAAGCAGCGCAATGGAAGACAAAATCCTCTCTTTTTCCTAGGGAAAATCACAAAAAACAGGCTGGTGATTTTACCAGAAGGTTTTAGGATGATCCAATAGCAGCAATTGCAGGGAGATGATTCCCCATTCCAACAGCAGCAACTGTCACTGGTGAGATTTCCTTAACAACAGCTGGAACAACAAATCTACTTTTTCCAAAACTATCTGTATCTCAAATTAATCTTATCCTCTGTCCCTGGCTATGACTGGATGAACTCTGCCCTTCATCTTTAGGGTAACCAAGTTCAATTTTGCCTACGCTGATGAAAGGCTCTGAGAAAGTTCTGTTTTCAGAGCAAAAAAAAAAAAGTAGTCAGGCTAAATGACATTAGACAATCCCTTTTTTTTTTTCCTACCAGTTTCAAATAAACTTAAAAGACAAGCTGTAACAACAACACTCTTCACAAGCAAATAAGTCATCAAATCACATTTCATAAAATTAGAATCATGTGAACGATTCACAGCTTCCTTAGTTAGATTCTTCTAGCTATAAATGTTAGAGATTTTGCTGAACATATTTACGTAGGTTCTCAAGCTTAGCATATTTCTCCATAGATAGGATTCTAGTCCAAGGTAGAGCTGAATTTCACCATATGACTAAGGATGCTATAGAAAAACCTTCAGCATTCTTGGAATCCTGAAGTTCATAATAGAAAAATTTTATTAGCATCCCCAAAATTGCTTTCTCCCAGCTGTAGGTTACAAAACCAATTTGTGAGTCACATAACTGTAATTTCAGTTATTTACTACAATTAACCGTTTGGTTTAAAGGTTGTTTACTGTTGGAGTTGTAGGATTTAGTATCAGCTGACAATGTACTTGTTTACTATGAGAAAGGAGCAAAGGCACAAGGGATTTCACTTTTAAAAGCTACACAGTTGTTCTTGGTTTTGCCATCACAGTCCTTGAAGTACTCAGGAGCACATTTAAAAAAGACACAGAATTCTACTGGTTCCAAGCTTTGCTTTTTGATCTGTCAGTATTCCTCCCCTGTTAAAAGCACTGGGCTTTTTCCTTCCTACTTTTGGGAGTAGGAAGGACAATAAGAACAAGAACTAAAGTTCCAGCCCTTGCATTATAGTAATGCATGTTAGAGGACTCAGAATTTGACTGTCTTGCAGAAAAGTACACACAGAGAATGGTGCAAGTTTTCATACTTCATATGGCAAATACACTTATCTTTATTCCATTAGCTCCAGACCTGCATAAATCAAGCAAGAGATGACTCCAATACACGATAAAACTATCAACTGCACGCAGGATCCAGTGTCCCACTGCAACTCCTAAGTATCCATGAAACTGACTGAATCAGATATTCACCTCATAAGCTCAAGGGAGTTAAAGCAGTTGTTGAACTCTCTGCTGAGGATTGTAACCACCCTTCTCATGCTTCCATAAAAGTGGCTGTTTGAGAGAGAATAAATGCCTGCCTAGATAGCATGCAAGCAGCAAGAACTCTTACCAATCAGCTGGAGAAGCAGCACTGAGCATCATCTAAGGTTTGTTTTGCAAATCAACCAGTCCTGAGCAGCAGAGCATGGAGAGCAGCAACCCATTGTGCCTCCAGGTCCCTGGCCCTACAATAAATACAGTGTATTGGTTGGGAAAGGGCACAACAACTACAGCTATATCTTCCTATCCAACCATGTCTGTGAAGTAAAGCAAAGCAGACTCAAAGTGTGGTATTGACCAAGCTGGAAGAACGCATAATGCCCAGTTATAACAACAGTTGGATACTGCTCTGTATTTCACTTTAGGAAAGCATTCAGGAGGAGATTTGCTTTTACCCAACCTTAAACAGTCTGAAAATGAAACTATGCATCTACATAAATGATTCACCTGGAAACTGTCATCACTCCAACACATTCATCTATCAGCAGCCCTGATAGAAATGAAGTTTTAGCCGTAGCCTCTCCTCAAGATGAGCGAACTTCCAAAGTCTCAAAAGTTGTCACAGCAAGAGGGATCAAAGATCTTGTAGCAGGTGTTGCAGCAGCTGATTCTGTCCAATTTCTGCCTAAACAATACACAGCTGGCTATGAAAGGC
Organism: Lagopus muta; assembly: GCF_023343835.1. NCBI lineage: Eukaryota > Metazoa > Chordata > Aves > Galliformes > Phasianidae > Lagopus > Lagopus muta. The sequence continues at coordinate 39,016,431 of NC_064439.1, read as the reverse complement.
CACAAAGAAGTAGTTCTGGGAGCTACTCTGAGTTGAGGAAAGCCCTTTTTTCCTTTGATTCAGGCACTCACTTTGTTACAGAGGAAGTAGATCATTACTACATAACATTTTCAATGTAACTGCAAGGGGAAGAATTCTTCTGTTCAGCATTAGGTTACCTAAGGACTGACTTCCACTGAGCAGTTGCACTGAATCCTTCTGTCTAGCTAAAATGCGTAGGAACGCTTACTTCATGTGCAGTGGAGGTAGGCATAAAAGCAGCAGAAAGAGCAGAAAGACTAAACCCTTTACACAGTGCCAGGCATTGGATCTCACTTGAAATCAAAAGAGATCCATTCACCTCCTGAAGCTCTTGTGACAGGTTGCAATAGCAATAAGTAAACATACACTGCATACCATATTCTGCCCGCTGCTTGTTAATGTCTGTTAGCAATTGGAAATGCTCCAGAAAGCAGCCACACAGAAAATAAATTGTACAATCAAAAAAAAAAAAAAAAAAAAGAAACAGCTTTTCAAAGCAAAGGGATGTATTTAACTATGGTTCATAATGCATGGTGAAAAAAATAAAAGATGAAGATACACAGAAATCCAAAGTGTGAACACTGAAGCCATACAGTTTGTGTTGGAAGTACTACTGTCACTACAAAGATACGTGGATCTAACAAATGAAAAGCAAAACCTTACTCTAACAACAAGAATCTTCCATTGCCTGGCATCCTTAAATAAATTTGAGAAGTTACGTGCTTCTGCTTCACTAGAAGGTTTGTGAAGGTGTAAAACATTATTGGGCTACATTATATCATGGTATATAAACATTTTATTATAGTGCTTACTCTCATTTTTGAGAACTGTTCATATTGTCATAAAAGCGCTATGTAACTGAAAGGTACGTGGAATGTACACCTGGTGTCACAACTATTACTGCTGGACTGCCACTATTCTCTGTGGCAGGCAGAACAGCATTGTGCTGAAGTAATTGACAATATGCTCAACTGTCAGTGCACATCAAAGTCATTCACATCTTTAGAAATACATAACTTCATTAAACAAAAAACCCACATCAAACCAAAACAACAACACAAACACCGTAATTTCTACCACAGAAAAAAAGCCACATGATTGTTTTAATTGGGGTGCTCACCAAGGGTTTCTTTCTTGTTTAGAACATTTCCTTTTGGCATGAACTTGAAAATTACATTAAAAACTGAAACACAGATGTGAAATGAAATATTAGATTGCTTCATTCACAGCAATGTCAGCACCACTGAAAGTGCTACACCGAGATTTTTCAAAAGGAAGTGTCATTAAAAGCTTTGACAAAAGGTTCTGATTTGACAAAGTTGCTTTTTTCCAACAGCAGACAAGTGTTAGAAAAAAGATTAACACTCCTTTGTGACCTCTGGAGTTGAATGGTGTCGCATAGACTTTGACTGCAACTGCGGAAATTAAATACAGTCTACAGTACTTAAAAGGCAGCAATTTTATAAGTACATTTATTATTTTCCCCCCTTCAACTTTTATTTAAGCAAGTTTAGCACACCTGCAATGAGTCAAGGGGACTGTCCTAGAACGTGACCTCTTTTCCCTAGAGAACAGTTTGAAAGTGAGGAAAAGCAGAGTTTGCTTCCTTTTTATTGCCTTACCAGAGCAAAAAAAACCCTCACACCTGGGTAGACCATCCTTATAAAAAGATAGCTCAGTGCTCAATACATTTCAGCTTCTTGGTATAACTCCTGAGATTCAGTCACTCTTCCACTTCCTTCAAACACATAATGCTCAGTGGGTACTAATTCAGCAGTTTAAAGGAAACAAGACAAGTTGGCAAAAAAAGCAGTGGAACAGATAGTCATGAGAGGCTTGCTGACCTAAGCAAGACTAAACTCAGCATAAACAACAGGCGAGTCACCACAAACCAGGAGATAGATTCCATCCCAAAGAGCATGATTTTCTAACCATGTTATCATTACATTCTATTTAAACTCTGTTATTGAAATAACTTCATCATTTTTAAAATACAGAAAATTACAGGTTAAAGTAACTTCTAATGTTATATTTTACTACTACAAAGAAAAACGGATCCTAGCTTAAGGTTTGAATGACATTATGATACTTGATTACATGGCACCAACTGCACTATTAAGTAACTAGCCACAGGCAAACAATTTCAGGGAATTCACACTACAATGAAGTGTTTAAAAATACCATTCTCCTAATGGAGAGAAGAATTAAAAAAAAAAGACCAAATGAAAAATCCACAACTAAACATAGCTCAGAACAATAACAGTGATGCACACACTACAGAAAAATTACTTTGGGATTTAAGCCACTAGTGCAAGGAATTCATATAAGAACATATATAAATATATGTGTTCCTGGCATATTCCTGTATTTAGATAAGCTCACGAGGTTTTATCAGTTTCATACCATGTTACAGCTGGTGTTTCAGCTGAAAAGATTACCATAGTGAAAACAGGAAAAGAGACAAACAGGGAAAGAACGCTCACCTGTACCCAAAGATCAAGGTTTGCAGGAAAAACTCCACAAAGGAGAGATCTCCAGAAAGAAACCCTTCCCCAGGGGCAGTCAGCACTTAAATGGGGTCTAGGAGAGGTGCAGCCAGGCTCCAGCCCTTCCATCACACAGCTGAATTGCCTTCACCTGTGCTCCATGGCTGACTCAGTGCTTGGCTCAGGTGATCAATCAGTGCTTCAGGCCATGACTCAACAGTTCCAATGCACATCTATACAGCAAAGAATGTCTGAGGGGTTATTTTGTGCTTTGTGAACAAGATAAATAATCACCTTAGAATTATTTTGTGAGCCACAAACAAGTATTTCCAAAGCTAAAATACACTACATTAATGAGAGTCTGGAATAAGTTGATTTATAGGCATACACAAACTTTCCAGATTGCTAATGGGGATGATAGACTCTGCTCCCGCATTTCTAATTGGCATTGCTGAGTGTGACATGTAGTATGTGGCAATGGATAGAATTTAAAAATTATAATAATCCAGCTTCTTACTGCTCTGTGTTTTAACTCTAGCTTCACCATTATAATCAGCCCTTCTCTAAGTGGCACAGAATTCTTCCTTTTTGGATACAGATAGAACTAAAATGGGTCTGTAACTACTAACTACATCCTCATGATGAAGATACTATCAGAGGCAAGAGTTAAGTTCAGTGACACAGCTATACTTGCCTTCTCCTCACCTCAGCAGTTAGTGAAAATGAGTTTCTTTTTTATCTTTGCTTTCCTTCAGGTCTTCAGCCATCTCATACTTAGCAAGCTACTCATATCCAGTAAGCTATTTAATGAATATTTTAAGGGCCTTTTCTCTACCTCTTCCATCAAATAAATTCACCCCATGCTTTAAATTAATTCTTCTAAATCGGCTTCAGGCTAAAGAGTAATGTCAGGAATAAACATGGCTATATTATGAGGACATACATGTGGGTTGAGGCTGTCATTCTGTCTGTGGCTCTTCTGATCTTGGCCAACAACTCATACAACACACAGCACCAAGTCAGTTGTTAGAACAAGTCAGTACACACCATTTCTGTTTTCCATTGGACTAAAAAAAAAGAAGACATCCACAATATTTTGCATTGTGAGCCCTGGGATCTGCAGCATTCTAGGTCTTATCTTTAAACTCAAGGCTTCACAGGGTCAGGAGACAACACAAATCTATAAAGATCTGAGATCCTTAGAGAAATGCCCAATAGCTATGACAGTATCATTACTTTTCAAATATTACAGTTCAGTAGAGTTTTGCCTATTAGAAGATTCATCTGCTAAGCAACTTCATCTTGACCTGAAGGCAAGTCATGCATTACTCTGCTGCCAAATTTTTACAAGTGCTGGCTACCTGCACCTCATGCTGAAGTCATCTCTTGCAACTAGACTTCATCTGCAATAAGTATAGGACTTTCACAGTTGAACAATGAGCATAGGGTCAAATGAAAAAGACAGAAGCATACAGGAAAGTGTCTTACAGACAATTGCAACAGCACTTCTGTAAACTCTGGATAGGGCCCCCTGCTAACAACTTTCAGGGAGTACTTTCAGACCAGATTCTGTACCTAACAATCCCTACCATACAGTGAAAAGAATTGTTTTTGTAACCAATGTCTTCTCCCAGTCTATTAAAAAAAAAAAAAAAAAAGTGATGCATAAACCAGATACCTGACACCAGGTCCATCAAATCCAAAGATAAAAAAATTGTCAGATGATGTAAACCCCAGCCTTGTAACTGAATCTGCCTAGCCAGAAGCAGCCCTCCTCCAGCCCACCCCAAGACACCTGCTGACAATATTACAGAACAGACTTATACCAGTCTGCCTTATTCATGCAAATTTAACAACATGAAAGCAAATGATCTTCAAGCAGCCATTTAACTCTCAAGTTCAAGCCCTCTGGATTTTCATCCTAAGGGCACTGTTCCCTGACTAACCCAGCTCTGTTTCCTACATCCCTGCCAGTAAGTTGATGGACTCCAACCTGACTTCACTGCTTAAAGAAAAGAATAAGGTGAAGGGATGAAGGCAGGGACAGTGGTTTTAGTTCCCATAATGCTGCTGCAGGTCTTTTGTAAATGAACTACTTCAAGACAAGATCATCAAGCAGGACATAGCTGGGCTGAAGATGTGATGAGCACAATGATGACTTGCCTCTTTTGCAGACATCCTAGTGCAGTAGACAGATTCACAGAACTCCATGTTACCACCCATGATGAAACAGGCGCACATTAGAGGTACAGTCATATAGTTAACATTCCTGTCCGTTCACTCTGTCATACTGACTCTCATTTTCTTTATATCCTTGTTCTTTATGTAATACACAGACATTTAGTTTGGACCCACACATGCTTGGGTGATACGATCCAGAGTCCAGCTCCATGTGTCAGAATCAAGCAGTTTCTCCTCAGTGACAGCTGTGAATTGTGTCCCCAGAGTAACTGTCACATTCCTATAAACCATGGAGAACTTATAATTTTGCCTGATCTACAAATACTGTTGTCCTAAACTGTTGCCTTATACCAATACCTACAAGAAAACCTTCCCTGGACATTTTTTTTCCTGTCATACTCAATACTTCAATGTCATCATCTGCTGCTATTATAGTAACAGGAGCAGCAAGGATGGGGGCAGCATTACAAGCCTCCATTTTACTGCATCTGGATTTTAAAGCACCATGCACAATTATTAATTGCCTCCTCTGCCCATTTCCTCCATTTATTTTTCTCAGGCAAGAAGGACTTGCAAACCTGAAGTCGAATAGCCTCAGAAGCATCAAATGGTCAGTGATTTATTAAGTCAAGCTGTAGGTGCTGTAATATTTACCAGGTGGTTAATGAATAGGCTTTGTGAAATAAAACTGAGGAAGAAAAAAAAAAATCAACAACCTGTGGCCTTTTCTTTGGATAGTTTCAAAAACTAGTGCAGGCATGCACATTTTTATTTTTTTTAAGTAGTTTGACACGTGCATTGAATATTGAACAGACATAAAATTGGTATCTTCTAAGTCACTATAACTCTGCAGTGAAGAAAGGGAACATTTGCTGTAGAAATAGTCTCCCTTTTGTGTGCAACAGAGTTTAAGTCCATAGCGAGATGGTCTTACATGATGAATTGCAAACATAATCCAAGGGACAAAGAGGGCTTTGATCATGCTTCAGTGGAATTCCCAAGCTGCGGTGACACAAGGTAACTGTGAGGTTGAATAATACTACAGCCCATACACTGGGAGAAATTGAATCAAAGATATGCCTTCTTCTTTTCTGCACTAAACATGACAGAAATTACTACAAAACCACAATCCAAAATCTTTAAAACTGTGGAGTAGGAGTAAAGGTAAGGAAGTGTGCTCTAGACTGAATAAAATCTGTCTTATTTTAACAGTCAGAAAATAGCCTTTTAAGAGAGATTGTCTATCTTGGGCATATGAAATGCTTAGACAAGACAGCTCTCATAGCTTGGCAAGACTACTGTAGATCCCAAATGTTTAAATTTTCATGTTCAAAAAAAATTTTTAATGGGACTTAAACTTTTCCAGAGCAACAAAACATGAAATCTTGCATTAATGTTTTTCTGTTTCTCATCACCTGTAAATTTCAGGGGAATAAAAAATATTTTAGAAATAGTCTATTGATTTTAGGAATCATAAATAAAGAGGAAGAAAAGCTAACAAAGAGCAAAAGAACACAGTGATAATAGCAATTGAAAACTAATGCAGCTTTTGATTCCAGAGATACATCTGACTGCATATACCCAATGAAGAAGCAAGAGGACTTGTTTTTATAGACATCGTGCATTGTCATTCAAGTTAGCCGGTAGTCAACGTGACACAGATCAGTTCCTAATGAAGCATCTGAGAACAAGCAGCACCCTCTTTAGATGGCATTTGGTGGTACAGCCCTGTCTTTGTGCACAGGCGAGGCTCTTGATCAGGTTTGAAGCTCAAGAGTTCATTTGTACAAACAACGAGAAGGAAGACGACTTCAGTGTGTCCAGCCAGTGAAGTGGCTTTCACAATTTCTATTATCCACTGCGCACCTGTTTTTTTAAACGTTGCTGCTAATCAGCACTGAGAGAAAAGAAAGACCATCCTGTGATCATGTGTGTCTTACACACTGTACTATCTGCACAAGGCATTTCCTACAGACTAGGACCTGTAAGGGCATTTCAAAGTAACACATACAGAAAGTACTTTGATTACAATCAGAGAAGGTCTTTTCCTAAGCCTACAAGTAGATTACCATGTTTGCCAGACTGGGACATAGGCAAGAACTGCATTAAAAAGTTCAAGATTTTGGATCCACTATTGTCTTGCTAGGCCACGCATATGTTGTCACACCACAATACACTCATTACCTCTTCAGCACAAAGAGTCCTACTTTTCTTCTGCTACTGGCATTAATTCACTGAACTTCCCCCATGTACATAGTTCCTTAACAAAGCCTGAGCAATTTGAGCAAAGAAACAAAAGCTGTAGTCCAAGAAGCCTTCACTCTAAAGCTCTAGACCAGGAACATACGGATAAAAGTACCAATGTTTAGAAAAGTACTTAGGCACATTGAATTAGATATATTTAAATGGAAGCCAGAAGAACTCCAAGTGCATCTCTCAACCTGCTGGGAGACCTACCTGTTTCAGAGAAGACTAACAGATGTGCTGGATTTAATTCTCTTAATAATCTTTTTCTGGGAAAAATCTTGTCTTCAACTTCCCTTCTGTTTTAAGTACTAACACTGAAGACATTAATTGCTGTGAATACATTACAAAAGGTGACATGAATACATTTGTAGTAGGAGCAAGTCTCCAGCAAGGATTTCTCAAGATAGTAGTCAATCTGTGAGTATGCCTATGGTATAAACTACAATATGCAGAGTTTAATAATGTGATATATACATAGAAATAAAAGCACTGTCCACATCAGAAAAACTTTCTTTCAAGGCCTCTGCCATCATTTGTCAAAGGAATGACATCACCGGTGTACAAAACAATGACCCCCTCCCCACCCCACTTTCAAATAAGGAATATTGACATGTAACTTGTTTACCTTTTCAAATTTATGACACACAGTGAAACAGTACTGCCTTCTGCCCCTACTAGTCAAATTCCACAGAAATGGGTTGTCACAGCTGACTAAATTTCTTTTGAGAAATGGCCTCTTTTCCACTGAAACACCCAAATTACCAGTCCCAGTGGAGACTACAGCATCACCCCAGAGATGTGAGACCATCAGGATAAATAACCAGACAGAAGGACACTCATCTTAATTCACAGGCAGTGCTCTGTCATCTTCTCAAGTTTGCTAAGTCCTGGGAGATTTAAAGTACTAACTAGATAAACTATAAAAGATGGCAAAGAATGATCTACAGTGACTTGTGCATCTTTCCCTAACCATAAATAACTTTATATTTCATTTCTGGCAGCATGACAAAGCAAGGAGGTAATGAGCCATTATGGAAAACCCATCTGTTGCTCATAAGGGGAAAGGCTTTGTGCTGGTAGATTTATAGAGGAAAATTTTCAGTGCAAGTCCCAATACTGTTAATGAGAATTGCACAGCTAATTGTCCATGCTGAAAGTGCACTCCATTATGTTCCTTCACTGTCTAGATAGCCACTGTGTGCTTAAACAACATGAAAAAAATATTAACAAAAGAAAACCCAGTGACGTTCAGATAACAGGAAAAGGAACCTGAAGGAGAGAAGGAAACTGAGGGAAGTGTGAACACACTACTTAAGATTTTTAATAATATATCAAAAATTAGATATTTTTTACATGTAAATAGGGAAAATATTTAAAAATACAAAACAAACCAGGAAAGGATAATGCACTCGAACTACTAAAAAAATCCATGTTTCTTCTCGTCAAAATCTACATACTAACTCCTAGGTCAGAATGCCATTTTCCGTACTGCTTTACTGGATCATTCTTGAGAACTGCTCTAGGGAAGGTGCTCCGGGCAAAAACATCCTATCTTTGCCTAATTAGAGTTTTCAGGCTTTTCTAGGGTACTTGAGGCCATCTTTGGACTTGAACACCTTGGCAGTACCTTTAGCTTTCATTTTAGGGTACTGGACAAGCTTGAAAATTGGGAAACTAATAAGGTTCAACAAGGCCAAATGCAGGGTGTTGCACTTGAGTTGGGGCAATCCTAGGTATGCATACAGACCAGGAGAAGAGCTCATTGAAAGCAGCCCTGCAGAAGAGGTCTTTGGGGATCCTGGTGGACAAAAAGCTGGACATGATCCAGCAGTACGCACTTGCTGCCCAGAAGGCTGATGGTAACTTGGGCTGCAGTACTACCTACATTATTAACTTCCTTGCTGGGAACTGTTATAGAAATAGTGAGCTCTGGAGGCGAAGTATTTATTTATTCACTGCTAGTTTGGGCAGATGATGACTGCAACACCATCCTTAAAGGTCCTCTTTGTGAGTACTAATTCAGACTACTGTTTTGAGAGTTGGTGATAAAAGCTCAGTAAGGCATACCACAACCAGTGATTTAGGAGTAGCTGCTCTTACCTAGATGAGGAGTGAATGAAGTCATCAAAGGAGGACTCTGAGGTAAGGATTCTCCAGTTAAAGGAACATACTCTTTTTGTTAGCCTGTGAAGACCAACATCAAATATCAGAAGACTATCTGCAACCTGTAGTTTTGCATCACAGTTTTGAAGGAAATGCCACAAAGAATAAGAAATTATTCTAGTTTAGTATTTCAGCCTGTAAGTATGAATTCATACATGCAAGTATGCACAAGCTCTAAATTTATAATTAATTGGTAATTAGTTTGGATGAATTGGTAATAACCTAGCTGCAGATCAACATCATGACTGTAAAGGGCAATGGTTGTCCTTCAAGTGGACAGGATGAAAAGCTGTGTGAAATTTTCCTTTTCCTTCTGAGTTTGCACATCATCTTCATACTGCCTGATCCTACAAAAGACTGTGGGAAGAAGCACTTTGCCTGGAAAATTCTTCATTTACATCCACCTATTTACCTTTTTAGGCTTTCATCACATCTAAATTTATGTCGCAGCATAACTACATGACCCAGCATTTTGAATACAGTTATAGGAACTAGAAGTACAGATCATTCCACTTAAGAACCACTCTGATGATTCCTACTAGTATAAGCCATAATGCCAGCAGCAGCATGTGCTGTTGCAGTTATACTGGCATAAGTGTACTAGCAAACTCCTTTAAATTAAACAAGAACTTGCTCTATCAGTGGAAGGCCTGCAATTGTTTTTCCTCAGAAGACCTCCTCTCTTTCATCGCACATTTCTGAATAGGTTCAATTGCTGTCTCCCTGGGGACTTTCCATGTGCACAGAGGTTTTTTTGATCTCTACAGCAGTGTGATCAAATGGATGATTGAGGAGACTTGACAAGTGCGCAGCTGTGGGCTGCAGCTTCGCTGCCCCCTGACTTCTGAGCTCATCTGTCTCTTGTCTCACAGCACACAGACAGGAGGGAACAGGAGATTAAAGCCACATTACAGGTTACTAAATTATATAGGAAAGAAAGCAGATAGCAGAGGGTAGAGATAACGCTCCAAGTAATAAAGCAGATGACAAATTATTTAAGTCCTCTTTCTCTGATTGAAGGGAAGCCTCCATTTCATTATTCTCTGATCTGTTCGGATATTTTTGATCAGGTGTTGGCATGTTTTGGATCCTCAGGACCAAACAAATTAGTTCCTCACTGAAAAAAAGTATTGCTAATAGCACTTTTACAAAAGACATAATCTATTTAGAAACACAAATAATCACCTGAAAAAGAAAAGATTATTTTTTCCCAAAAAAGCTACTTAATCTCTAATGATGTTGAGAAATACAGTGTAAGCTAAAAAATATTTCTCGTGGATTTAAACTAGCTTACTCAGTATCAGATGCAATCTAGCCATATCAGCATAAAGTGCAACAGGGGCTAACTTACTGTGAAGAAAAGTCCACTCAGGCCCATTATAAATATCAAGCTGTTTTCTTCAAACAATTTATACTCTCTGGCTGTATGAAGAGGAGTAATAATGAATCTCACATCAGGAGATTTACGTGATGTTAATATCCGATACAGTTTAAAAACTACATCTGCATCTCCAGAGTGGTACGTCATATATCAGCTTGTATTTCTGAATGCTATCCCTGCAGGATTTAACACTACCTCGGACTTACAACAGCTAGATTGTGAAACAGAATATACAAAGGTGAGGATGGACATCCATACCATGAGAAGGATTCTAAAAAATGTAGATTTCCCATGGAAACAGAGAAATTAACAAGGCTAATTTTTTTTTTTTTAGTATGGTTCAGCATCACATACACATTTTGCATTGCATAGCGTCGTTGTGCCAGTACAGACATCTGGAGGAACTATGCACACAGTGAGGCCATATACACCTGGCTAGCTATAATTTGGATCTGAGTGCAAAAACCCAGTTACTGTACTGCACGCTCCTGTAATGGAGAACAGCCTTCAGCATGCCCTTGTTCTCAGTTGCTTGGTTAAACTAAGCATTCTAAAGGCCAGCACCAGTCGACGTACATAGCACTGGCTTATATGTCATGCAGTTGTATTTACCAGCTTGAAAGAAACTTCATTATACCTTCCTGCTTTTGATACTCAAAGATTTTAATTAAGCAGTGTCACAACAGGGTGTGCATTAACAGACTATTGGCGCATGGCTTCAGTGCATTGTGAAGCACTGGACCAGAGACCAATTACCTTCTACCACCCAAGCAGCACAACAGCAGCCCATTAACACACATCCTAGTGTGGCCTGTTTCAATTACAGTATATTTGTGAAACCATGAAAGGGCGGGCACTTTCATACCACTGAGGAACCACTGAGGAAATCAGATGCTTTTAGGCTGGGATCCTGCTGATTATTCAAACTTTTACAAACACACACTGGAATTCAGTAAACAAATTGCCCAGCTTACTTTGTTGCACTGCATAGTAAGGCTATTAAGGCTACAGAATGTTATTTCTATCTGAAGTTAGAGAATGTAAGAAGGAAGCTGTGGTGTCAGCAGTTCTGCTGTCTCCATTCCCCCAAGGGAGGCTCAGTTTCAAGAATTTGGCGAGAGATAACACTGAGAAGAAATGGGTTTTGCTCAGCCCTCTACAGGGTTTACCAATTAGAGCAATGGATTGAGTTCATCCAATTATGCAGCGCAGTTAAATTCACTAGCAACTTAATAACTTTCTTTTGTTTGTTTTATTCAGTTTGGTTGTTTCTTGTTTGTTTTTTAATTTTGTTTTACTTTTACTAAAAATCAGATTTTTCATTTACACGATGCAAGACTTCAGAAAAGGTCATATACACGTATAGCAAAACATTTACGCTTGGTAAAATACATTTCAAATATAACTACAAATCCCAACCTGCACATCAGGCAAGTCTCATTTCTTCAACGGATTTGATTTCCCTACTCTCTCCCCACATTTATGTCAACAGGAAAAGTATGATCCCTTCTGAACTGTTCATACAGACCCAAGTGGAATGCCTCCCACTTTCAATGGGGTGCTTCCAGGTGCTCCAATGCAAATCACAGATAGATACGAACCATAGATCTGTTGCCAACCAGCAGAGTATAAATGTATATTAAAGAAGAGTGCAAAGCTACATTTTTTTACTGCTTCCCTTCAGACTAATTCAGCTGAGTAACAATGTCAACAAGAACCATAAAAATCTGAGTTGCAGAGAGCACAAAATAAGGTGGTAAAAAATTCACTGGTATTTAGTGGCCACAGAAATCAATTAATTCTAACAGATCAAGATCCAGAACTTTATAACTACAATAAAATCAATCACAAAATACAGGGCTGAGCAGGAGAATTAAATGTGAGCTGAGTCACATCCTGCTTCACTGTTTGCCTACCAGTACCTACCAGGGTAGGCTAAGAATTGAGGGACTGGATGGTAGCCTACAAATACTTGACAACTAGAAGCACCAGAAAAACAGCTACTGAGCAAAAGGGTGTTACATTTTAAGACTGATGCAAAGTACAGTAATGTTCTGGCTGAGTATGAAATGTCTTTAAAGAGAAATGTGGAGATCTACTCTTTAGGCAGTTATGGTTGTTTTAATAGCCAGACCACTGGCTATTAAACTGGACAAAACTCCAAGTAATGTTCTGTAGTGGAAACCTTGCATTTACAGAAGAATGAAGTGGATGGCACAGAGAAGCTTTCCTGTCTCCATTTTGCTGTTTCTAAATGACTCATAGCCCAGACAAATAATGAAGTGAAGCCATATACGTCAGCTATTTTTTCCAAGTCTCAAAGGTGTAGCTCGATCAATCTGCAGTACAGCCAGTTAGTTACACAGGCAGCACCATCACCTCTAGAGATTTTAACTGCATTATTGCTTATAGCAATTGAATTTGCCTCCACAATTCAAGATCTGCCTGATCCAAGATCAAAATGAAAAGTGAGGAGTGTGATGAAGTCACATAAGTCACATGGCAAAATAATGATATTCTCTTTTTTTCCCCTGTAGGTATGCTCTGCTAAATGTAAAAGCAGATGTCATCTCATGTCAAATTCTCTTCTTTCTCTCTTGCTGTAAATGCAGGTTTTGCCAGTTAAAATTTCAAAGAAATTGTGATGTTTTCTAGTTGTGAGTCACTATTTAAGTAGTAAGAGAGTGCAAACTCTTCCATTGCAGTTACCTGTTGGGATGAGCACCATGAATGTTCTCAGCTTTTGCCCAGAGATGTGGTGGATTCCCCCATCTTTGGAAACTTTCAATGCAAGGCTGGATCAGGCCCTGGGCAACCTGATCCAGAGTCATCACGTGGTTGAAATGTTAAATACTGGAATTCTACTTTCCTGAGTACTCATAAAAATGAAATGCAAACATGTTTGAAACCTATTTCTCCAGCTTTCAATTCTCCTGATCTATTATCTGGTTTTGAGCCTGCCAATCCCAGAACAGATTTCCATAATCTCTCTTCCATCTTTTTATTTTCATTCAAATAAGAGAGCAATCTTTCAGTTCCAGTCAAATAAAGTACTCAGAGGAGATTTGGATTGTTCCTTCCCAGTCTGTGCTTAGAAGTAGTAAGTCATCTCATTTCTTTCATCTTTTTTTCCTCTACCACAAGAAAAAAAGGACTTTCCACAAGGACTTTCAGGATCATTTACAAATTAAGTTCCATTCTTTCTTCTTTATAGATGAAATGATCCTACCACCTCCATTTTCTCTCATAGATAAGTATCCCATCAAATAAAACATGTAGATATAAAAATATAAATGCAAAACATAAATATATTTGCTATTTTCATGTGTATAAATAATCTATAAGAACAAAAAGTAATATTCATATTTAACACATAGATAAGTTACCGGATTTTCCTAAATCAATTTCTTTCTAAGATGAGGCTTATTAAGAACATGTTATTTCAGAAATGGCAAACAGATTTTCTGAAGAAATATTGTAAACCATCTCATTCTTCTAAAAGCTTTCCTAGAAGTTCTGTACAAGAGCAGATCTGATCTGAGAAATTTGTAGATAATCTTGCCTCAGAATATGTAGGTCCCAAACTGATTAACTGCAGGAATCTCCCTATTTATTTTAACCACACTGAGGTTCAGAATGAGACCTCTTGCTTGTCAGTCTCATGGTTACATTTAACAGTATGGCTTCCTTATTGTTGTTGTCCATTTGTCCTATCTTTGCCTAGAGCTTGGAGTGAAAACAACAAATCTTCCTTCATTAAAGTAAATCAGATAGTTACATGAATGCTCCTGACAACACAAGATGTAATAGAATTGCACTGATTTGCATCATCCTTGCCCAGGAAATCAGAGGTCTACATGAATTGATTTTTCCTCCCCCTTTGGATTAGGAAGAAATGCCCAAATGTCACCTCCTAGTTTCAGTTCTGAAGAATCAAGCTGTTCAATGTTTCTGGACACAAGCATCTACTGTCAAAGCATTAGTGTGGGCTTGATGCAAACTAATACCTAGACAAAAAAGGTGTAGAACATTAAAAAATGAACTTGGTAACAGATACTGCGGTTTAATATCTATCTGATCTTTTTCCATTTTAGTTATAATACCTCATTTCTATGGTTAAGATGTAAATCTGTAAAAATTTTTCAAGTTTAATAACATCATACCGCTTATCTACCTTCAAAAACCCTTTGAGTAAATTTGCTTGTTCTCAAAAAGGTTTCCATTTGGGATGAAGCAAACATTAGCATGCTGCTTACAGTAAACATATCTGATTGATCACCACATGTACAACTTTCCACGAATATTTAATAGAATATTTGAGGATAACTGCTTCATTCGTAATTGTCTACTGTTTTCCTTCTGGAAATTTTCATATGATCAAGAGTCATTACCCCAGGGAAAGCAAGAAAAATATTCATATGAAGAGGACTAAATGTGCTTTCCATATGCATTTGTGTGAATAATATGAAGAAAAGATACTAACATTTGCATCAAGTCATACCATGATTAAAATACTACAGTTATTTTACAGATGGAAAGACTGTTGGAATGATTCAATTTGTAATATTTCCTAAAACTTTCAAAATGAGACCAGAGATAAAAGCATGCATCAATCTCCTAAAAGTATTTTTCAATATGACCTAGGTTAGTCTCCTGAATATCTTATAACAAAAGTCAATTGTTAACAACCAAAATGATTAGATGATAATCTTTCTTGCTAATAATCTTTTTCCAAGACAATGCAAGATAAAAGCTGAATTAGTTCTTCATGGTTCAAAGACTGCCTGATAAAATTTAATATATCACAGAGTGATATAATGTCTTCCTGGCAGAAAAGGAACAGGAGGGTCTCTTTGGTTTAAGGGTATTACTTTACCAGCCCAGAAGAAAATTATTCTTCCTCTACGGGAGTCTGTTCTCAGCTGCTAATAACTGATTTTTACTTTAAGTCAGAATTTCACTGCTATACTGTAGCCACACAGTATTGAAACTCTTCTGCCAACAAATATGGGAAGTTTTTTAAGTTCTAGCATTACTTACTGTTAAAAGTTTATTACAGTATGAGGAAAAATAAAGAGTTCCTCTATTATTTTCAATGTATTGTGTTGACAGCACTGTTGCAGCTCATGAAATATTTGTAGGCTTCAATTACTAGCTCATGAATTTGTTGTCCTAACACTTCACTATTTTTTGCACATCCATCTAAAAAGGCAGGGAGCGCTACGTTTCCATGTGTGTCTTTAAACAGCAGCTCATGGGGTTGATCACCATTTGGATTGATTTATGTTTTAATTTTATGGATGATATCACACAATTATCTCCAGATGGAATAATCGGGATGAAACATTTCCAAAGAACATTAGACACTAAAAAAAATCAGCCAATGCAATCCATTCAGTACTGTAATTATTTCTGTTTTGGCTTTAGACACTGGTACAGAGGCAGAATTGCATTCTGCTAAGGTCTCATTCAATATCTATTTAACACAATGGAAATCCATAGATTTCAGAAGGCACTGGCTCAATTCCCCAACAACATTCAATTCCTTCCACACTTTCAGCTATGGAGTATCTCATACACTGAGATGATCTCTTCACTGTACTTCCCTTCTTCTCTTTTGGTCTCAACCCCTACTCCTTATCTGCTTCTCTCCCTTCATTTATTTTTCCACCCTTTCCAAGCAATTTGCAGATGCTATTTGGTCCCATTTTTGGTTGCTTATTAAACACAAACGGATTAAATTAAAGTTGCTTAGCATACGTAAAACAAAAATATTAATTCCTATAACAGTCTATTTAGTTCCAATTTGTATTCATTTATTGGAATTGCACCAATTATAACAAGATTGATCTATTCAGGTTTCTCAGTGATAAACTCAAAGAAACATTTATTCTTAAGTTAAATCTGACAAGTCCAATTGATCAACAAATTTATCTCTTTTTTGGGGGGGGAAAGGAAACACACACCATATTTTAGAAAAGGCCTCACTTTAGTGAGGATCCAACATTTCAAGGCACTGAATTAGTTTTCCAGAAGTAGATTTTCAAAAGGACTTGCCTCAACTAACAGATCCTATTCAACGTCCTCAAACCACATTTTGAAATTCAAGTAAAAGCTAAAAATTTATTTTGAAATATCTATTGTCTTCAGGTTGTGACTCTTCTGGCTGTAGTCCTTATAACATAACCCAAACAAGCACCATGGAGAAACACAGCAGATGGTCCTCTTTAGGCATGCCTACAGTGCTAAATGCAGTGCTATCAAACCAATCCACTAACACGAGACTTGGAAGCAGTTTCATGACACCAGTGCAGCTTGCTGAAAGATAGAGATAATTACTGTGGACTCAGAGCTGGATCAGCATTCAGATAATGCTTTCAGGACACAAATGTTTCATAATGGGTCTGTAATTTTTCATTCAGATCCAGTAAATCAAGTATCTTCTACACATATACATGACCGTCTCATAGAGAAAAAAAAAAAAAAGAGCCACTTTTTCTCATTGTTTAGTCATGGTATATCAAGTATGTTTATTTACTGTTATATATTTATATCTCACTGAACTGGACAATCTACACAGTGAGATAACTTGTGGAATTCTACTTTTGCTCTGGAATTGACGAATGAAGCTGCTTTTAGGCTTTAAGACTCTAAGCCAGAATTTTGAGTTTCACAGCATTCTACTAGGTGTTTGGATCAGCTACTAGGTTATAATTAACAATCATTGATATCTGCAGGAAGAAAGCGAACATGCTGAACACAGAGGTTTTACAGTGTAATAGCAAGCTTGCTTATTTCAACTAATTCTTAAAAACAACAACAAAAAACCTACAAATGTAATACTACTGTGATAGTCTTGTGGCAAGTCTGGAAGTCCCTTAATATCATTTCACTAAGATCCACTTCCTTCCAATTTTTTTTTTTTTTCTGGGAGATTCTTTCCATAATGTCATTAATCTAGATACAATTAAGAAGCATGGTGTCAGGGGAATGGGCCAGGCTGGATGGGGCTTTGAGTAGCCTGATCATGTGAGTGGTAACTTTGCCCATGGCAGGGGTTGGAACTGAATTTTTTAAGGTCCCTTGCAACCACAGCCATTTTGTGGTTCTGTGACCAGCGCTTTTGAGAGAAGCTGCTATGTTCTTTCTCTTATTACCAAGCATTCAAAAAAATTCAGTTCAGAAAGCTACAGAATTCTTAAAATTTTCTGGCAGCAGCAGTACAAAATCATGTCATTCTCTCCCATTTTATAGAAAATAAGTTTATCATTTTTGTTTTTAATTTGGCCATAAATATCTAAGATACAAATTTACAGCTTATTAGCTACTCCATGACAAGTGCACCTCTATGATCTATAGCAAACAGGAGGTTTACTCTTTAACACAGCAGCACTAAGCTATCTCAGAGGGTATAACTATCCTCTAAAGTTGTTCCCACAGATTTATCAAAGCTTTGTAATACCTGAGCTCATGCCAAACAAGCTACTTCCAGAGGTAGCTCTCAGTAGCTTGCTCTATTTCACCATACCACATGGATAGGTTCTCAGCCTCTACAAGTAACTTGGCAGGATAAATCCCATTTAAGAGTCTGTTGTGCACAGTTACAGTACACAGTGTAAAACATGAAACCAAGAGCTGGGAACTGAATCAGAGAGACACCACAATCCAAGTTAGGGTACCTTTTTCACCAGAAACCACATGCCAAGTTCAGAAAGCGCTTACTGAATAAAGTGCTCTAGCCACAGTACTGGCAGGCATGCTAATAAGATGACAAGTATATGTATTAAAATGATATTGAATCTGAGCTAATGAATCTTGGAGTGTCCTGTGTGGCATAGAGATGTTCAGGTGGCACTTAATGAGCTTGGCTGGCCCTGCATTGCCTCTGCATCATCTCAGTCATCCTGTAAAGCAGGAATGCAGCATTGAAGCCATCCTAGTGACTCCATGAAATAAGCCTGGGTCTTTAGAGCTATTAGCTTGTGTTCTGCAGACACAGCGTGGCTAAACTGCTCGCAGATCCAAGCTGGCTGGCAAGGCAGTACAGCTGTCTCTTTCTGGCATTGGGCCTAAACTAATAAGTCTGGATGGCCCAGTGCTGGCTTGGTATGGGGAAAACTCAAGTACCTTTGCTTCTGTGGTATGATTAAAACTCAAATTGGATAAAGCACTGTCTCGCTCCAATTTATAGGAGGGAGATGAGGTTCTTTTAATATCGGTATACCTGGCATGAGATTAAGAAACAACGGTTCATATGTTGGTCCAACCAGTTTATTACAAAACCTAATCAGGGAGACGGGGAAGGGAAGGAGGGCGATAGAAAAGATAGGAAAGATGCAAGAATTGCATAAACCGGGGATAGTCACCAGCAGGATCCAGCAGCGGTCCCGTTGCACGACGTTTGAAGGTCCGAGGCAGACGCAGCGGGGGGCGGGGAGCAGCAGCGTGGCCGGCCCTGGGCAGCAAGCAGGTAGCGGAGGCAGTCGCGGAGCCAAGGCTTGAGGAAGCAGCAGCGCTCAGGCAGCAGGCACAGGATAGTCTGTCAGCATGCAGGTATCACTTCATGAGCAATCTATTGCCATAAAACCTCTGTTCTGCTTCATGAGGAATCTGTTGCCATAAAACTTGTCCTCATGGTTTTCGGTTCCTCTTTTATCCTCCTTGTTCTCCTGCCTACGTGACAAGGAAGGGTCTTGCGCAACAGTCATTGAGTACCCCCTGAGACGGCCATCATCCTGAGCTAAGTCCCCACATAGGAGAACTTCACAGCTATTTAGCTGCAGCTCATCTCTGTCTCCTTGCCCCTGGCCTTGTCCATCTTGTCTCCCAGACAAAGGATTTTGCAACCCTTGCCCAGGACTTGTCCATCAAACTTCTCCAGAGAAAGGATTTCACAACCTTGCTCAGGACTTGTTCATGTGTCCCCAGCAAGCTTTGAGACAACGACGTAAATGAATAATCTCTTACAAGCACCCACAGATAACTGGGTGTTGACTGCACATAAGTTCAAAACCTCAAAGAAAATGTATGGCAAAGTCAAGAGATGTATGTAGCCCTTCTGCATCTTAACTCTGCGCCTACAAGAAACAGTGTGCTGGGCTGTTTGCCCTCATCAGAAAGAGGTACATTTTCAGAAATACTAGATACCAAAGATTGCTTCTCATTCCAGATTTGTTAGTGGTTAATAAAATAATAATTAACAGAAGATGTCTATGGCTCCAGGTTGTTAAATAAAAAGTGTGTGCAAATCAATACATTTAAAAATAAAAATAAAATAAGCAGAGACAGGGAATTTTCCTTGCACTATTCACTGTAAACAGCAATCCTGTTTATAGGTTGTCTCCCTGTATTAAGCTGCTCATGTACAGACTACATAACATTTATTTCCAAGTTCCCTCTAGTGTTTCTATGCTCAATAGACATAACTACAAGTAACTGGTTTCATTTGAGACTCTTTAAACTTGTCAACGTGCTGTAAGCTATTGGAGTTCATGGCATAAAGCTGAACATGTACATTCCATAAGAACATTATAAGGATACTTGGAGGGCTAAAGCCTAATAGAATCACACTGACAGAAAAGGCATCTAGACCTATGGCTGCCTTACCCACAGAGCTTTCAAGGGGAGATCACTTGAGTAGGTTCTCACAGAGCTATAAATCATGGAGTAGAGCAGAGAACCAGCTTTTGCCATCCAGAACAGAGCTGGGGTGGTGAGAGGATGTAGGGAGTGTGCTAATGATAACCAAATGCTAGATTGGGATCCAGTGCTAGAGTATCCTCTGCTTCCCTTTAATGGAGTAGTATGCATGCACTCTAATGTTCCCAACTTGGATTCAAACCACTTGGTTTCAAAACAGATACTCAAACTTAAAAGATATTTACTTATTCTAGGAGTGTTTAAGAAAAAGAAAAAAAAAAAAAAACCACCAAAAAACTTGTGCATATTGCGCACTCAATACACATTTTTTTGTGTGCCATGCGAATAAAATTGCCTTTCATTGAAAAGCTTGCTGAAGATGATTTCATTTCCTTTTCTAGGACTATGCCTACTTCTAAGAGCACACACGGCACTTCCTAACCCTGCCAGGAAGAGATCACAAATATTCCTTTCTTCCCATCCCTTCCTACTCAACTATTAAACAAAATACGTTTTATGGTCGGGAAAAAATCTGAGAGAAAAACATCTCACCAGTACATGTATTTTGCTGGCAGGGGGAGGGGGGAGAGGGGAACACATAAGAACAAACACACTACCATATAACAACCATTCCATTGTGACAACAGAACCCACAGTGCTTCAGTATTTGACACACACACACAGTTAATTTCTACAGTACAGCAACCAAGAGTGAGAAGAGTCACCTTTGATTCCTCATCATACTCACCATAGGTTGTACAGTGAGTATGAAAACTTCCATTTACTGGCTTATGACTTTATTAATTGCAGAAAAAAGTACGTACTAATAGAGGGGGAAAAAAGGTAAAGAAAATGTGAAAACATTCAGCATGCATGCATAACAAGTTTGGAAATCAAAATGCAGCACCGGAGGTAACAATAGGTTACAAAAGTGTTGCCTGAGTTTTCAGTGAAGGCCAGTGGATTTTTTCCTTGGTATTCACAGACTTTCATTTCAAAGAAACACACCAATAGAGGGAACATATACGTAGCAGAAATAAGATTACAGAAAAATCAGCTATGCCCTTTGATTCCCAAGCGGATGTAGAATTATGTACAGACACATTCTAGGAATTTTGAGCTCAGTCGTAAAATTGAGCTACTGTTGATGAAAGACCAGGCATACTCTTAAGCATTAAAGAAAGGATAAAATTAAGTGTAGGAATATCTGCAGCAAAAAGTTAGGTTCAACATGTCTAGTACTTAGGGAACAGAGGACTAGTTGAAATTGGTTTATCACCAATGTTTTACTCTACTACCCAAAGGAGATGATCACTTTTCCTCTTTTGAAGTTACAGTGTAAAAAACAGCTTGTAGATTGTTTTAGTTCTTAACAAATAGTAAGAATTGTTTGTATGTAACACTTCCACTGGTGTTATTTTGTTTACTTTTCTGTTGAAGTCAGTAATAAGCGACTAAGACAGCAACAAAATATAAATTCAGTCTGGAAAAGCACTTCAAATAGCTCCCGGAACTCAAATCTTCAGCAGATGCAAAGATGCAGCCAAATACCATTAAAGGACTTACAGCTGATGCTGTTTATTCAATTATTGGCAACATACACCCCTCTAAGATAACACACTGGAGCCCTTAAAATAAGGTACGCACATTGTACCAATCTGCTAAATATGGACCACAGAAAAAACATCATGAAGTAGGGCAGAAACCTCATAGATTTGCACAGAAAGTTCTGGTACAGTTATCCTGTATAAACATGCTCAAAGTTGAACAGCCCTACAATGGCTTTCTTAAGTTTGTCCTAAGACTCCATCTGCATACAGTGTGTAAGTACTTCTGCTTCACATCAGATGATTTTACACTCCAGAGTAAACTCAGCATAAGCCAAAACGCAGTTTAATAAAATACATTAAGAAAGCCATGCCTTGCTTCTGAATGAAGAAAAGAAATAAACTCCTATACAGGATTTACTTCTAAAAGGTCTGGTAGGATATCCATGTATCACAAGGAACATGCATAAACCAGTCTGACACCACTTCAGTGTGACTGGTCAAATCACTACTTAGACTGGCTCTAGGAAACCTCCCATAGAACAGTGAAATGAAAAGTTAGCCAAAGAGAGAAGTGAAAATGGCATTTGCTATGCACTGCTTGACCATGTCCTGAACCTTACAGTCACCAATTTTCAGTGTCTAAACATAAACAGCGTGCAACAAGTATGGAAAAGTCCTGTAAAGTCTTTCTGCATATCACATTAGATCAGACAAAGCCAGCTGCACTGTTAATTTTGATGCTCCCTGAAAGAGATGGTACTTGTATTTCACTGACTTGTCAGGAACTTCTTGTGGACTTGTGCCACTAGGCTACAGAAAGACTGCCATGACTTTCTGAGAAACAGTGCTGTTGAGTAGCTCATATAGCAACCTCTGAGTTAACCAAGCTACTTTTGATTTTTCAGGTTTATTAATGACAACACTTCTCTTAAATGCAAGCCTTGAAGCTTTGCTGAATCGAGACTTGCTTTTAAAAATATTAAAGAGACCCGTAACGGGTCTCTTTGCAAATTCTTTTTTGTGTGGTTTATTAAAGGAAAAAAAATGACACCCAAAGGGATGTGGACAAGCTTGAAAAGTGGGGCCATGAGAACCTAATGAGATTCAACAAGGAGAAGTGCAAGGGTACAAGGAATTGTACTTGAGTCACAACAGTTCCAGGTATGTATACAGCCTGGAAGAAGAACTCATAAAGAGCAGCCCTGCAGAGAAGAACGTGGGAGTTCTGGTGGATGAAATCATGGTCATGAGCCAGCAGTGTGCTCTTGCAGCCAGAAAGGTCACCTGTATCCTGGGCTGAACCAGAAGAGGGGTGGTCAGCAGGGTGAGGGAAGTGACTGTCCCACTCTACTATGAAGAAAATCTGAGAAAGCTTGTTTTGCTCAGCTTGGAGAAGAGGAAGACCTCATAGCAGCCTTCTCCTACTAAAAAGGAATTTATAATCATGAGGGAGAACAACTATTTACACAGCCTGACCATGACAGGACAAAAGGGAGTGACTTTAAACAAAAATAAAGAAGATTTAGGTTAGATGTTACAAATAAAGTCTTTACTCAGAGGATGGTGAGGCACAGGAGCAGAATGCTCAGAGAAGTTGTGAATGCCTCATCCCTGGAAGCATTCAAGGCCAGGTTGGATGGCACCCTTGGCAGCCTGATCTAACGGGTGTCAAATCTGCCTATGGCATTGGAATTGGAACTGGATGGTCTTTAAGGTCCCTTCCAGTCCCAGCTATTCTGTGATTCTATGATATTAGCAATAGACATAAAATAAAATTTAAAAAAGGAGAAAAAGTATATGTACCTCATTAAACATCCTCAAATCTAACCTTGGTATCAAGCATGCATAAAACTATTGGTGACTTATACAGGATCATTCACTCTTAATAACGTGGAGGCAGTTGAAGAGACCAACTTGGATTTTCTACAACAGCGTTCTCAGTGTCTCATATTCTCACACGGGATGACAAAGTACTTGCAAATGAAGGAATAAGAAAAATCCTCCTCCCAAAGCCATCTTTAAGGTTAGCTAATCATTGAAAGGATAGACACCTTTCCCTTCTTGTGGGACATGAAGTGCTCTGATATAGAGTTTTTAATTTGTGTACACAATCAATGTCATTTATGTACAAAAGGAAGTCTCAGAATGAAAGTTATTGTGAACATAAGAACAGACTAACAATGACTGGCGCAAGGCAAGCCTTGAGGCAACTGTTTGTCGAGGGAAGACATTTCATGAGTGCATCTAAGAAATTAATCTCTCCTTAGAGGTAAGCCTTATTCCAAGTGGATATAGAGGAAAAAAATGAAACAAATTAATCATAGCTAGAACTTTACACCCCTCCATCAGGAACAAAGCCTGGCCTGCTTTGCACTGGCATCGCCCCAGTTACTGTAGTAGCACAAAATATACAGCTCTCTACCCTAGTTCACACTGATGATGCATGCAGAATAGGAAATGCTTGCAAGGGTAATTTAATCTATCTGGCCTGTGTAAGGCTCTCTTGATAATCTTGGATGCCATGCCATGTTTCTGAATAAATGAGAAGTATGCCTCTGTGTTTTTTAATTGAAACAGATTTCAGTGCGCAGACTTCCATTACCAGGCCATTCCCCTGAGATTGTGCAGAATCCAGGTGATGACAGCATTGCCAGTGCTGAAGTCTATTTCCGTGCAATCTTGCATAATGTTGTCCTGTTGGGAAAGAGCCCCCTGAAAGGGCTTGAAAAAGTAGTGTGAATAAAGACAGAAAGCAGGTTTCAAAATCTGAATTCTGACTGCTTGCTGCCAGCCAGTCCGAAACACTGCCTGATTGTCCAGGGAAGCCTGCAATCGTGTGGGAATACAAAGCTACACTTGTAATCTAGACAAGTGAATTGGCTGCTATTTCCCACACAATGATACAGATTCAGCTAGAATGCTCTCCACTGCATGTACAACTGAGGTAGAAATCCTTAACACTATTAGTCGGTAGCCTAGATTTTGGTTTTTCTTTCTCTGTTTCAATGGACAAGCACCAAAAGAGTGAACTGAAAGTACAGACATTTAAAATTAGGCACGTGCCTATTAATATTCAAAGTACATCTGTCCAAACCTCATTTTGAAAAGGATGACCAATAATGAGTTTCTCTGCAGGATCTAAGATGTGGTAGTCCCTGTTCTGATCACCTACTTAAAATGCCAGCCAAGTTTCTCTCATGTACCATCACACTTTCAGAAACAACTCTTTCTCCAGCCTCAATAAATACAATCTGGACCTCCACTTATGCATGCAAGGATCATATTCTTAGCTCATCCTTCTGTTCATCTCATGGTCTGTATCTCCTTTAATCCCTTCCCTGATTTTTTCACTCCACTGAATGAAATCCAACCATTTCCCTTCACTCTTTTTTTTTTTTTTTCCCTTATCTTATTTTTTAAATGAGTAAAAAAAAAGAAGAAATACAATGCATCTCACAGCCTACCTTTAGTTTAGCTGTCACAGTGGAAACACTGACTTTTCTCTCACTATCTATATTTGTCCTCCCTACTCACGTTTGTATTTACTATTGATTACTTAGAATGAAACACTGAAACTGATGCAAGAACAAGGTTTTAGTGTCTGGAAGTATGGGATTTCATGTTGTACAAGTCTCAGGCTCTACAGTGATGTTAGCTATAAGAGTTGTCACTAATCTAACACATGAAAGCAATCTCCAGTGGTCTTCTGGAGTTTAGTTTCTGGTTTAGTCCGTCATTTTATAAATAAATGGAACTGAACTTACTGAAGTCAGTAATGTCTTTAATATTTACTGTATTCAAGCACTCCAGTTCTCCTCAGATAACATCTCTGATAATGAATGTATAAACATTAACAGCATTAACAGTTGTTACTTCCTACTCTTCTGATCAAACGACCTGAATCTTGCTTGCCTGCTTTTCCTATGTGTCCAATCACTACTTCAGGACTGTTAATTTTTTCACATCACTTTGTAATATACATGTTTGCTTGTATAACATAGCAGCTGCTCTAGTAAACTTGGAACAAATCCATACTGATCTCCCAGGCATTCAGATCCCAATTTTATTTGTTTTAAAGCTGGTAAAAAACTCTTCCCACTGCCTCCAAAAGGGTTGCATCAGATCCCATTCATGGCAGCACATGTATTCAGTTTGCTTACTACAGATACTCTAGATTTTATATAATAGACAAGATTCTTCTCTTAAAAGACGAAACATTTTTATAATTCCCTTCAAAGCTGGGATAATCCATAAAGACAAAGAAGTAGTCTTGGTTCAGACATACACTTGTTTCACTTCAGCATTGCTTTTCTTCTTGTTGTGTATGTTTCATATACAGCACAGTTCTTTCAGCAAAGCTCAGAGGAGGTCACCAACCCAAACATCAAAGTTTCTTGGGATTCTGGTTGGAAGTTGGTCCAACACATTTATACTTAGTTGATGGGCAACTGAGTTTACAGAGTCTATATATTATTACTATTATTGATACTATTATCACAGAGTCAAGAAAATTATTATTTTCATAATCTATAGATGAGGCTTAAAATTATTAGCACTGTTTTATATGGTAGAATAAAATGAAATCATTTATGCTTCACAAAGAAAAAGCTAACTTGACTTAACATGTTTAAATTGAGTGAAATGCCAGTTGTTTGTGACCTTTCTCTGATTTATAAAATAATTTTAAAAAAGAAAAAGGGTAGAAACCATTAAGACCAAAAACCAAACATGGGCAGGATATCTGAAGAAAGAAAAGTTGATCCGAGCTTTAACCTTGATCATGCACAATAAATAAAAAGATGAGGTTATGATTGTATTTAACTGTATGGAGGACAATTAAAAAGTAACAACAAATCTCAAAATAAATTTAATGAAAGTCATTTGAGAGTGACAGTGAATAAAAACTGAAGCTAAACATTTTGTAGACACCATTTGGTGAAGATCCTTGCAATTTCTGTGTTTTTATTCAACAGTGTAATGGAAGGATTTAATTGTGATGGGAATTAGGAAACAACCACAATGATCAATGAAACTGACATCTGAAGAGGATCTTTTCTTAGCTTTAAAGCTGTTTATAAACATAGCAGCAGTGAATTTATTTTACTCTCTTTATATAGTATTACTTTTATGGTGTCTTTCACCTGCAGGAAATCATCACACTGCATGCTGTGAAATGAGTAACCCATGCTGCATCTTAGACAGTAAAATTATCCTATTTCATCCAAGGTGCAAGATCAAAGGAGGAGGAAAGACTGTAAATGACTTGGAAAAATACTTTGCTACTTCACTGGTCATATCATATCATATATCATTCATGAGTTCAGATTAGGAAAACTTCTGTGATGCACATGGGATAGGGCTACTCTTTAGAAATTGATTGCAGTTATTGTTGAGCCTAGTCCAGAATGAAACTCAAGTATATTTTTGTGATTGAAGATAAAAGGTGCTGTAGCAACAGCTACAGTTAGAAAGCCAGTTGGCCACAGATATTACCTGCAGAAGCCAATACAGACCACTGTGCTAGCTTGTTATGAAAACAGACATTAAAAAAGAAAGTTCATAATGATTAAGAAAAGCAACATCCAAAGTCTTTTCCTGTGGAGTAGGTGATGCAGTGAAACAGTCAAATCATTTCCCAAATGACTGTGATGCTATTAGCAGAGAAGGCATCGATTTATTACATTTTCACAGTGGCTTTAGTTCTGTCAGTTCTCCAGTACAGAAAAAAAATCCAGCTCCCTGGAGAAGGATTACAGGAAGTTCATAACAGAAATGGCTATTTCTCCTTAAATGGGAATTCATGCTGAGGAAAAGCTGCAGACACTGCCCCATGAACACTCAAAATACATTCATAATTAGACAAAGGGAAGACTCTGCAATAGAGACAAATAAAACAGTTTACATATAATCAGTGTAGGAGAACAGATTGGAAGGATTATTAGCATATTCAAATAGAATTCTGGACCATACATTGAGAGGCAAGAATCGCTGCAGCGATTCCTTTTGAAAACTGCAGATGAAAAATATTCTGATTTCTTTAGACCTCATTCACAATAGGATGTAATACCACCATCCTTCTTAGACACACATATAGAAGACAAGAAACTGCACTGAAAAGAATTGGAGTCAACTTCCACCCATGCTAGCTTGGGGCGTGCACTCAGGCCTCTGTTCACTGCACTGCTCTGCAACAACTCCCTTTCAATCCTCCCAGCTGAAACTTCATGTGTGTCTTCAGATGTGTTGAAATAATGACTCCTATCTCATCCCCAAACAGGAAAATGACATCACAAACTATCTGCCCCTTTTTTTCCTATCTTGATGACGTGATAGATGATAGAAAGGAAGGCAAGGATTGTGAGGAAAAGTATCTGTAAAGAAGGTTGTCCTGTGCATACAACCATTCCACAGCAGTAGCCTAACTCCTTGCTCTTTAGTAAGGCAGGCATCAGGAGCAAAAGTGATCAGATTACTCTTCAGAGGACTGAGTCTGGCTGTGGTGCTCTTGCCTTTAAATATAACGTACTTTCTTAAAATGCATTCCAGGAAGGTTTTAGCTAGCCACTCATCACTGCAACTCTACTCGTCGAAATACTTCAGGAAAGAAGAAACTTTTCTACTCCAAAATATCAGTGGAATTTAGGTCAGAATAGCATTCTACTACAGCGGCTATTAAATTACAGTAGAAGGCTCGCTTTCTCCACCTAGTGGCTAAAATGCAAACATAATAACCTATGCCATAGAGATACCCCACAGAAAAGCATGAAATCCACCAGAAGAAAGAATAAGAATCACCCCTGCTTCCTAATACTTAGTGGGGCTTCATTATTTTTGAAGGCGTGACAAGCTTTTTCTCCTCCCTTGGCCATAATAAAAAGAATTTTGCCTTCTGAGGCAAATTAAGGGACACAGATTTTTGCCCTCATTGAAAGCTCAGGTTCCTGGAGATCCAAGTAATTTGTTTGCTCACAGAAGAAACACAAAGCATACAAATCAGCCCACTACTATGATGCTGAGATTTTCCCAGGTACCTGCTGAATGACAGGAAAGGAGGAAATGCAGAGACACTGTTTTTCTTACAGTTGTGCTCTTAAACTGTTTGTTGATAAGGATAGCTGACTGGCATGAAGCAGAGAAGCCCAAACCTCACACTGTGCTTGGTTACAGCTTCCTTGTCCCAGAAGGGCAGAATGGAGGTTACAAGGAAAAATGGTTTTAAGTTGAAGGAGGGAAGATTTAGGTTGGATGTCAGTGGGAAGTTCTTTACTATGAGAGTGGTGAGGTTCTGGAACAGGCTGCCCAGAGAAGTTGTGGATGCCCTGTCCCTGGAGGTGCTCAAGGCCAGATTGGATGGGGCCTGGGCAGCCTGGTCTAGTATTAAATGGGAAGGTTGGTGGTCCTGCATGCGGCAGGGGGGTTGGAGCTTAATGATCCTTGAGGTCCCTTCCAACCCTGGCCATTCTATGATTATATGAGTCACGGGAAGGCCACAGCCACATACTTTCTCACTTGTGTCCTTCAGCCTTACAGAAAGAGGAACAAGTTCTACATTTGTCAAATACCTCCAACAGAATGGTCCTTCAGTGAGATAATTCTCCTGCTTCAACTGACTTTATGGGGACATTAAATGCTTGATCTGGTCCACAGGATTCAAATGATTTGTTTCATGATTGTAGCCAAAGTTTACTGTGCATGCAATTATTTTCCACGGCCAAATGAAATTGATAGAAGGAAACAAGAAAGCTGATGGGTTCCTCTCTAGATTGTAAAGCAATCAGGAGAAGTAACTAAGCTGCTACTCTGAAAAGCTGCACTCACTGGCCTGCCTCTCCATCAAGCACCAATTCATGCCAGCATTGCCTGGAAGATGTTCTATTTGTATTTACTCCCTTTTATCAGCTAATCATCTAATCTAATTGGCTCTAACTTTCACAAAAATGAGGCAGGCAAGAGACTGATGAAGTACTCAAAATAAGTTTTTCCACTTTCTAATCTCCTGGTCCAATGATTTCTCAGGGAAGGCAGAAGTTTGGCTCAGCAGTTACTGCTTAGCTGTACATGCAGGTGTAGATGGAGATTCATAAACACATTGCCTACTGTGTCATAAGGAGCGTGCTGTGGAAGAAGCATCTTTATCATATCTTAGGCAACAAGATACGATAAGAAAAGTTTTCTTGTCTCAGACTTCCTGATAAACCCAGTTCCATTCAAAGATATCTCTGCTTATTCTTAATTATCCAGGGAATTCAATACACTGATGCTCACAAGGAAGAGAATCAGAGGAGTCTCAAGTTCTCCAAAATGAACTTTGCAGAATAACTGCATTTATTGTAACTACATTTATTAAAAGCATGGTTTTTGTTGTGCAAAATTCATAAAATCAGTTTGAGATAAAGGGATTTAAATATGTGACAAGCAAAAATGTTAAGTGCCTTCCTGAATCAAGATTGATTTTAAAATGTATTTAAATGTTTTACAAGCCTGGACCGTTGATGACAATCACAAGCAGCACTTAAAAGAAATTTTCTTATTTAAAGATTTTCAACATTGTAGGAGAGTTACAAAAAAAAAAAAAAAAAAAAAAAAAAAAAAAAAAAAAAAACACCAAAAACAAAACAAAACAAAAAACCCAACAACCAAATGCATTAATTTTAGTTTCTAAACATATCATATACAGTGGGAGAAAAGAGAAGATTACTTTTACAAAATTTACACTCAGAACTTCCTATCTATATCTTAATCAATAAGTCATTTGCCTCTTGAACTATGAAAAGATGAACTATACCATGCTTAGGGAGAGATTATAATTTATATTATGTA
This sequence comes from Lagopus muta, assembly GCF_023343835.1. Classification (NCBI taxonomy): domain Eukaryota; kingdom Metazoa; phylum Chordata; class Aves; order Galliformes; family Phasianidae; genus Lagopus; species Lagopus muta. Next base: position 38,985,943 of record NC_064439.1, on the reverse strand, counting down.
AGGTGTGTCTGAGATATACTGCTTATTAATTGGCAGTATGTCCTTTCAAGCTACAATACTACATATCCCAATGTCAAAAGGAGGTGCTTCCTTAACAATATATTTTAAGAAGAGATACTGCTGACCTACTTCCACTCTTCTCTTCAGGCAGGGTAAAGGATTGAACGGATGCTTGCACCATTACGAAACACTGCAACGTTCATTGCAACTTTGTAAGCAGAATCAGTGTCTTAGAATCTAGCTTCAAAGCAATAGTTTCATCTGTGATTCTAATTGGTAATGTTAGTAACATACATTACTATATGCCACAGTACCACATAGTACACATTAGTAATTTGTCTTCTGCACTGAGAGATTGTAGCTTAGATTTGTTTTCATACTACATTGAAGTGAGAATGCATCCTATACGTTTCCATAAACCAGGAGAGTCAAAATGCTCTCTTCAGCCCCATCAGGTCAAATTACTGCTTCACTTCTCACCAGTCATACCTGCTGGGCAAAACAGCAGCAAGCCCAGATCCCAGAACTAGAACAAAAGATCCAGTGAACCTGCACAGTAGTGCACACAACAGTGCAAATCCATCAGCTTGGTAATGTTTGATGTAGAGATAAGAGGAGGAATCTGACTATGTGTGTGAAGAACTAAATCTTTCATTTTATCAAAGTTGAGAATCAAATTCACTGCAGTTTAACAACACCATTCCCCAGAATATACAACATAAATAGTCCCTGTACAAGTGTCTGAATTAAATTACCTCAGAATCTTTGCTACAAACAAACCAAAAAAAAAAGAAAAAAGTCAAAAGTCTTCGTTGACATAGTATATTCAAAGACTCAAAAGTTCAAGAGTTGCATTTACGATGATGCTTTTCTACATGATGCATAAGATCACTGTTGCTTGCTAAATGCAGTGAAGTTTCCAGTTACACTGCCTTTTCCTCTATAATCTATCTTGGCATCTGCCTCTTCAGGGAAGGAGAACACCAATCAAACAGTGCATGATAGCTGACGCTGCTGAGTTTAATCTCCTTCGCTATTCTACCAAGACCCACGGTGGAAATCTTGGAATAGCTCTTGTGTTAGACCCCTTACTAGCAATCTCTAAATTAAGTTCCCTCTACCTGACCAAAGGGATAGAAAAACACAGATCAATAGCACAGAGAAATAGAGCAGTATGACTCTTTCAAGAAATTCATAGCAGTGTAGGAAGAATTTGCACTTCTTTTAAGGAGATTCACAAATAACTGCTCTTAACACACCTTTCAAGCAAATGGGAGGAAGGTGGGGATGAGGAGGGGGGGGTAAAATGCCCTCCCACTGTAAACAAAGATCACATTCACAACCAACTGAGGAAACTGAACATCCACAGGCCTATGGGTCCTGATGAGATGCATCCCAGAACCCTGAGGGAATTGACTAATGTAGCTTCCAAGACTCTCCCAAGCTCTCAATGATTTTTGAATAGGTGGTCATTGTGATCAGGTGAAGCCCCTGGTGACTGGGGGAAAGGCAATGTCACACTCATTTTTATGAAGAATAGAAAGGATGACACAGGGAATTACCAATCTGCTAGCCTTGCCTCTGTGCCAGAGAAGATAATGAAAATGATCTTCCTGGAAGGTACTTTATGGTGCATAGAAGAGGAGGAGGTGGTATAGGATAACCAGCATGGCTTCACCAAGGGCAGGTCCTGTCTGACCAACACAGCAGCCTTCTATGATAGTGGAACTGCATCTGTGGACAAGGGAAGAGCCAATGATATCATCTATCTGGATTTCAGAAAGGCCTTTCACATGATCCCCCATAACATCTGGCTCTCCAAAGTGGAAAAATAAATATTTGATGGGTGGACTTCTCAAAGAATGAGAGGCTGATTATGAAGCTGTACCCAGAAAGCAGTGATGAAGGGCTCGAAGTCCAGGTGGAGATCTGGGATGAACAGTGTCCCTCGGGGGTCAATACTCTTCTGCTGTTTAATATCTTCAGCAATGACACTGACAATGGCATTGAGTGCACCCTCAGTGAGTTGGCAGATAACGTCAAGATGTGGGTGCGATTGACACATCCAAGGGAGAGAGTGCCATTGAAGGAAACCTGCATTTGTTCAAGCAGGAGAACTGCATAAAGTTCATCAAATCCAAATGCAAGGTCTTGCGCCTGGGTCACTGCAAATCTCACAGTTAATAAAAGCCGGGAGATGAAAGAACTGAGCAGAGCCCTGCTGAAAAGGTCCTGGGGGGTACTGGTGGATGGGAAACTGGACATGAGCCAGCAATGCGCCCTCACAGCCCTGAAAGCCAAACATATCCTGGGCTGCATCAGAAGAAGAGTGGTCTGGAGGTTGAGGAAGGTGATCCTGCCCTTCTAGTCTGCACTGGTGAGACCTCACCTGGAGTACAGTGTCCTGATGAGGAGTCCCTCAGAACGGAAGAGGCATAGACCTGTTGGAGCACAGCCAGAGAAGGACCACAAAAATAATCCCAGGGTGGAACACCTCCCTTTATTAAGACAGTCTAAGAGAGCTGGGGCTGTTCAGCCTGGAGAAGAGAAGGCTCCAAGGAGTCTTGAGAGCAGCCTTTCAGTACCTAAAGGGAGCTATGAGCAAGAAAGGGACAGATTCTGCAGTAGGGTCTGCGTTGACTGATGAAGGGAAATGGTTTCCAGTTGAAAGAGGAAAGGTTTAGACTGGATATAAGGAAGAATTTTTTTTTTATTTTTATTTTTTACAGTGAGGGTGGTGAGGCACTGGAATAGGCTCAGAGATGTGGACACAACACCCCTGGAGACAAAGTCAGGCTGGTCAGGGCTCTGAGCACGTGATGTAGCTGTAGGTGTCCCTGCTCATTGCAGGGGAGTTAGACTAGATGACCTTTAAAAGGTTTCTTCCAACTCAAACAATTCTGTGAAATGCCTATACCCTGCTTCTTCTTTGTGAATTGCCTTAATAGCTTCATCTCAGTAGAAAATGGATTCTCTTTCCTTTCACTCCGAACACTTTTGTTTTGAGCCAAATCCACGTTATTGGACACTGGGCCACTGTAGCCCCCACAAAACAATGCACCAAATAATATAAGAGTATTCACATTTTCATTTGAGAAATTACCCAAGCATCTGGAATCTAACACAGGGTGACAGAAGTCTCACATGCAGGCTGCAAGAACAGAGCTGTATGCATTTCCCACTCAGACACAGGCTATTTTTAGATGATATTGGCTCACTAGCCAACCAAGATTTATGCTATCCTAAAGGTGAGACAGAAGGGCAATACAACTCATCAGTGACTCAGAAGAAGTGAACATTACCGTTGCAAACATCCGTGAGGTTTTACCTTGGCTTTTTTTTTTTTTTTCTTTTTTGGTCTTCTTCAAAGATATTAATATTCCCCAAGTTGTTTAAAGAAGAAGAGGCATTTTGGTTTTGTTTTTTTTTTTTTTTTTCCCCCCCAAGGATTGCTTAATACCCTACTTAGGTATGCAAGTTATATCTGCATGTACACTACAGCCAGCAAAAGCAATCATGCGTTCATATCCCAGATTTCCACCGTGAAAGACAGTATGCTGGTGGTATAAATGACAGCTATTTGCATTACTTAGCCTTCAGATCTGGCAAAGGTTATTAATAGTCAATATGAAATGAAGAACTCTTTTTGTGTGTGTGTGCTCTTCTGCAGTACTTAAGGGATTGAAATAATGAAGCTGTTGGCAACGCCTTTTTAGAAGGTAGTTGCAGGTAAAAATATATTCAGAAATGCAAAATAAGGAAAAAGCACACCTAAAAATCAATGCATTACTTTGGGGGAGGGGAGAGAAGCTTCCACCATGGGCTCTGATCCCCACTATCACTACTCCCTCCCACACTGTCTCAATCTATTTCATTCTGCTGAACCAATTTCACATTGAGATGATTGAGACTTTCAGATGTCAATTCTCTATCACCACCTACCTTGTATTTTTGCAGTAGAGCAATTTCATTATCTGCTTCAGCAGACAATTAAAACATAGTACCATGTTAAGCTTATAGTCCACCACCCACTAGAAGAAAAGTCAGAAGATGAAAGATGTACTTCAAATAAGAGCTGCTGCAAACCAAGAAGAGTTTGTGCCAACAGGATCTCATGACAGAAGGGAAGCAGTTCATGGAAACTTGATTTTAATCCCAAAAATACATCTTTCAGCATTCTGAACCTCCAAAAGATTAGGAAGTCTGATATAAATGGATACAAGACTCAAGATATACCTCAGTTTCAATATGGTCTTACAAATCCATATCATGCCTGACTATTCATATACTTAAAACTGCACACATTTGGAACATGTTACTATTGTGGATCTCAATGCAGCCCAAACGGATCCTCTATATAGCATCTCCTTTTTCAGTAATGTTTGGGATAGTTTGAACTATTAACTTCTTACCCATAAAAACTATTTATCTTCCAACTCCTGTAAGTTGCACTGTAAAATGTCTCAATTACTCTGAATTGAAAGGATTTAAAAGATTTACCTCCAATATTCCTCACTACGTCTGTAGTACTGAGTTGCTGAAATAAGGCCAGTGGCTTTGGGTTAACAATCCGAAGGTACAGATTCCTGCCTCCTTCCATGACCTGACAGCAGAGTTGTGGCACTTTACCTGATGCATCATCTCCCTGCTCTTCTGTTGTAGCAGAACCAGTGAGCACAATTCTAGCATCTTTGCCCCAAGAACAGCAATCCCCTCAGAGTGACAGGGTGCCATCTCCTATCAAGACATGGAGATACACTACGCGCTCAAAGGAATTGTTTCTTAGTGTGTTGGCCTTGAAGAACAGAAGAGCTCAGTTGAAGAGAGGTTTTACAAGTGGGCAATAAAACCGAGGAAAAGAGAAGACATAAGCACTGCAACAGAAGACTGCCGTGGAAGTAGGAAATGCAGAAGATGGAGGATCCACAGCCATAAGAACTGTTGACTCAGACACAGATAATTTATTGTTCTCACTATTGTTTTTCAGAGTTAAAAACTACAGCTTCATTTACCTGGGTTTGCTTATTATTTCTTTGGGAAAGAGTCACAAAAAGACAGCAAAGCAAGTTTTTCCACAGTTATACACATAACTTACATCCCTCTTCTATTTTCTCATGTGCTGTAATCTCAGAAATGCACTCTATGAGTAATGGACAGGCAGAGAGCTAATGTTTACTACATATTGCACATTAATCTGTAAGAATGAGATATCTACATATGCATTCAAATTCTGATTCCACAGTCATGTTTGGTTGCACATTAAGAAAACAAAGAAAGGCTGAAAATTAATCGGCTCCAAGCACATTTCCCACTAAAAGGATGACCCTGTTAATACGTTCCTCTTCCTTAACAGCTCTAAAGTAGACAGGCAATTGAGCACCACTTATGTTGTATAGAAATTGATTCCATATTGAAATGGCAGTCCTATAAAAATACTGCAGCACCCTTGGGAGTCATAGGCAGCCATGTGTCTTAATTTTGCCTCAGAAGACATACTGACCATGTTTTACCACTTGTTCTATTTCTGGGAACCATACCCTATTGAATATGTTGACAAATGTAATACATGTATATTAAATAAACACAGAATTATTTGTCCTCAGACATGGGTGCACAGCTTCCTCTCACTCCACTGCATACTTAAGGGTGGTCATGGAACCCTATTTGCACTTTAAGATCACATGAAGAATTAAAGGCCAACAGCCAGAAAAAGAACAGATAAGAAAGCAACAGTCTGAAAATAAAATAAAAGGAAATAACGGTGTATCTGCATATAGCTATCAGTTCATCCACTACGAAATGCTCAAGTATAATCACAAGGCTACTAGTTCAGCTAATTATAGGCCAGATTTTCAACAGATTGTTTGGCTACTTACACTATTATTAAAAAAAAAAAAAAGATTATCACAGTTCCAGCAAATTGAAGGCATGGTTTCTGTTCTTGCAGAACAACCATCAGCCTTACTCTATATACTCATGGAACAACTTGTGGTGATACTCATTGGATTTGGTTATGAATTAGTTCTGAGAAAGTCCCGATGGAAGTTGAATTTCGTAGGTGATAAGAGAAAATTCTAGCGTTTCAGTCACAATTCAGAAGTTTCTTCCATTTGATTAACAGTTTTTGGTGTAAAAGAGGGGTGGCTGTTTTTACTCCACATTCTTGTAATGCTACAGGGAGTCATACATGGGGTTGAAATAAACCACTTTAATACGATTTCATTTCCAGATTGGAGGAAATACCCAGAAAAAAAGGCAAGGCAACATATTATTTTAGCCCCAGAAACTGTTCCCTCAGGTATTGAGAAACGTAAATATTAATCCGGTAGTATTACATTTTACAGTAACTCACTACCTCCATTTTGACTTTATTCAAAATCAAGTCACATGCTGTATAGTCATCTTTAACACATTTACCTGCCAAAGCAAGCTTTCCGGTCATTATACCCTCCCCCAAAACTGCAATAACAAACAGAACATAAAAGAAATAACTAAATCTTGTAGCCTTGGTTGTCAGTGTGGAATTACATAACCAGGAGATTTTTATTTCCATAGTTTTGTTTGCTTTGGCAATTGATACCTCTTCCTCTTGTGTTTTAAAGGCTGGCTTTAATGAAATGACAACTTAAAAGCCCTCCTTACTCACAGCTTGATGTTGAAATGGAATCAAGCCAGAGCTGGAATGGCTTTCCAAATTAGCAAGGGAACCTACTGTTGAAGTACACTATTACCCTGCATGTGTTTGTGCATACAGGCTTATTTCTTCATACCCACAACTGGGCTAGCTATCATTTACTCACCTCACAAGGCTGCCTCTTCCCTCTTTTTCTTCTCAGAGAATTTAGTTAAAAACAAAAGAAAAGTCAAAAGGAAGTGTTATTGCACTTGAAAGCACTTTGCCACTTCAAATGCCCAAACAGCATCATATCATTTCAGAAACAGCAATGAAAGTGTCTTGAATCACTCAAGGAAAGCACAGCAGTCTACATTTTCAAAGAGGATGAGCATAAACTCTGAACATCACATGTCTAGCGAGTGTTTATATAACATGCAAAAAGCCAGGGCAGCAATCACACCAAGGAAACACACTGTGCAAATTGCTGCCTTCCAAAACAGCAAACAAAGCTCTTTATATTCTTATGAAGTCAAAGCTTTTTTTTTTTTACAGAGTGTACCCCAAATCAGACCTTTTGGGGAAACCAACAAACGCAACCACTTAATAAATTGGTACTTTAAGTCACAGAAAGGCAAAGAAACATAATAAGAAGTGCCACAAACAGTTAATGACAGGGGCGAAACACACCCTTTCTGTCCTAAATTTCAATGCTCTATACCAAAGAATCCTGAATTTTAATGCAGATTAACAAGAAATACTTAGTTATGGGTCTGACTTGCTTGCAGGTACTCGTGAAGCAGCCTAGATGCAAAGATGATAGGCAGTGATTTGCCAGACATCACTGATTTCATTTCACACTAAAATCCAAATGTGTCATTGCTACTTAAAGATAGGCCCCAGAACTCAGGAGCAATGAGGAAAGGCATTAAAGAAAAAGTAGTGCAACCCTGCATCTCCCATGAGATGAAGGAAAAGTATCATGTGCTATCAAGTGTATATATCTGTAAACTAAAGTCATGGTATAATTGCACCTTGCAACTCAGGAGCTCAGTAATAACAAAACTTAAAACACAAGGATCTGAAAGTAGGAATTTTGTAAGAGAGCAAAGAGCGCGCAGAGCCTAAAACCACTAGAAAAGCTGCAGAGACAGCAACCATGAAACAACACATCTAGGACAATAAAGAAACAGCTGACAACAATTAGCTACATTTGAAAAAAACAGCTTAACTCAAGCCTGCTAAATAAACTACCTAGAATGTTACCCCCCCAGAACAAGAGTTACTACTCACGTTTTCTCCAAGCCACCTTGCATGCACTCCTCAGTTATGAACGGTGACCCTGGGATGGAGCACCACATAGTTAGCTCACATGCATGAATGAAATCCCTTGCATGCTGAACAGCTTCCCTCATCAGCTGCAAGCACCTCTAATTAGAGTGCTAGAAATGGCATTCAGCTGAGACCATCTCAGCTTTTCCTTCTATAAGAACTAATCCCCAAAACTATCCCCGAAACTTGCTGAAACTTAGCACAGCCCAGGAGATTACCTTAATCATAGAATCATATCTACATCAAGTACTTAGAGCCCCGGCCTGCCTGACCTTGAATGTCTCCAGGGGTGGTGCATCTATATCTCTGAGCAACCTGTTCCAGTACCTCACCACCCTTACTGAGAAAAAATTCTTCCTTATACCCCATCTAAATCTCTCCTCTTTCAACTGGAAAGCATTTCCCTTGACTTGTCACCACTGACCCGCTGCAGAATCTGTCCCCTTCTTGCTGAAAGCCCTGTTTAGATATTGAAAGGCTTCTCTCAAGTCTCCTTGGACCCTTCTTCTTCAGTGCACTATTGCACTTCCCACCATTTCACAGTCCTGGAAGAGACTGACGGCGTGAATCAGATCAGGGAAGTGGAGTAGAAATGGAGGCTGCGTCTGGAAGCTTCTGGAAAGGGTGGGCGTGGCGCCGTGTGTGGTGCAGTTCCACCAAAGAGTTTCAAAAGTCGCTTTAGGAAGAAAAACTCCTACTCCAAAGATAAAAACTGTATCCAACTGCAGATAAAAAGGTACAGGCATCCAGGTTGCTTTTACTCATTTTTCCTAGGTAGCTCCTCATCAGAATTGGGAGGTAATCTGGTGCTTGGAAATTTGATCCACTACAAAGCAAACTGGCTTATCTCTGTTCAAAGCAGTTCCCTCCGTAAAGCTGATTCTTGTTTAGCAAAACATCTCCACTTACCTTGAAGGTCTGGGCCAAAACAGAAGAGCACTTAGGCAGCAAGGACTGGAGCTGCTCAATCAGTCAGCCTTGCTTTGGCACTGAGAGAGGGCAATATTATGGATGATATGAAAGACTAGGGCTGCCAAACTAATATGGAAAAGAGACATCATATCTCTGGCTAAAAATCAGTATGGCATTTGTCTCCAGTGGCATGGAATTTCAGTGGAAACACTCTTAAAATAAAAGGTATGTACTTATGCAAAATAGTAAAGATTTCAAGCACATATTTTCACAAAAGAGTGCTGGCATGGAGGCTGTACCTTGGGTACTGTAGTCAGTTTTGGGCCTCTCACTGCCTGAAGGAGGTTGTGGAGAGGTTGGGATCGGCCTCTTCTCCCAGGTAAATAGTGATAGGATGAGAGGGAATGGCCTCATGTTGCTCCAGGGAAGGTTCAGGTTGGGTATTATGGAGAACTTCTCAGAAGGAGTGGTGATGTGTCGGAATAGGCTGCCCAGGAAGGTGGTGGAGTCACTATGCCTGCATCAAGAAACATGCAGATGTGGCACTGAGGAACACAGTTTTGTGGGCAGTATTGGTGGTAGGTGGATTGTTGGACCAGGTGATCTTACAGATCTTTTCCGTCCTTAATGATTCTGTGACTCTATGATAAGAGTGCTTGGCATGTTTTGTCTGTCTGAAAGGGTCTGCTGTGTCCCCACTTCTTCTGTTTCCCTTCTCAGCCTGCTTTCCAGCCTCTCTCCCTCGTACCTCCTTCCTTTTGTTCTTTTCATGCATATCACACCTCTGTTACCAGAGCTTGTCCTCTGCTGCACTGAGCAGGTACTTCAGAAAGCACTGCAGCTCCACTCAGGAAGCGGCTGCTTATTTCACATGTGGAAAGGAGAATCAATTCATCACAGCGGGGGAAATTGCAGAGCACAGCTGGAGTGGAGGTCGGTGAGACAGAGCACTGTTCTGGAGTGTTCACGCTTCATTTAACCTTTTAATAAAAGTATGTTAGAACATCCTGATATTAAAGAACATTGTGAAAAGAAAAAAACAAGGAAAGCGTTGCAAGAGTGGGGAGGAGAAGTATGGAGTTGTCATGTAAGAAACATGCTTGCAGGTAATGCACAGAGAAATTATTTCTGATGCATAGTATATAGGATGGTATTGTCATTCTCTGCTTAGCAGTTTGCGGCTATGTATTTTTTTGCCAGTGGTGGGGCTGGGCAGTCATACCTCTACACCTACATCTGGGGCAGAGACTGGGAGGAGACCTCAAAGTTGGGCTTCCTCCCCCTCCCCACCCCCTCCCCCAGAAATCAAGTTCCTGAAGGTCCAAAGTACTCTGCAAGTACTATCTATTATTTTCTTCACTTAGATGTGAGAAAAGACTCCTTTTTTCCAGATGTGGAAACTGCTGATTGCTTCCCCATTGTTCAAGATGGACATCTGGACTGACCAGGCATAGAAGAAGGGGTGGGGTGACGACTGCTGAACTGAATGAAATGTAAAATTGGATGTTAATAGAAAATACCCAGAGAAATATGAGGAAGCTAGCGCTGCAATTTCATAACACTTACTAATGTAGACTGATAAGGAAGGAAAAAAAAAATAAACCATCAAGCCAAGAGTGTCTACCTGTGTTATGATGGATAGCTGTGATCCAATAGAGACATTTGAGTGGGATTTCATGATACATTATTTCTGTTTTAATCAGGCACGATGAAGCTGAACCAGGACTTACACACTTCACAGCCACTTCAGATTATTGAACGCTCACTAAGGCTAAAGGAGCACTCACAGCTCATCAAATTAAGCAAAAATGTATAAATTAAGTACCATCAAGCCTACAAGCCATTGCATTTACAGGGAGAGAAGAAGGGGAAACAGTATAGAATTAAAGGATGAGACATTAAGATGCACTTTGCAGTATGCTTTTAAGAAATGACATTCTTGACTGAAGAAAACAATTAGCAAGCATCTCAGTTCATCCCTCAATGCATCCCTTAGCAAGCTAAGATCCATTTACACACACTTCCCTGGACAGCTATCTAGCTTTCCTGGTCATTGATTATTACAGTATTACCAAAAAGCTTGATTTATTTTCTTGCACATACGCTGCAGCTTATACATCATGCCCATCACTTGAGGCAAGCTTAGCCTGTAGCTTAACAACTGCTACATACATATCAAGCTCAGGATCTAGCATCTAGAGCTCATTCTGCAGGATACTGTAAGGACCAGAGGCACTCACTATGCTGTGTGCCAAAACAGCAGCATTCTGAATGCTGAACTACTCTTCCATACCATAAAAGTTTAGTGATCCTAGGAATTATGATTCTTCTCTGTCTTGCTAGATGACTATTGAGGGTACACAAACAGAGCCTCTCAGTGTGCTGTTGGGCATGATGAGCTTGCCAGTAAGTCAATCATTAATCCTCTGCTGTGCTGCTGGTTTCTGGAATCCACACATATCATGCAACATGAAGGCATTTTTAGTACTGGTGGTTCCCATGCAAGTTTGTGATACACTCAGGATTGCTTAGGTTCCAGGCTTGGACAGATAAGATGTTTTGAGCAGGAGATAGAGGGCAGCAGGTATCTGGCCATTTTGGAAAGGGTTGGAAATAAATGCTTTGAAAGATTAGGGGGAAAAGTGGACAGTTTTGTTGTTGCAACACCTAATCAGTAGAGAGGGAAGGAACAGATGGAAACTGGCAGATAAAGAAAAAAATGTAACAAGAACTTTTTTCACTTCTGCTACCTAGCACTGTAACATTTGTGTTGCACCTCTTATTGTGACAGCTAACAGGAATCGCCATAAAGCAGTGATAACAACAGAAGGTAAAATATCTTCCAAAAGCAAGGAGAGAATGATATTACAAATTATGAAGAGAGCAGAAATTAAAAATAGCCGAGATATAAATTGCAGACAAAAAAAAAAAAAAAAAAAAAAAGATTTAACAGATTTGATAAACTGTTTGCAGTAGGACAGCCAAATAACTTTAATCCATATTGCAGCATCTTTCCAACAAGAACCTTAACAATTAGTGCTGTCTTCAAAAAATGTACTGTGATTTTGCATGTCTGTGCATGCCAGACTTAAGACATTAAGCAGTCTGCTACAAATCCCACTGAAGACTCTTCAGATCAAAGAGATGTCTTGCATCTAAAGTGAACAAGGGAAACAAATGAGAATTAATTAAGAAAAACAAAGGTGATATCAAGTATCAATGAAATTTGTCAAGTTGCTTTTTTTTTTTAATATATAGCTTATAATGCAGTCAACGTTAGACGATACTATTTTCCAACTTCTTTTAAAATGATTTTTCTGCATGCAGGACAGAATTCATTGCTACATTGTTCTTCCTTTGAAGGCTTTTGATCAAAGTACCAAAGAAGCAAATTAAGACAAAGAAGGCAACCAACTACGACAGAAGAAGCATTTCCTTTCCATTTGCTATTAAAGAATTAGGTAATTAGTCCTTATTCTAAAGTGGAGTGGTTGGGCTGAAAGAATTTCAAATTTGCCTTCCAAGGAATAACCCTTCAATGACAGAACTGCACTCAAGAAGGAAGGCGTAGCAAGAATTGAAGCTTAGAAAAAAGGGATTGACATCAATTGTACTAGAAAGTAAAAACTCATAACATGCATTATGTGTTCAGTCACATGTATTTTGAATAGTACTGACTGCTGGTAGTATGAATATCCCAGACATGGAAGAACAATTTCTAGTGTGGTTGCAATGGAAAGCATTGGTTGGTTGGTCTTTCTGCTCCTTCTGTGATAGGCTCAGGAACATGTAATGTTGGTGAGATTTGTAGGTTTCATTCACACATTCATACCAGCAAACACATACCTAATCCCGTGTGTATTTGTACGCACGTTTGTACAATATATATACACACACACATATAGATTGAGGCTATGGATTACAGTCTGTGGTGCCATCTGGTGGAAAGAAGTCAGCAGCAGCTGTGAGAAAGTTTACAAGTGTAGGTATCCTTAAAATAAGGAAGGAAAGAATAACATCTGAAAAGGTGGCTCTCAGGCATATGATTTATAGGAGCTACAGTGTTCAAAAAAAAAAAATTCAGTTCCAGGCTGCCTCAAACACAAAAGCTGTTTACCTTGACTGTCAAACTCACTGATGTTGATCAGCAGTCATTGATGCACCACTAAAATCACAAAAAGCTTAAGTAGGTAGGTAAAGTTTTAAAGTTTTCCTAGTGCTTCTTACAGCTGTACTCATCCTGACTTGGTCTGAGATAGACAGGTTTAAGTCTTGCAAGTTTACCAGAAGAGCCAACATCTTCAACCGTAATGCATCTAATAATGAACCATTTTACAGTAAGCAAGTATTTACTTGAATTCAATTTTATTTATTTATTTATTTATTTATGTATAGTAAATGCCATCTTAATCTGGCATGCAATTTCTGTTTCTCTCAGTAGATGAAATTTTTGGAAGAGAAATACATTTCTAGAAAATAAAACAATCTGTCTTAAAGAATATTTGAGAGTAATGTTTGCCACATAGGCAGGGAGGGCAGTCTTCATGTTTTATTTGGAGAATTTGGGTTGGCTTTCTCAAAATTCCATTTAGTTTCTGAAGGAATAATAAAAAAACTAAGGACTAGTTGCTCTCTAAGAGAAAGCTGTTGTCTTCAAGGACAGCACTCACATCCAACTAGACCAAACCTGAAGAAGTCTGCCCTAGAGGAATAAGGTCTAGTTCTGTACCAGGTTATACAAAACTGAGTCATTTGGGAAAATTTATTTCATAAGGAATTATTACATGTATTTACAGTTATACTGAAGATTACGAATCAGGCATAACACCGTAATGGTTTCCATGGCAGAAGTAAAATCAGTAAAGCCAGGAACTGCTGTAGAGAAACAAAGAAACAGTCTTCTTTAGTGAGGACAGCTATGTTATTTCTTGCTCATATTCTTTTGAAGGTTGCTTAGCCTACTTCAGCTTTCTTATCTTCAGATGAAGACCTTGAAATGAGCCAGGAATCTGACATCAATTAAATGATGATATGAGATGTTTCAGAAAGTTTGCCAGTGATTCTGTGTGTCACAAAAAAAAACCCAAAACAAACTCTGGAAGACGAGACTGTAAGCACACAGGTGAACAAGCATATGTATGTCCACATGCCAGCTAATAATCCCCTTCCACTGGTGAGCCACATGTGCCATCTATGTTTGTTTTGTTTTTCATTCCTTTTTGTTGTCCATGCTCCCCCTATCCATTTTTCATTTAGCAGTTGTCTATCACATCCCTTCTTTCTTCTCTCGCGAGGCTCCGTCCACCTTTCTGAGAGCCAGCAAACTCCCTCAGTAGAGCAGATGGAAAGGCAGTGGGGAAGGAAGGTGATATGACTAAGCAATAATTCTATCCCTGTTGAGATAACATCCTAATCCAATGGCAGTTTTTCTTGAAAAGTACTTTGGATAGGATGTTATGACTTGAGCTGTGGCTAAACCATCTTTATCATCAGCAAATTAAATTTACTGCTTGCCTTCCAACAGCCAGCGTTGTCAAAATGTTCTCAAAACTCAGCCCCCCTGTCAAAAATAACTTTCTGTTTCTACCACTGCCTTATTTCTGCTAGTCTTGCTTTTTACTCGTGTTCCTTTGCTTCTCATTGCTTATATTATGGTGTCTGAATCACTGATTTCTCCCTGTGAAGTCAGCCAGTAAATTCAGCAGAAAAACTCTTATTGACTTAACTGGGAATAGAATTGGATTTACTGTCCATTGCTCTAATCTGTTAGATTACTTCCCTCCTGCTATTTCTTTCTTTTATGTAAATAAACTATGAATGTAGGGATATTGTGCTTATTGGCTATGATGCAATTATTGGAAGAACCTGACAAAAGCCTGTCTTTGAAAACAATATTTGTATACTTTTAGGAAAATTTGTTGCCTATAGTTTCAAGTGGCTAAAAGTTGATCAAAAGAGACTTTCATTTTCTGCGGAAATGAAATCATTTTTCAAAAACTATGTTTCCCTTTTTTGCCGTCTTGTAACCGAGCTCCTCCCTGCTCACAACCACCATCAGTACAGTCTTTTGGGAGAAACTTTTCCCCCAGTTTCTCTATCTAAATCCAGAAATAGAGGCTGTGGGTGCCCCGTCCCTGGAGGCATTCAATGCCAGACTGGATGTGGCTCTGGGCAGCCTGGTCTAGTGTTCGGCAGCCCTGCCCACAACAGGGGGGTTGAACCTAAATGATCACTGTGGTCCTTTTCAACCCAGTCCATTCTATGATTCTATGATACCATGAAATATTAAGTGGCAGAGGGGTTTTTATAGGACAGTTGAGCAAGTTCAGTGGTGAACGCCTGGAAGACTCCGTGATGTGTGTTGTTATTGTGATTAATGACTTACCATTGATGCAGAACCATAAATTCATACAGGATGTTTCAAGAGTAGGTAAGAAAGCAGTAGGTTCTTCTGTGCAAAGTTACACCAGGAAAATGGCAAGGAATTATACAGCCAAATCTTAACAGGCACATTACAAAATTGTGAATATGTTTCTGTTCCCTTCGTAGTTCTGAGAGTGCTGCCTTTTCACTATTAGTGAGAGGGAGTCTGGGCCTGTAGTGGCTGTGAGAAGGCTGGAATATAAATAGAGCTAGCATTTAACAAGGTAGCTGATTCATTTCTGCATAAAACCTTGAGAAAGGTCATTTGAAAACTATTTGTTTATGAACACTCACCTGAATTGAAGTTTTGCTGAGGAAGCCAGCTGACAGTAAATGGGAAAGTGTCACAATTCTGGGAGCAGGGCAGGGGGTTGCTTTTAGCTTCAGTGATTTCATTGCTGGTTCACAAAGGAGCATTACTGTGTGCAGTTGCAGTGTGATCTTTCCGCTGAGGTGCTGCCATGCATCCTCACTCAGCAATAAACTCTGCTCAAAGGTTGTGACACAAACTTACCATGTAGAAAGTAGAGGTCAGTGGCTTTTGTTAACCTAGAAAGTATTTCAGCAATAAATGGCAAAGCAAGTACAGCTGGGGGTATGCCATCTACTTTGCTAGTTTAGATATCCCTCTCTGCCTGGAAAGGCTAGCAGAGCAAACCTGGGGCCTGAAGGACAATCAAGGATCTGCGTGCTCCTTATTAAGAATTGTGCTTATCCTATGGGTCAAGCTGAGTTCTCTTTCTGTGGCTTCCTGTTCCATCCAGCTGCAGGAATGTCCTATGATTTTGTGCATAGCGGATGGTATCTCTGATGTAATTGCAAAATATGGAGAAGGGAAGACAAACTCTAAAAAACCTCCAGCTGGTGTAGATGGATGTAGAAGTGAAATCTAATATCATGAAAGAGTATAAAATTAGAAAAAAACATCCTTATATATGAATGCTGTGTTAGCTAACAGGGAAAGAAGGGGTGGGATCAGATGTGTTTCAAGCTGAAGCAAGAGGGTATATACAGCACAAATCCTTCTTCAGCACCTCAAAGCCATAAGGGTACTTTTTATATACACTTCCACATATATCGCACTTGTCCTTCTGAGACCATGATTGTATTTATGGGGTCCCTGCACTTTACTTTAAGGTGCAAACAAGTCTCGTTCATAACTGATCCTTCTGGGCTGCTGTTTCCTTATTCCCTCTGCAGTTCCACAAGGTTTCCCATTACATGTAGCCTCTAGTGTAGGGAGTGTTTCAGCTGGCACCTCTCACAGGTTGCTTCTGGCTCCATTCTTAACACACCTCGTAGGTATTTCCATTGCTTTTTCTGAGCTTTAATTACTGAAAATGTGCCTGTGCAGTATCAACTGACACTAAAATGATTTCCTCTTTAATGTCAATTGACAAATGAGTTCCGTTTCTTGCTCCAAACACCACTTTCATGTCAGTTATTTCATGAGCCCAGGAGACTTTTACTAGAGCAGCCAGCTGCCATGAGTGGAATTGGGCCTCTTTCCACCAAGCTCTCATTGCACAGCCTCAGCTCTTACCTATTAAGTTCTATGCTTACAGTGACAGTGCTCAAAACCTATGGGGTCATCCACTGTACATTGCTCTGCATTTGGTGGGAGGTGGAGTCATAGCTGCAGGGTGCTACTGTGCAGAGAAAGGGAATAATGAGGTCTGTTGAAAGAAAAGAAGGTTTAGAGGTTTCTTAAGTGAAGTATGGGAAAGGGCGAAAGTGCTTTTGTCTTGTTCATTATGGTCAAAAGATTCCCCTACTGGAAAGAAGGTGGGAATAGGGTAATGCTTAGGTTTATCTCTGACCTTTGCGCAGAGGTAATTTTTCCAATTTAGAGACTTGAATTCAAATACTTTTTATTCTCCGTAGACCATATCTCTGCTTTGTCTGTTGTGCTGCATAGCACCTACAGCCATTAAGAACCAGAGCAACAAAGGCCCAAGTTTACATTGGCAAAATTGAGGCGGCTCAAATGTACTGGCACATGTTACTCGTGTGCCTTTCTACCAAAAGGCTTTATTACTAAAAATTTGGTAGGAAGCCATCTGTCAGCTCTATAGTTGGCTTTTTTGTTAAAGCTTTGAGGAAAGAGATCCTGCTGATTGTTGTCAGGAGGAGCTGATGACATTTGTTGCCAACTTGACAGTTATTTAAAGCTTGGGGTAAATCAGACCCAGATAATTCAGAGGATGAGACTCCAAAGAGTTATGGTCAACAGCTTGTTGTCTGTGAGACCAGAGATGAGTGACATTCCACAGGCGTTGGTGTTGGGATTGGCACTATGTAACATCTTTCTCAATGACATGAACAGTGGGATTGAGAGCACCTTCAGCAAGTTTGTCTACGACACCAAGCCAAATGGTGTGGTTGATATACAGCAGGGAAAGGATGCCATCCAGAGGAATGAGGAATTTGAAAAGTGGGCCTGTGTGAACCTCATGAAGATCAACAAGACCAAGTGCTAGGTCCTGTATCTGTGTCAGGGCAACCCCAAGAACAAATACGGGCTGGCTGATGAGTGGATAGAGAGAAGCCCTGAGGAGAAGACTTGGGGGTGTTTGATTGATGGCTCCTAATTTGCTCCTCAACCTGAGCCACCAATGTGTGCTTGCAGCCTGGAAGGCCAGCTGTCTCCTGGAAAGCAACGTGACCAAGAGAGTGAGGAAAGTGATTGTCTCCCTTTACAATGCTTTCATGAGATCCCATCTGAAGTACTGCATTCAGCTTTGGCGCTTCCAGCAAAAGAAGGACATGGACATGTTAGAGCACATCCAGAGGAGGGCCACAAGGATACTCAGAGGACTAGAACACACCTCATGTGAAGACAGGCTGAAGGAGATGGGCTTCTTCATCCTGGGAAGAGAAGGCTCCTAGGAGGCATTATAGTGGCCTTCCAGTACCTACAGGAGACTTACAGGAAACCTGGGGAGATAAACTTTGTCAGGAAGTGTAGCGACAGGACAAGGAGAAATAGCTTTAAACTAAAAGAGGGGAAAATTAGATTAAGTATTAGGAAGAAATTCTTCTCTGTGAAGGTGATGAGGCACTGGAACAGGTTGCTGGACGGCACTTCAGGCAGCCTGATCCATTGGGAAGAGTCCCTGCCCATGGCAGGCGGGTTGGAACTGGGTGGTCTTTAAGGTCCATCTCAGGACAAACCATTCTGTGATTCTATGATTATACAGATGTATATACACTAATTTACACAGTAAAATGTCTGTTTTAAATGGCCTTTTATAAATAAGCAAAATCAAGAGGAACTTCACAGAGGACCAAAAGGCACCATCTTTCTTCCCTCCTGTCATTACCTTAGCCTGCAAACAAACATAACATACATGTGAAGTTCTCTTTAGGTGTGCATATATTTTTTTTTAATTTAGGAAGTAAGCCATTTCAAGGTGTAGTTTTACCTTAACATCTTTGAGAATTCAGTTTATTTATTCATTTATTTATTGACCTTGGTTTTCTTAACCAAAATACTCTTATGCAGTCTTCTGGAAAAGAAAAGCAACAATTTGAAATATGAACAATATCAAGAAAGTTAAGAGACAAGAAGTCTGAAACACTTAGAGCTGCAATACTCATTTGCACTCCATTTCTACTGATAGTTCTACTGAGGTAAAACTGTGCTGATTAAATGTCTAGCTCTGTGTGCTTAGGGGAGGCAGGTGAGAACTTCAGAACGAGGAAAGGGACCAGGGCTTTATTTTGTAAACTTTTTATATTGGATCTTTTTAGATATCACTACCAGAAAATCCTGCTATGAAATTTATCATCCAATGTTTCTGAGCCCTTCTTACTGATAAAGGGAATGCTTTTCTGTGCTATAGTGAGGGAGAGGCAATTTCTTGGGATGGGTGTTGATCCCCTGCTATCCGACATTTAAATTTCCTTGTTTCCTCACTGTATGCATGCATCTCAGCCATCGAACCAGCTCCAGTCCTTTCCCTTTTATCCATGGATAGAAATAATCAAGATTACTTGCTAATTCACTCACCAGGGCAGTTTAGACTCAGTCTGTCCTACCCTTCCTAAACTGTAGCTGCATGCAAAGTGAAATAAAATGGGGCAGAGCCTCACTAGCCTGGAAGGTTTTTCTCTTCCAAATCATTTCCTGTCTCTTCTTTTAATTAAGTTCCTCTGTTTTTCCCCTCTTTTTGTCCAGTTAGCAACAGCCCTTAATACTCCTATCCACATCTTCTCTCAGGTAAGCAGTCTGAACTACCACAGAGAGCTTTGATGCTGAAATTCCTATTTTTTTTTTTTTTTAATGAGAATTCTTTCCAAGTCTAGTAAAAAATAACATACTTGGGGAAGAAATAACCATCCCAGCAGAGAATATGATGTGGTTATTACCTGGATTTCATGTTTTGGGTACTTTGGAAGGCTTCTCCTAGGTGCTGTATAGGCAAATGATAGAAGTCACCTGAAAAAACTCACACTACACATGCCAGACAGGATGCAGCAAGTGGGGTGGGACTGATACCAGCTCTGCTTACCAGAGCTGAAACATATTATTATAATACACACATTTCACGCGAATGCATGGACTATTGCTGCAGCCCAGGGAAGTCCTGGATATGGAAGTATCCTTTGTCCAGGGACAGGGTTCTTGAGAGGCACATTCCTCATTAGGAGTGCAGACTCTGTTTCCAGTACGCAGTGAACACAGAACCACAGAATCACAAAACTTTTCACTACAGTGAATACAGAATCTCAGAACTGCAGGGTTTGGAAGGGATCTCTGGAGATCTTTGCGTCCAACCCACTGCTGAAGGAGGTTCCTTATAGCAGGTCGCACAGGTAGGTGGCAAGACAGATCTTGAATATCTCCACATCCTGTTCCAGTGCTCCATCACTCTGACAGTGAAAAAGTTTTTCCTTGTGTTAATATAGAAATTCCTGCATCTCGATTTCTTCCTGTTGCCCCTTGTTCTATTGCTGCAAACAGGTTGTTTTCAAAGGGAAAGAGAAGAAAAAATGTGACTTGCAGACAAACATCTCCATACCCTTCAATGCACATGTAAGGCCAAAGAAGGGACAGTTTTATGGCTAGCTCTCTGAACAAATAACGTAAGCAACTGCAAATGTCTCCTGTTTAGTTGAGAGCCTCTTCCACAAAGGCAATTCAGTCATCCTATGTAATAGAAACAACCTTGTCACAGGCATCAATACTCAGTCCTTGCTATAAGTAACATTGAGTTATTCACTAATATTTGCACAAAGCTTTAGCATTGTTTGAAAGTCATTTGGGCTTCCAGCATAATCTTTTTTGGATTGAAGAAATATCTCAACTAAACCATCCCATTCTGCACAAGATACCACCTCAAGATAATTTTGGTAGCAGTCATTCTGAATCTACCATAGAAAATACCATAGTCATAGCTGAAACTACTGTATCTTCTCAGCAGGAGATGCTACCCTTAAGTTCCTTCTCAAGCTTCTGAACTGGATCTCTAAGAGCTCTCTAAGAACTGCTGTTTCCAAACAGCTGTTTACATTCCAAAGCCCTCATAGTAGGATCAATATATGAAAAGGGAAACATTTTGGAAAGCAGTCCTTGATCTCTGTGCTACAGCCAACTATTGCTGTGAAAAGTAACCAGTAATGCTGAAGCTCATCATATTCAGCTCCAACTGAGAGTCCAATAGACATATAAATCTCTTACTGGATTAAGTGGATAATTTTTCCTTCACTTCATAAGCTTTGTAGAGCATGACTTTTTTTCTCTGGGGCCCCTGCATGTTGCCCTAACAAATACTTATTTGCTGATTTGGAAGCATACATTGGACATAATACCTAAGAGACACAGTTAAGAAACCAGTGGGAGTTGCTGTAAAAATGAAACATTTTTTAAAGAAACTTCAAACTTTTTGGGCCTCTTGGAGACTTGCCTCCACAACGAGAAAACCAGATTGCTGGCATGCTTGTTAAGAAGACAACTGATCACTGCTGGAAGTTGCAGCACAAACTGAGAAAGGCGGCATTGGGCTGTGGATACTGGGATATCCACTTCTCCTGATGGCACGTTCAGTTCTACTCACTGCTTAGGCACAGGTGAGCAAGTGGTTAGGATCAGGAAGACACACGTGTATGGGCTCATACTGCACCTGAGAATGGATATACACTAATTCTGTTGGATGGATGCACGTGTCTACCAAGAAGGAGAGAGAGAAAGAAAGAAGCTTAAAATGATTGTTTCCTTATTGCTTTACCTTCCTCAAAGTTCCTTCTTGCTTTTCTCCAGTTATTAATTACTGTGCCTTGGTATCAGTGAGATCTATCCATTCTGTTTCTCCCTATTCTTCTACATAAAAAGAGCTTTAAGTGTCCAAACACCTCTTTTTCACAACGCTAAGATTAACTGGCAAACATTCAGATCACATGTGGAAAATCTAGGTGAGCCAGAGTTCCACTGCAGAGTATTTCTATATGAAACTGTCATTGGGTAAAAGTTGCTCTAACTGAGGAAAAGAGTACCCAAGTGGGCTGCAGTGTGGTGCAGCATAATTTTTAATGAGGAAATGACTTCTGATTGAAAAATGTGGGATTAGATCCCACAGGAATGATGTTCAGAGAGCTTTTACAGTTTTCAGCTGGCAGTGTATCAATGGCTGAATTCTACACAAGATAGGGAATGTATTATCTGGTAACAAATGATGAAAAAAGTAAAATAATAAGTGCAAAATATGCTTTCTGTCTTTTTCTTGGACATTTAGAATTTTTCAGAAGTATTTCAGCGCAGCAGAACTTAGATTCCTCAGCTAAACACACTATAGACTCAAGCTTGTTTAGCTTTAAATAATTCTTTGCATCACTTTAAACAGCTCAACTTTCAATTTCTCCATTTAAAGTGGTGTACACAACTAGAAGATTATTTAGTTATCATTTATGTCCCTCCAAATAAGTTCAGCGATGTATCACTGGATGTGCCAGGCAGCATGCTACTGCCAGACAGGTTTAATATTTGCCTGCCAAAATCCTCCTGTGTTGAGTGCAGCCCCAGGACCACTTCTGTCAGTCATGAGTTATCATGATAACTCATGTTATCTTGTTGTATTGTATCAAGTTAATATGTATTGTGCTCTGCTAAGTCAAATGGAGACTTGCACAGAATGGTCTTCTGAAGACTGGCAACAGTGGCACAAGGAGCAGAGGCACAGGGACCGAAGGGAATGAGCAGCTCACCTACGGATACATCATGGAACAGAAAAAGCATGTGAGGGGAAGGGTGCAGACAACACCACAAACCACATGGAACACTGAAGGAGAAAGCCACACTCTTGCTAGGCTGGGAGAAGAAGAGCATGCTGCAGTTTCCAACATTGGAATAAAGCTCCTTGGCAGAAGGGAAAGTAACTGGAAACGTCCTGCCTGCCTTTGCCTCCTTCTTCACAGGAATGGCTCTCATGGGAAGATGCGTGCGTGGCAATGTGAGAGCCGCTGACTGAGGCAGCCATGGGGAAGCACGCCAAATGGCTTTCTTGTTCCCCATGAGATGTGGCCAACAAGGCGATTTATTTCCAGTTCCCTTTCAAGATGAAGTATGGCTTGCACTATCACTGCCTGGGCTGCACTTACTCTGTAAATAAAGATTTTCTGTCTTCCATGTGACAACATTTGCCCTGAAGTCACTCTTCGAAGAAAGAGTCACTCCTCAGAAAGAGTTCCTCTGGCAGGTGAGCACAGCCGAGGGCCCAGACAGCAGGTACCCACTAGTGTTAAACAGTCTTGGTGCAAGAGCGTTTCCCATATTTCACCTCCTAACATGTGGGTGGTGGTGCTGCTGTTAGGGCAGCAGAGCCATCCCATCCCTCCGATGTTTTCCTGGCTCTTGGTGAAGATGCAGAGCAGGCAGGTGTTGCTGTGAAGCCATTGCTGCTCCCTCTGTGCTCAGCATATGTGCCTCGGCCTCAGGAAACCTCTGCACAATGGTTTCATA
This sequence comes from Lagopus muta, assembly GCF_023343835.1. Lineage (NCBI taxonomy): Eukaryota > Metazoa > Chordata > Aves > Galliformes > Phasianidae > Lagopus > Lagopus muta. The sequence continues at coordinate 38,962,706 of NC_064439.1, read as the reverse complement.
AGAACACAGTCACCCAGCTCTTTTCTTTCTTTATTTTTTTATTGAAAGCTTCATCAAAGAAAACAGAAGTTTAAACCTAACATCCACTGATCTACAGAAAGCCCCAGGAGTGGGAAAATGGCAGCTATTAGGATTGTGGTACAAATGGAAAACATCAAAAAAAATCATAGCAGTACAGATCTTTCAAAGACATTCTGAGACATCAGCACACAGATGCCCATATAAATAAGATTCATAATTTAATGGATCATGGAGGTTCTGTATTCTACATTTTGGCTACAGTGAGGTCTGTAAGGGCTTTAAAGAACCTCTGTCCCATTTGTGTGATGCACATTTCTTGATAGGAAGTTCATCTGCTTTCAAAGCTGCTTTGATTTTCCTTATAGATAGAACCTGCTCATTCTCCTTTAAAAAGGAAACAATTAAATTTTCCTATATGAATTCTGTATACTTCCTGGCTTTTACACAAAAATGTTTTGCCTCCAAAAGATAGAATTTTTCTCCACTCTGGAATACAGCATATTTCATAATACTTTAGTTACATAACATCACGTTCTCTTCTCTAGGCTGCATTTTTGAGCTTTTAAAAATATAACTGCCTGCAAATTCCACCAAATTCATAACATTAGTATCCAAGAGAGAGACACTGAAAAGCAGAAATTAACATTGGGCAGATACTCTCTTAGGATAACAGTTCCAGATCTTGGAAGGTGCTTATACCTTGCAGATTCTGACTCTACAAGGAAACATGGATTTGTGAACCTGTTAAAGGCTGATATTTTTTTACTTATCACAAGTGAAAGAATGCGACTGTCACTGTTGGTGAATGAAATCTTGAGCGAAACAAAGACAAGCACTTTTGTCATCGCGGAAAACTAAAGCAACAGTTTTTCTTTTCTTTCTTTCTTTCCACTTTTTTGACAACTTTCCTCTCAATTTACTGTTAATTTTAACACAGAACAGCAATAAAGGGGAGAAGAAAAGGTCTCTTCAGCCTGCTTTGAGGCACAAAGGTGAATAAATTTCTGGGGTACAGAGTTCTGATCTACGTGGGTGACAGGAGCAATATAGAAAAAGTTGGTGCTCTTTTTTGAGGGGAAACAACTCTCCTTCCATTGTATCTTTGCTATGTGCTAAGATTATAGAAATCTGCTTCAGTGAGGGAGAGGAGAAGTCTGCCAGTCACTCAGCCCTCCTTCTGAGAACGCATGTGTGCATGACTGTGTATATGAATACCAGAAATGAGAAGAATCATTATTATTAGAGCCAATTGTCATCTAACAGAAAAGACCAATGCACCAAACGCCAGTGCTTTTGTTATTTTCTGTTTTGCACTTCCATCACACCGTGACTGTTTCCTCAGCTCACATGGGTTACCTAGAAAGATCTGTAAAATCCCTTACCCTAGGGCACTTTTTTTGTTTTGGGATCAATTTCATGTTAAATAAAGATTTGAAAGGAAATGTTGACCATGTGTGCATCAAACATTACTATCTTCAACTACCACATTTGGTCTCACCACGAAAAATGGATCGATTCATTACTTTAAGCACATTATCACTTTTTAGCATGACTCTTACTGGAGGTGGAAGTTCAGTGAATCTGCCTAAACCTGTTTTGCTCATGTCAACCTCAGCATTAAAATGAAGTGGCATGAGGAGAACCATCAAGCTTAAAATCATGAAGCACGGCAATTTGTTAAACACTTTGCATCATTATCATCCTTCAGTACCATAAACAACATAATATAGATCCAAATACTATGACATATTAAAAATAAACTTTATTACAATGCAGGCTTCCTCAAATTTGCTGAGTTTTGCTACACATACATACATAAATAATACCCTTTGTTTGATTTTTACCTGTGTAAAAATCCATTTGAGTTCTTCAGCCCACTGCCCACTGAAAGTTTAAGCCCTCAATTTCTCTAATAACCAGCCTTTATCTTCCACAGTTGGGCATGCATCCATAGCAGAAGATAATACAATGTGATGCAATTGCTCTCAGATATGCCTCATTCTGTATTACAGTGGATTTCTTGACCAACACAACCAAGGCAGTCTCTTGGTAAACAGAACTATACAAGTAAGCACAAGCTAAGGACATTTCAAGAGTCTGTTTCACTGGAAGGCAATAGGAGGACATTCACAATTTGAGGCCTGACTGTCACAGGTGAAAAGTGCTTACAAAACCAGCAGTAGAGCCAGATAGGAAGAAGAGTCCCTCAGCAATCTCATTGGGAACGACAAGAATTTTCAGTGACCCGATCTACACTGCATCTGCAAATATAATACTCTCTTCAGTTCCACTGTATCCATTTTTTTCCTCAATCTCAAGCGACGAGCCCAGGTATTCAGATTTTCTAGCCATAATTTGTATTTCTCTGACACCCCTCCTGTATTTATCTTTTAAAGTAAAAACAAAAATACCAAACCTGAATATTCAGATTTGACTATTTACAAGAATTCAGGTGTGATGGAAAGTACATACGCAGTTCAGCTTATGGATTTGATGTTGCTTCTAGACCGCTGGGACAGGCACCATTGCCTTAGACTTCTGGAGTTGTTTCTGCAACCTTTCAGGAACCCTCATGATATTTAAAGCTAAATTGGCAAGACATAGATATTGACTTTACAAATTCAGATCTTCCAAATAAAAACAAAACAAAACAAAACAAAACAAAACCACCAACAAAAAAAACCCCAACAACCAAAAAACCAACCAACCAACAACTGAAAGAGATAACTATAGCGAACTTTCCGATAAATCTTACTAGCCTGAACATAAAGAACACCAGTTTTAGAGTTCAGAAGCCACCAAGTGTTCTAGTGCTATGACAACAACCATGCAGTGTATAGCTTTTCAACTGTTCTCTTTTATCTCAACTTGTAACTTTTACAAATAAGTTACCAATTTCCATACAATTTGTATGTTCCCAATAAGTTTTTTTCTTACCTTAATATTTATGACTGTTTATACCCAAATGTCACATTTTTTATAACTCATAGACTTTCAAGTACCAGTTCACTGTTTTTGGGGAAGAGTAAGACGATCAATTGTATTTAGGGAATCCATTTTCTTTCCTCTTCTTCTTCCATTTCTTTGCTTTATTTCTTTTGATTTCAAACACTAATAAACACTGCAGCATGGGAAAAAAAGGAACAATTCTAACACGAACGCACTTGAAACACTTTAAAGTGACAGGCATCGTTATACCATGTTGCCTGCCTGGCTTAATAAAAAACACTGAGATTGCTTAAATTTGTTTGCTGAAAAAAATAACAAAAATGTTTCTGAATGTATAAATAAAGCAGCAGAGTTCTGAATAGAAATAAGAAGGTACCTCAGCATATTCATCAGCCACATGGTAGCTACCTTGTAGCCTCATTGTTGATAGTAAATGAGACTTTTTGTATGTCACATTAGAACTAACACAGAAACAAATATGTTTATTTCATATTGAACTGAATTGTGCCTGGGGTTATCTCTATTTGTACAAAGAATTCAGAGACAGAAAGAGAGTAAGTGTAGAAAGGAAGAAAATAAGGCTAGATTGATTTCTCCCCCATATGCCCTCCAAATAAAGAGGGAACCTTTTTCCAAGGCCAAAATTCAAGTGCCACTTTCAAAAAGCAACAAGTAATGCGACAGCATGTGGAACAGAAAGAGATGATTGAGTGTCTTTATATGTTTTTGTTTTTGTTTTTGTTTTTGTTTTTCTGAATTAAAAACAGGCTGTGGGTATTGTTCTTTTACTTTGGCATCATCTGGTTTTCAGAAGTGCTGAATATCACAGCTACTCTGGAGAAAGCATAAGTTTTACAACTTCTGAAAATCAGGCCTTCTTCCTATGATGAAGAACCACATGAACTCCCCTTCCTCTCTTTTATATGTTGCATATCTAGCAGCCATTTACTTGGGAAACCCCCTCCCCCCCCATACTACATTAAAAAATATGATCTCGTTTTATCAATTTAAAAAAATAACTGTGTACTTTTTCCCCTAAAAGTCAGGTTAGGGAAACAGATCTCTTTTCAGAATTGTGTGGCTGAATCAGATTGATCCAATATATATGTTTTAATTTAATTATTTTTATTGGATACCCTGTCTCTAATGCACCACAATAAATGTGATGAAGCTTCCCCTCTCTTCTGGATGGAGAGAAGTTTAAAAATGTTTGGTTTAATTTCTATTTAAAGATACATGTGTATGTACGTATATATTTTAATTGCTGCTTCTCTTCTGCCTCCTTAAGGAAAAAATCCTCTTCTGACTTGTTTACCACTTTTTTTGGTTGCTTGGAAAAACCAAGGGCCATAATCCAAACTTCTCTATGGAAAACAATGTCATTCTTAGAACAAGTTTCAGTGGATTCAATTCAGTTAGTGTCTTTTCTGCCTAATCATACTAATTAGTGATTGTCAGCCAACATATTAAGACAACAGAAATCATAGCAGAGAAGAGTAATTAACTTCCTGCCTGGATGACAACACTAGCATAAGTCATTTTCAACATTTTTGCTTGCTTGGGAGAGCTAAAATGAGAACAAAGATCAAGTTTGCTTTCTGTTGCATCTAACTGGCAATTCAAATGCATCACTGAAAAATGAACACAGAATTAAGGTGGCTATGCATGCTGGACGATGACAAAGACTGAGGTGAAGAAATGAATCTGTGGTGTGTTGGAATTCAGAAGGAAGACTGTTGTTTCAGTAGAAATACCAAAGATCAGGCAATTTAACAGAAAAACTCATCAAAATTAAAGCCCACCTGGACAGATTAGTTGGTAACTCACTCCACTCGCTTTGCGATGTTCTCCAAAGCACACCATCAACAAACGTTAAATACCAACTACTCTGAAATTTCCACTAAAATCATATGCAGTATGTAAAACACCAGTGGAAGATAGTTTAAACAAACAAGAAAGTAAGAACTGGTCCGGCCATGTAGGTCAAATAAAGATAAAAAAAAAAAAGAAAAAAAAACCTCTATCTTCTGGACTGCGTTAGGGTGTCACTTCATCTTTGGTATAAAATAGGCCATCCATAGGCTGCATTTGTTCACAACTAGGAAAGACTACAGAAATTGTCAACAATTTCTTCTATCTATTGCTTTTTTTTGCACTTTTTTGACCATAAGCTCCTATCTACTTAAGTTTTTTTTAATGCTCTTAAGCTAGGTTTTTGCAATGTGACAAGCAAAGCAGACTAAAAACTTCTTAAAGCTCATAAAAAAGACTGCAGATAAAAAGCACTAATGCTTTCGCTAGCGATCACGCTTTGTAAATAAAAAAATCTGCATTCTGCAAGAAAAAAACCCTGCATTCTCTATAATGCAGCAAGTTTTTTTCTCAATTCAATAACTTTACTGTAAAATGCTTTAGCCTTCTAGATTTTTTTTCTGTCAACACTTAAGACAAAGTTCATAAAAGTCCCAGCATTTTTCCAATCCTTTCAGTTGCCACAGTTCCTTTATCATCAACTTTTCTTCAAAAGAAGAAAATCATTTTCTTTTAAACTGTACAGTTTATTTTTTGTTCACCCCAAAAACTCAGTCTATTAAACTTCTTCTGCACCAGCACCGGTGTGAGCAGTTTCAATTCATTCTCGGGTTTTCTAACAAGACGTTGACAGCTTGCCTTGAGAGCCTTTGACGTCCTTAAAATTAAGGCAATTAAGATTCAAGATAAACCTTACCTAAACATTTCTTTAAAAAAAAAAAACAAACAAAAATAAAACAAAAGAACCAAAAACCAAAAAACCACTCTAGATTTAAAACAAGAAGAAAAATAAAATGAGAGAAAAAGAGTAGCTTAATTTTTGAGGAAGACAATTGGTTTTCAGCTCAACTTGCTCCCTCTTGACATCATCAGTTTTTCTGTTAAAAAAAAAAATCTAGCTACACCTCCAGGTAAATTCTGAATTCAGATGTTTGTCCAGATGAAATGTCAACCCAGCGTTTTTCCTTCGGGCTTTTTCTTTAGTTAACAACAACAACAACGAAAAAAAAAAGCAAAAAATAAAGTTGTCAGACTACATGACGGAACCATTTGCACAGCACATAAAAACACTGTTTTGTTTTCGTTGGGAAAGGTAGAAAAAAAAAAAAGAAAGCATTCATTTGACGCCTGTGCAAACTGGAAGCCAACTTCTTGTTCAGTGAAGTTTCTCCATTCAAGGCAATGATTTCAGACCGACATTCTTCAGTCCTGTTTATTGTCTGTAAAAACAATTGAATTAAAGTGGTCATTAAGTCAAAACAACTTTGAAACAGGCTCCTCTCCTTTTTTTTTTCCCACCCAATTCTCTTTAAAAGTTATCCAAGCTAAACTAACTTTGCAGCTGTTTAAATATGATACCGACACTAGGCTGAAAATAGCCAGGCAGAAGTAGGGAACTCCTGCTTTGGGGATGTTAACACATCCTAAGCAGATGACTTTACTTCTGTTAACTCTATGCTTAATGGACAGTTTAACTTCACTGAAATGAGATGAATGTGTGGCTTAGCACTGTGTAAATATTTCAAGAGTAACAGAATAAGAGAGTGGATATTTTCATAATATTAAGTGGCACTATTTGTTTTGGATACTAATAATAAAGGATAAAATTACAATAAAAGGAATATATCCAATTTACTAACAAGAACACATCTTCTGATGGCAAGAACACTTAGACGATGAAACAACCTGCTTAATGAGCTAGTTATGGCTAAGTAAGAAACATTTGAGATGATATTAATTCAAAGCACTCAAGTTTTTTGAATGTATAGTGTCATGTGTTTCTAAATTTCGCACAAAGAACAAGTTAAACGATCAAAATTTTTTTTTGGTAGGAAGATAGCACTCATTTTGTGTTTTTGAGGTTTCACAACATTTAACAATACATCTAACAAAACTTGTACTGGCAAGACAATCTGAGATCCTTAGGGAGATACAGATCCTACTTACAAACATTGTTAAATGTATCAGTGAGCTATCAGTAAGAGCTAGTTGCTGGATCTCCTACAGTCCCCAAAACTTGCATAGAAATGATCCTTTTTCAATGTCAGTTCAACACAAAGCAAGCTAGCACCTTTACCTCTGCAAGCCTTAAGGCATTTGCCTTGCTTCGTTCTAAAATAATGACATTATTATAAGGAGTTAAATTGTGAAGAATGCTCTTGACCTAACATTTGCCACAGAGCAACTACTTCCACAGGATGGTAAACATAAATGAACACTGATTTTAAACATTAAATTTGCCAAAGAACATTTTCATTGCACGAAGACTTAAAAATAGCATTTTGAATGTAACAACAGATTTATATGGAAAAAAAAAAAAAAGGATTAAATATTTTCTTTGGGCTTCTGAAGCATTTCTTTATAATTAACTTTGCTTGACTTTACTGCCCTTCTGAGTAGGGTGGACACCATATACCCAAAAGGCTGACTGCATCAAAGGGTCACAGCACATTCTCTAACGTAACCTGGCATGGAGCTTGCCCAGAAAAGGCCCCATAAACTGCATTCACCCCACATTTAAAATCAGAGTGCTTTGTGCAGCAGACAGTTTTGTTTAGGAGTAAGAGAGTAGAATTTCCAGGGGGAAGAATCTCCATTTAAAGCCACTTCATAGATTTCACACTCTTTTATGTGGAAAATTAAAGATTTATGAGGAAAAGAGGCACTGCGGGTCTAAAATAATTAAGGTGATTTCCTCACAGAGTTGAGTTCTCTGCTCAAAAACGGAGGGCTGCTTCTCCTATATTGCTCCACTTCTAGAAGATGGGCTTTTGACATGAAGTTATCATTTCTGAACATCCCTGGGATGCTCTAATTGAGTATCCAGAATATTAAATGAAACAATGCATACACTGATGAAAAGAGTGGATCTTAAATTTTATCTTTGGTTCATTTTTTTGCACACGGAGATATTACAGGATCCTGTATTTTCCCTCCTTTGTTGCCTGCAATGTTATGATAGTTGCAAAGAAAATAAAAATAATGAAACATACTGTTAGAATTTGTCTCCTAACTAATCAGCTCCTGTGAAACCATTTTTTCCAGTGTCTGCCTTTTTCTTTGCACATATATGACAAAACCATTATCTGGTTAAGTTAATTACTTCTTCTCCATTGCTTTGCAAACAGCTGTTGTACACTAGGCATGATGTTTGCTATTAATAAATGTGCCCTTCAAAGAGAAAATTAGTAATGTTTTATTTTGGTTGCAAAAACAAAAAGAATTGTTACACATTGAAGATTACTGAAATACTCTGCCAGGAATTTCAATTTCAATTTCAATTTCTTTCTTTCTTTTTTTTAAAGACAGATTGTGTACCATTTTGATTCTTTTTACAGCTTCCCCTATTTTGCATTTCTGCCCACAACTAGCAGACACAAATATAGGGCACATTTCAGATAAAAAAATGTTAAAATAATTATAATAAATCTGTAGTGGATCAGCCTGCGTGATTAAAAAAGCAATTCTTCTGAATACAAATGTTTGTGCCATTAGAACTGCAACAAGGCTGTAGCTGACATGGAAAGATGAGGGATCCCATTCTCAGGGGAAGTGAGAAATCACCTCTTGAGCATGAATACAGCACTCATTTCAATAAAGAATTGCAGTGTAGCTTCTTCTGTGAAGGAAAAATGCCAGAAGCAGCTGATCACATTTACCTTAGGAGACTCGAGTGAAAGGGAACTGGAAAACAGGAATGGTCAGATCATAATCCTTTCAGAACACAGTCATCAAAACCAGTGAACAGGATGTCACTGTCACATTCATTTATCTCTTTGACTACTATATTCTGTTAGTATTTTGCCATCGCTTATTTACAGGTACTAGAGAAGCTTATGTCAGAGCAAGTACACATACACAGCCTGTGTCTCCAAAATACAGCACTGGATGCAACAGCATAAAGCTTGTGATCAACTGCTTTTGGGGTATGTACATATGAACAAATATGGCAGTGACATATGAAATAGTGACAGCTTATGTTTCAAGGCAGTCAAAAAGGGCCATTGCATGATTTGACACATTTCTCATTCACATACTAGGGAAATAAACGTATGTTCCATTTCCAGAGGTCATAAATGAAGTAAAGCAACTGGCAGACTGGTGTAATTCTAATCACTTCTATATCATAGCATTTGCCTCTTAGTACTTAGAGCACTATGAGCGCTATGTCATGATGCATTAACTGACATATCTCATGATTTTCTTGTCTTTTTGTCTACTTTCTTCAAGATAAGAATTCCTCTTTTTACAGTAAAATGATGTTTAATGTACACGTATTTATAAATGATAGCATTTGGAGCACATCAAAATTCCTACAGTCCTTCCAAATTCCTGGAATCTACGTGTGATTAAGTTCTTGACTAAGCAACCTCATCTTTTTGAGGATCAATTCCAATGTGGCAAAAGGAAAGATAATTGGGGATTACTCTGAAATCGAAAGTGTTCAAAGCACCGCCACTGTGTAGATCTTAATTTTCCAAGGTATTCCAAGGAAGCAAATAAAGCGAGCAGAGGATAGGAGAAGGACAGAACAGTCTTATCATCATATTCGCTTCCCTTGTGTTTCCAGCTTCTGCCCACTTGGTGTCTGCATGGCACTGGAGTTGCATTCTCAAAAATACCACCTTGGGGCAATTTACACTGCTTTACTAACCACATTTTCAGAAACTAACTTTTACATGTGTACCATAATAATTTCACCATTGCAAAATCTAAGCTCTCTGTATAACCTCTGATGCTAAATACTGGTTTAACCCAGCATGATGATTGTTAATACAGTTGTTGAGATCCTTGCAAGTCCACAATAAGCAGAGAACAGCCAAAGAGCGTTGTTCGGCAAGCACAAACTCAAGGACAGTTTGCTAAGATGAGGCCATCTACTAATGCTACATCAGTACTTCTATACTGCATGCTACAGTATGCAGCAGTGTTCCACATACACTACTATGTATAGAGAATTCATTTGAACTCAATGAAGCACCTGCTGAATTTGTATTACTGAAATAGGAAGCAGATTTGTCCTACTATTTTGAAGAGAGAAAACCTTTCGGCTAAAAAGCATATGCTTGCTTACTTAGACTGTTGGTAAGAATATGCAGGTGCATGTTCACTGGATGTTTCCACTGTCATCTGTTGCTGTTGACCACTGGCTTCCTGTGATGAAGATGCTACTGTTTGTGGAGAAGTATCAGCAACAACACCCTAAGGAGTCAAATAAGAACATGAAAGGTTACTGTTTTTACTCATTTCAGTTAATTACATAAAAGAATCTCAGTACCAGATCACTATTCCTGTATTTCTCTTGGAGCACTGTACGGTTAAAAGAGCTCGGAAAAAGCAGAACCATATGCTAACACAACAAACTCAATTAGCTCACAAAGAGATAATCCAGCAGTGAGAATCCTCCTTAGCGTACCAACCTCTCCAGTTCTCACAAGCTGAATTGGGAAACACCTATGCATTTTGGAACATTTCTCTGGTTACTGAAAGACAAAAATTCTGCTGACTTCAGTGAAATGTGGGTTTTACTTTTTGTCTTTCTTATAATGAATGGAAAGCTCTCTGATGTTCATGTACTTAGCCCAACTTCGCAGTGAAATCACTTTCATTTCTTTTGAATTGCAATGCGATAAAAGGCAGAAATTAGGTCCACCACCTTCAATCTATTACATGTCCAACAGAAGTCAAGCTGCCTTAGAAAAGCACTGCACTACTGTACACAGTGCATTTATGCATGATCTCTTTCAAAGATAAACTTACCCAACTCTAAAGATTTTACTACTTAAGTCAAAGCTCCAATAAAGTTTTGTTTCAATTGTAAATTTGAAAAAAGTGATTAGATACACAAAAGTTGATGTGCATGGATTTAACATTACATTCCATTTCTTAACTATTTGGACAGTCTGAATAATACTATTAAATCTAGCAATTTTGCATGCTTTCAAAGCAATCTATTTTCTTGCCTTCACTCTCACATTTGATGTGAGACACAAAAACAGCACTACCAGATCTCTTCAGGGAACAAACTATTACTGTATCACATACAACAGAGCCAGAAGAGGGAGCACAAACCACTTGATTTGTTTTCATTTGAGTCTTATGTAAACAAGAGGTAGTTTATTTCATATTATCTGTGAAAAAAATGGAAGTTTCATTTCTCCATTTCTCAGAAATTCTTCATGTCTGTTGAGACTGCATTTTTTTTTTCCTGTGTACTTCTTTTGCCTTTATGATTCTGCTATTGTCCATCTTGAGAATGTAAGCTCTCTGGGGCAGAGACCCTATACAAATAAACAATAGCAGTAAGAGCATCACTAGATCAGATCAAGACTGGCTATATATTCAGATAATATTTGATTACTATGTCACGTTACTTCATTGGGCATGAATATAACAATGGGTGATGGTGAGAAGAGTACAGGAAAAATTAATCTCTTATTAGCACTGGTCAGTACTGATGGATGAGCCGCTCTTGTCTCCACCCCACTATCTCCTTTTGATTTGGATTTGTACCTCATTTGTGCCTCACTTAGTACCTAAGAATAGCTACTAAAAGAGGCACTCATGCACCATTTGCAACCAAACAAGGCTTATGGCCTTGTTATTGCTTATCTTCAAGCAAAAAACAAAACAAAACAAAAAAAAAAACAACCCGGAAGATTTGACTGGCACAGCGTGACAAAAAAAGTAGAAGCCTTTTCTGAGGGCTCTCATTTAGAAATTTCAGTAATTGCACAGAACTAGGAAAAAAACATGAGTTCACTTGACTGCTGGTGGAGCCACACCAAAAGTATCACTAACACAACAGTACCAACTCAGAAACTCCATACAGCTCAAGGCAGAAGTATGGAGACCCTGGAACACCTCATATTACCCTACAGAAAGGAAGAAGTTATTAATGAAAAGGAGTAGCACCAAAAAGAAGCACACATTGAAGAGGATGACAAGGCACTCTCCTCTCACTGTGCTTAGTGGCCCTTATAATGCTGCACAGAAGTGGAGGCCGACCTGATTCTCCCGGCAGCTTGTGGTCTACAGGGTTGAGTAAATACTTACTCATTAGACTGTCATCAGCATGACTCAGCCCCAAGGAGGGAGGGAGCGAATCCTTCCTCAAGGATGAAAAAGCACTCAGTCAGTGCAGCATCCTCCACGTCTGTATATACAAGAGGAAGGTTTCCATTGCTCAATCACTTTTCCTGGTGGCTAAATATTTCAGCAATTACCTATACTTGTTAAGGACCACATCAAACCCTCTTGCAATCTTCTTTTCTTGCAATCTCTTTTGCATTTGTGGTCTGCCTGCTGGGATTGTTTTCCTGTCGCTTCCCATCTCCCCTCCCAAGTACACGGGGAAAAAAAGACAGTCATAATCACTGTTGTTTTATTCCACGTCCTGCTGTACAGCAAAACAAAAGCAAAACAAGAGCCCCTGCAAATAATAAGTAAATTAAAAGGGAAAATAACGTCAAAAAAAGAATGTGAAATCTTAATTTTAAAAAAGCTGGAAGATGTACCATTCCATAAAGTGATTTTAGGCCCCTATCAAACAGCAGGTACAATGAGGAATCATAGATGTAAGAGTTGTGTTACCCCCTCACACTGCTTTCAGGGATGGAGGTAAACTTACTTCAATAGGGACAGCTGTTGGAGGCACAGGAGTGTACTGGGGAATGTAGGTCCCTTGCATAGGTGCAGCAGCAGTCATGTACTAGAACAAACCAAAGACAAATTGACATTAGAAAACTACAGTTGCAAAAATAATCATACTGGAAGCGTGACACCGTTTCTATTTTCTGTATGAAATTTGCTGATTCATGTATAGTCTTGTTTTGATTGAGGATTTTAATGAATTGTAAGATCACCTTCTAGCTATTAAAAATCATAATCTTGAACTTCAAAGTCAGGTCACACTTGAGTACAAGAAATACTGTAATCAATATCTTGCTGATATATTCAGATTGTATCACTGTTTCATGTACTTCTTCAAATTGAGACTCCTATTTGTTTTTATAAACAAAACGGTAAAGAGGCATGACTATATATATACACATGTATACACATACACAATACATATAATATTTAGAGAGACAAAGAGTCTAAACAATCTTTTGGAATCTTGTCTTATTTTACAAAACACAAAGCATGGAATTTGACAGATTTATTCCTGCCCATAATTAGCCCTATCATCAAGAACATTTGTGTTTACAGTTGTTTGTGATCCAAGACAGGAAGACATGTTTGGGAGCACCTGCTTTTGTACACAGTAGTCTTAACCAGATTCTTATGGATCATTCTTAATATCCAAAGATCTCTTATACAGATTTTGAAGCTGCTCCCAATTGTTATTACAGCAACATGTGTTACTGAACTTCTTTAAAACATTTTCTCCCCCAAGTACTACAAAAGAGTCTTTTTTTTTTTTCCCTAATTCGTAAGTGCATATGGATTTTGCAACAGATTGTTCAAGTTTTCAAATAAGGTATCAATATTAAGTTATCAGATCCACACATACTTTTCTTTCTACAATCCAGTCCCAACCGCACGTCTTCACTGACAAGAATCTCAGGATGTGCCCGATCACACAATGGACTGTATGACACTTCCACTACATGTTATCTTCAAAGACACATTGAAGATCTGAATCAGCCCAGAATATATTTGATGAATTTCAAAATGAGTTAAATATAGCTTTGCTTCCTGGCAGGCTTGGGAAGTGTTTGAAGGATTTTATTCTGCTGTTTATAGTAAAATTTGCATTTAAAGAACTCACCTCAATTCTAAACTAACTGTCTGGTTTGATATGCCTGTCACAAACACGCATTATAAAATTACAAAGCAGGGTACAGACTCTGCAGCAGTGCTGGAAAATGGAAAATTGGGAGTCTAAGAGCTCAATTCTCCAATCTTCATTTGAATAAAAAGAAAAACAAGCATTTAAATGAAATTGGTTTCTGATGGAAAAAGCAATGAGAAATATAGGTGACATAAAATGTACACTTGCAGTATAAGCAGCATGTTGTTGTGTTGAAAATCATTACATTATTCGCGAATACAAATTCACAGCATTTTCCTTCCCTTCAGGCAGAGGGACAGGAATTTCCCCAGTGCATGCGTGTCTGTATCAGGCCACGATTTTCTGCAGCTTCTTTTTCTTCTTTTTTCAGAATGAGAACTTAATTCAATACTTTTTTTTATGAACGCTAACCCATCAAAGACATTAGGCCAATGATCCCTATTGTACTCAGTGCAGTTGGGTTATTATCCTGCCTTAAGGAATTACAGCAAGGCGTTTCAGAGCTGCTTCATTCTGCTTTGTAAAGCTGGGATTACATCTACTCTGCAGTATTGTTATGTGTCAATATTTAAGAATAACCTGAAGCACTCTTACAGTTCTGCAAAGACCTACAAGCGTTTTAAATACCTGCGTAGCCTAGCTTCACTCGAATTTATAAATATTTTAATAATAGGTATTAATGTAAAGACTAAATTGGCCTTATTCATCTTAAACTTCCTCAGAGTTTTTCCCTGAACGCAGCAGATCAATGCAAGGCTCAAGAGGTGCAGTTATTTGCCTTTCCCTTACCTTGCACATAAACATATACAAGTTTCAATGCACGGATCTCAAGTTATTCACCTGACTTTTAATTTAGGCCTTGCCCCTTTTTACAAAATCCTCTGACATTGAGTTATGCAGTACAACAACTGAAACTGTCCAGAAATTACTTGATGTCTTTGCTGGCTCTCAAAGCACTGTTCTTGGTAGTGCAAAGGAAAGGAACATTCCAGTTGTGCCAGACTGTATGAGGAACTGCAGGAATGTGACTTCTCCCTGTATATGACATATTCCGCTTGTATTAATGTTCACTGTGGTGGTGGTTCAACCTTTTGATTAAATCCCTTGTAGCTCTGCAATTAAAACAAGTTATATGGGCAAAATTAGTTGCACCAATGGCATAAAAGGAATAATTCTTTTGGCAAATAATTTGATCCTGATAAAAGTTAGTCAAAGCTTAATCCAGCAGAGGTGTTCTGCTGCTTAACAACTGGCCCTTGAACACAACAGCAGACTGCTCCGTATTACAGGTACACACATTGTGTCCTTCATACAAATTGAATTTCAAAATATTCCTAATGCAATTACCTTTATGAGTTAAAAAACACCCTCCTCATTTCAGAAAAAAATATCTGGGGCAATAGTTAAACATGTTAGCAGTGCTTGGAACTGATTCTCTGTCTCCCCATACTCTCGCATAAGGATCCATCAAGGCTTTTGTAAAAGACTGCACAGAACTACAAAGAACAACTGGGGCTTAATTCTCAGAGATACATAATTGGTCTTAAGTATTTAAACTCTGCTTAGGTACAGAGGGAATCCCAAATGAGATCACATGAATTCAGGAGTGCCTGCCCTGGTGGATCTATTTTCACCAAGGGAAGCTTAACACTGAGAAGCTGCTCTAAGCTAGTCTGCTTACTTAAAGTATAATGAAAGAGGAAGACAGATTCATTTTTGTTAAAACTCACATTAGCTCAATCAAATTCGCATGCATTTATTCTGTTTATGAGGAACATAATCCTAATCCTTTCTCTCACAGGTTGAATACCTTAAAGATTACCTAGTGCTGAGGTACGGTATCAGTGGACTCTAATTAATACATGAATAGCTTTGGCTAATGCAAGAGATGAATTTCTCTTGATGAATATTCATGCTTAATAGTTAGCTGAAAAGTCACTATAGAACAGGACTACAAAGTTTCCTGAAAACTGCATTTCAGTTGCATGATGAAAATGGGAAAATGGATCTGAAAACTGGTGAGATTCAGAAGGAAAGTTAAACAATTGATGACCACCCTACACAGTACCACACAGGATGAAATTCTGCTTTATGGACATACCCTAGTTCATATGGCTTCCCACCTACCTCAAGAAATGAACATAACCTGGATGTAGACAAATGGCAAAAAAGAAGACATCTCTGTCACAAAACTGTCACTGAGATTTATCTTCATGAGCCTATAAACTCCATAAATGTTGCTTAATTTTTCTGTCCACGTGTATGTGTTAGACAGCATGTCTCACATGATCCGCTTACCAGCACCCACTTAATTCCACTAAGCATTAGTATTGAAAGCATTGAAATAAGAGAACATGAAAAATTAATCCAAGCCCATTATTTCTTTGTCATACTTTTCCATCAGGATTAAAGATTCTTGAGCAAAAACGTGAACAGTTGTTCAACAAAGCATACACAAAGAAGAAGAAAATAATGTTCATTCTTCCTCAACCATACAGGCTTTGTGGGTCTAAAAGGAGAAGCTGATCCTTCCTGACAGTAAAATGCATAGTGACTCTACAGGCATAGATGATGAACTGGACAGCACAGGGAAGCTTGTTTGGCATTTTGATTCTTTAAAAGCTGACAATTTCCACTACAAAAAAAAAGAAAAACGGGAGCATTACTGATAATTTACTTAATTTGTTTATAAACAAATAGTCTCTTCACAGAGAATATAGAGCCCATTGTTACAGTTGGTGTTACAGCTGGAAAGATTATCATGATGAAAATGGGAAAAAAAAAAACAAACAGGGAAGGAAAGCTCACGTGTATCTGAAGATCTAGGTTCACAAAAAAGACTCCACACAGGGGGGCTCTCAAGAAAGAGACCCTTCCTGAGTTGGCAGGCAGCCCTTAAAGGGATCTAGGAGGGTCACACAGCTGAATCGCCTTCACCTGTGCTCCCACGGCTGACTCAGACCTTTCCTCAGGTGATCAATCAGTGGTTCGGGCTGTGACTCAACAGCTCCCATACAGCCCATGTTCTCTGCACTGAAGATGCACAGTATTACAGTGTAACGCATGCTTTGCAGTACCTCACTGCTTCACTCAGATCACACTTACCAGGGCACCAGTTTAGCCCATATGCTACATCAGAAATTCTGCTCACACCTTGTTCTAATGAGATTTTTGTTTTTACCTCCTTGAAATTCCTTGTGTGAAAAATACATAGGTAGAAAATAAGAAAGCAGTGATGCACCTGTTCTCCTTTTAGCTATTACCCTGCACAACTACAAGGAGTTAAATGAAGAGAGGTAACAGATGAGGTGCGATGAAAAGACAAAATGAAATTGTGGGAAGGATCATTATTAATTCAGAGGGCAACATCAGTTCTTACTGATCTGAAAACAGTGTGGTATCCCTGCCTGGCTCCAGCAAGGCTTTTTGAGCCTGCAGAAAACACTAAACACATAACGGTGGCAAAAGAGAAAAAAAACAAGGATTAAGCAGCTGCCTGCACCAGGCAGAGCAAGGGAGTATATTGAGGAAAGACAACGGTTTCTCCCATCAAAGGTGGAATTGAGTGACATGCAGGGAATTTGCAATTTATATCAAGAGTTAGGTGCAGATAATGCCCAGTTATTCATTTGTCACAGCCAGCCTTTATTGGGCCCAAGCTAGCAAAGAGTCTGGTAAATGCTAGCAAGTGAGATACATTGCAAATGCTTCTTATGCTAGCCGTTAATTGCTGAGCTTCAACTGAAACAGTGCCTGAAAGAGTAAGCAACTATTGCAAGACTTCATTTATACCCCCAGTAGAATTTGGACACACACAGTTTAAATTCTGAAGGTCACCTTTAGCAGTAACATAAGAAACCACTCTGAAGTACAGCTCTGTGTGTAAGCCTAGTTGCCTGTGAAATAGCACAGCTGTGATTGCAAGAAGGCTACTAATTGTATGCTAACTCTCTTGACCACTATGAGTACTGTGAGATATTACAGAGTGGCAACAGTGGATAAGCTGATCAACACTAAACATATCTTCTGGAACAAAGAAAATCAGAATTCACAAAATGTGACATTAACATGTCAGTTTGTCGTAGGTTCTGAAACTGAGAGCAACACTTCCTCAGGATTAATACGCATATTAAGCATACAAGGAGCAAGGAGCAAGTAATAAGCATAGAAGAAAAGGCTTTACAAAATCCATGTGAAAATTCATCTCTCTGCTGTTTGCTTTGTTTTTCTAGAAACATCTATCTGTTTCAAGAATCAAAGATGGCTTTCCTGATTTCATTGACCCGTGTGCTCCTGAAAAGGCACAGAGCTCTTTCAGCCAAGGTTAGAGACAAACTGCAGAATCCCTATACCAGTTTTGCTGGTGAGCATTTGCCCCCACAGCAGCCTGCTGTGGAGAGATTAAATGGGTCTTATGAGAGTAAATGCTAACCCATGTATCTGAAATGAGCAGGGATTCCAGAAACCGATCTTTGGTGATTATTTGTGGTTCCATATCACTGCATGGGCTACAGTACAGTGATAATGACATAGCTTTTAGGATTCTGAGAATTACTGCCAGGATTTGTTTGTACGTGTTTTTTTATTTTATTTTATTTTTTTTAAACCATCTGAGAAGTCTAGACACTGCATCACTAACAGAATTATGTGAAAACATTTGCATTGCTGGAAAACTGAAGAAAATGAGACTGTTGGCTGGATTTATTTTTACCACTTTTTTTTTTTTTTCCCCTCATGAAGGAAACCTGCCCTCTCACTTTTAAATCTCTTTCCCTGCAAAGAAAAACTGCATCTCTCATAGATCCCTGGGAGGTGGTTATGACTTTAATGAAACATAGAATAAAACAGCTGTATTTTTTTTGTCCCTGGTTCCACCTTCTCATTTGAAAATACCCTGTTTTCCAGCAGAAAAGAACATTGTCCTGCTGTGTCCTCTTATCCCACAGTCCAGCAGGGAGATGCAGAAACTCAGGAAAAAGATCATCTACTTCATCAGTGCCGGTAGCGGCTCGATGAAATACAATATCCAGCAGCCACAGTTTTTACTTTAAACTTCAAATATCTTTTGCTACCCAGAAGCATTCTCATCTTCCAGCTCAATCCTGTAATTATTCAATGGCTGTTATTAATCTTAGTTTTTTTTCCCAATTAAAGAGTCTGAGAATAAAAGCTATGGAGATTTTGCATATATTACAATATTTTTGCTAATAATTATAAGCCTGGTCTAAAATGTAAAGATATTTTACTGCACAATTACCAAAGTCCTATCAAGAATAGCACTGTCATTCAACAGAATCTCATCACTGGGCCACTGCACTCATTGTTCAGGCAGAGAATAAAAATCTTTACAAGATTTAACCTTCCTTCCCTGCTGCTCAGTAATACGAATGTATTTAGGAACACTGGCTATCACTTCGCTTTCAACCTTCCTAATGAGATGTTACCTAATTCTCGGAGCAAGTTAAATGAAGGTAGAGAGAATAATAACTTTAAGAACTATATTTACAAACTAATCTCCTTTTCTCTTCAGGAGTTCTAAGCATCCTTCACAAATCCCTACCTTTGGAAATCAGAGTAATGCAAAGGTATCGAAGAAAGGAGCAGATAAGCTAAACCCCCTATAGTTAATGGTCTTTTATTTCTGAATTCAGGCCTGCTACTAAAGCAGAGTAATCAGGATTAATCAGATAAAAACTATTTAGAGTAAACAAATGTGAGAACAGTCAGATCACTGCATACAGCTGTGTACTAGCATACAAAATACTACGTTTGCAGAAACTGGAGGTAATGCAAAGAGCAATCCAGGAATGTCTACAGAAGCAGATAAACCAAAAATCAGCACATTCATCCTAAGCAGATTTTAGACTCTGACGGCTGGTATTAGAATGAAAGCTAGTGAAAATCCCAGGTTGTATTCAGATATCTCACTAGTGTCTGAAAAGACAGAAAATGGAAGTAAAACCATCAGAATGTGCAAATGAAGTTCCCAATTTGATATCTTTCACTAAAGGCAAGTGAAACTCCTTTTAGGATAATTTCTTTACATGAAGTTGTTCACATAATGTTTTTCAGCCTGTATGTGGCTATGGAACGCAGCCTCAGATAGATAGCGATGCTGGTAGTCACTGTCAGTGGACCTAATTCTGTGATACTTTTGTTCTTGTCATCCTTGTGACAGTCTCCACTGTAAGAAGAGATCTAAGGGGACTGTATAGAACTGTACATGGACTCTCCATGCATGACTGCACATATGAATAGCCTCAGGACGCAAAAATTGCTTTTTTGCATAATTCTTAGTATCTAATGGGTCTGATGAATACATTTGCAAGAGAGCAAGAATACTCCTGTGCTTAAAAAGGAGAAAGACTCTGGCATTGCACTTTCAGTTCATGATTTCTCAATTTTTTCAATTCTTAACCAGTTATCTAGAAAATTAGCTTTTTTAAATTTTTCCTAATACCCTCTATGTATCTATTCTGCCAATGTACATTATGACATCTCAGGATAAGTTTTCTAGCATGGGTTAGAGTATGATTTATTAGACTGTCTTGACTGCAGCACCCTATATAAAAACAGGGTACAGTGACTATATCATAACAAACGACTATACTGCACCAGTCTTGGGAACTCAGGGTCAGTAATCATAGAGATTCTGTTACATTCTTTTTTTTTTTTTTTTTTTTCACATTCTGTATACTGAAAAATAAAGGTGTGATACAGCAGAATTATAGCTGCTGCTTCTGAAACGGAAATTCCCTATACACCCCAATGGCTAGAAATTTCTATGAATTTCCATCCGAATGCAATTCCATCAATTAATCCTTGATGAATGGCTGCTAGCAAGAACAAGGAAGCCTGATCTGCATATTATATTTTCAACCCAAGTAAACAAATAACCGTGTCAGTGAAACTCTCAACACATGAGCATGTTAAGCTATTATTAGTAACACATCCATTTATATGAACAAATAATTGCTTTTTAGAGGTAAACGTATCTTCCAGAGGCTATTACATCTTCATGAATTTGAGGAGCTAAAGAGGAGACGAGTGTCTCCAAACATCCACACAGTATGGATGAATCTGTTAATAAAACAAAATGAGAACTGCTTAGACTTATGAAACTATAGTTGTTCATTAATCACATACACCTTCCATTTGCTCTTTCAGATTAGGCTTAAGAGTGGATCAATTGTCCATAAAAAAGAAAAAAAAAATAGTAAAAACACACACAAAAAAGGTACCTGTATTAGTAGTTCTAATTAATATTAGAAATTTAGTATTTCTAGCTTTCCAGTTTCCCGGAAACAGGACTAATTTCTTCAACTATTGCCTGATCGAAACACAGTAGTAAGACAATAGCATTGCACCATCAAACTACACCTTGGCTATTCTTAAAAGAAGCTGAAATACAGTATTACTTTGTCTCTAGAAGATCCCTCCAATCTAAAATATTTTGATAAGCTGTAATGAAGGGTATCACTGGCTGTAAAAAAACAAAAAATCATCTCAAAGCTTCATAGAAAACAGCTGTCTGCATGCTGTATTTAGAAATTTGCCAATCCAATGAATACAAAATACCTTGCAAGTGTAGTGTGTGTTTCCTTTTGGGGCTCATACTGGCAGCTAACATTGGCAGCAGGGATAACTTAAAAGCCAGCCTTCCTGTATTTATGGTGGACATGAAATACCAGGGTTGGGCAGGGTGAAATGCATTCCCTGTCCTCTACGAGATATGCTGGGCCCTCACACCTTAGCACAAAAGCAAAAGCATGCTCCTATTAGGTGTGTTTAGCCAAATCTCCTGCCAAACATGCACTCATGCCTTCCAAGATGCTCAACATGGTATTGAGATGGCTTAGCATATAGTCTGCAAGCCCCAGGAACTCAATTCTATCCGGAACTTGGGTGAAGCTCTGAAAGATTTTTGTCTCCTCCTGCGCACCTGGGAACCAGTAGTCCCTGTGCAGGCTTTGAGCTGGTGTCCTGCTTTTCTTCCAAGAAATCCCACCATGTTACCTGCACAAAGCAACATTTCTAGTCTTTTCCAACTTGTCAGCCACATGCCTACTAGGACTCATCTCTTCCTAAGTGAGCAGACCTGTAAGGCAACTCATCAAGAGATCTGGAAGCCAGCCCAAATCATCGGACATGGTAAGGCTGCTCTGGAACACAAAATCCTGGCTGTGTTCTGCAGCTGCTGCCTGAAAGCTGACCTGGAGCAGGACAGTAACCAAGAGGGATGTTTATACCAGTTGGCAGCTGTCAGGATCTTGGGGAGTGTATTTTGTGTTGCAAACACCGTGAGTCATTGTTTCCAAAATTTAATTTTTGCTTGGAATTTCTGGTACGTGGGAGAATCTTTCTGTTTTGAGGTTTTAGAAGATGAATCAGAATGAAACCAAATTTTGTAAAACAAATTTCCCACAAACTGGAAATCCTGAATGTTACTCAGCTAGCTTCTCTTCTGTCTGTAACTTAGTCAGAAGTATCAGCCATGGTCACAATTGCTCAGGATAAGAAAAATACAAAGTTTTATCCTTCAAGGGTTGATGGCAACTTCACCACATCTAAAGTACTACACTTAAAAATAATGCAGAACAAAACAGAGTTTCTCGTTAGCCTATGAATTTGTCTGTTCAAATCTTTAAATGTATTTACATTGTCATTAGCTCCGTCAGATGGCAGGGCTGTGAAAGGTGGCTGCAGAATTTTGTGAGGGCTTCATTTTCCCGTTATCCAAAAAACTCTGAAATTATCCTGGGAGAAAGGTCCCCTTAAAGTTAATGCTGATGCTCTACTGTGACAGTGTTAGAGTATTACAGAGGCTGTCAAGTCTCCTAATTACCGGCTGTGGGAGGATCCCTGAAACATCAGCACCATCAGCTCTGGGACTGCATAATCAAAGCAGAAACACTGCCTATTAACAGGGTACTGGCTAAGTGAGCTGAACCACATCGCATGGCCATGTCATAAGCTTGTCTGAAATGGAATGAGTTACACTGTTGAACTCCTGAACTTATTTTGTGGTAAAAGTTATACAGAACCTCTTCAAGTTTGTCAGTGTTTAATCCAAATGACAACGAAAGGAAGGAGAGGGGGAGAGAAATACAAAAAAGTTTTTTAAAAAAGAACGAAATGAAAACTGAAAGAAGGGAAAAAATACCTGATCAGTCAAAATGCAGTCATCTCACTTTATATAAACTTTCTTGTTTTGTCATCTAACTAATTCCCCCTGAAGGTGCCTTGAAGAAGTCCCTTCAGAATTTATATCATCTTTAAGAACTGCTTGTCTTTCACTCTACTCCATGTACTGTTTCCATTTCCTGGTACAGAGATGCTTAATTTTGTTTGAGAAAATGTGATCAGCACAGCTGATGAGACACAAATGAAGCAATCACTTGATGCTTCAGCTCTGAATCCACTGTGTATGGCAACTGAAGTCCTAGGCAACCTGAGGTTTTTTGTTTTTTTTTTAAGGGAAAGTAAACACCTTTTCACCATAACGCATAATTTAATATACCTTTATGGGTGTGCTTAGTACTTATTTTTCCCAGAATCACATTAACAATGCTTGAAGGGGCCAATAAAACAGATGTGTCTCAGTGCTGGTAGAATAGCAGCATCCCAAAGTTGTTTCTATAATTCCTTCAGTGGTGGCTTTCCAAAGGAGTCAGAGTCAACTCATATACATTCAAATTATATACAATTACCAATTTGTACAAATCTGTGCTTAAACAACCTTTTACTGTTCTGAATAATAAAAGCACAAATGCCAGGGTAAGAATTTAAACAGTATGTTGTTTTTTTTTTTCTTTCTTTTTTTTTTTTTTTTTTTTTTTTCCTGTTTTAGGGTTAATAAAGTCCAGGCTAAGTGAAAAACAATCCATTTCATTGGTAAAAAGCTCTTAATCAGTCTTGTCCTCACTCTTGGTGTACTGATTATGAATATTTTTAAGTAGGGCTAAAAAATGCATAGCCGTACTCTCAGGTAAATGCCTGAAAGATGAGGAAGCTGTTATGGTGGTTCTCATTGCTGTGTTCACAGCATATTCCAAAAGAAAAAAAAAAAAAGGAAAACAAAGCACAACAACAAAATCTCTCCAACTTCCTCCCCACCTCAAATTCTGATAGGAGACGGAATATGAGAAAGATAACTCTCACACAGAACACACAGAACCAACACTGGGGAAGACATTAATGTACATATAAATGCTTCTATTTCCTCTTTATAAAGTGCCTTTTGTATGACTAAGGTGTCCAAACAGCACTTAAGGAGCCATAGCAAAATGCCTCACCGACAGGTGTGATAAGTTATGGCTCAAAACATTTGCCTGCCAGACAGAAAGGGTGACTTCTTTTTCTGTTTTTCATTCTGAAAATCCTTTAAGGTAAACTCACTCCATGTCCGCTGGCATGCAGCCATTTTTCTATAAGCTCGTATTACAATGCTGCATTTCTAATGGATTGGGTATGGTGCTTTTCCATTTTGCTAATGAGAAAAGCTAAAGGCCATTACTTGTGATTAAGATCCCGAGGGAAGAAATGTGATGTGTATATTACCAGGCCATACGTAAAGGAAGCATGTGGCATTTCTAATCAATCAGATGAAGGATAGACAGAAAAAGTCTTATCCTGTGCCTGCAGAGGAAGAAGATATAGGGAGAAAGAAACTATAGAAAGTGTCTTTAAAAGGTGACTTACAGGAATCAGTTATAATGATATTAGTATGATCAATGACTATAGCTACTATCTGGGAAGGATGTAATTACCAAAATGAAAACTTTCAAATGGGAAGCCTGACCAAGGGCAGAGGTACTGTCATATTTCTCAGAGTGCTGGCAGCTCCCACCCAGGCAATGCATTACCTTGTCCCTCACAAGCATAACAGCACTGCCCGGCTGAGCCTGGGGAGCTCATTCAGGGACAGAAGGAGGGAGGGGGTCTCAAGCTGTGCACCCAGATCAAAAGAACAGTGAAGTCTTGTTCCAAAGGCAAATTCACAATAAGAAAAGGAAAGGCTGGGAAAAGGGAGAATGGAAAAAGAGCTCCACTATGACTGGCTTGATAGAAAGTTTTGCAGTTCTGCATGTTTGAATAAACATTTCAACTGAAAGGAAATATTGCAGACCAGCAAACTATTTGTTGTGGAGGGGATCAAACTAAAAAGCATGCTAAGAGAGGAGCTCACGCATCTACATAAGGATACTCTGGAATATCTACAAAGATGTTTGAGTATGCAATTTCTACATGTTTAATCTCAACTGCATACATTGTTTTCCCAAAATTTCACCTAGCTGAAATGCAAACTCTAGAGGGATTTTTCCATCATTTTTGAGTGGCTGTATAGTTACAGCTTGAATGAGCTTCAAGACACATACTCCAAATGGCAAATGAAATGAATAGAGTTTGGAGCATTCTATGAGTGGACAAGGTGCTCTGAATGTGTCATAATGCATAGTCAGAGCTGCAGACATAATATTTATAATAAATTAATTTCCTTTAATACTATAGATCATTGCTCAGTATTAAAACTGACAAAAATTCTAACAAACTACATCCTCTCAAATGGAATATGATGTGGTAGGTCAATGAAGCATTACTGTCTACAGTGGCAAAACTGTTACAAGTGGTAAGGCCAATGGAGAGACAGTGTAATATATCAGTAACTCTGCTTCATCTTTAATGCAATAGTCACCAGAAATGTCTCCTACCCTTCCTTAGATCAGGAGGCAACGCTGAGAGACTGTCTTAAATGTCAGTGACAAGGATGGAAAAAATAAGCGTCACAAGTGAGAAAGCCCGTCTACGGCTATTAAATTGAAATTAAACAATCTTTAGCTTTCCTTAATGGCATATATTAAAAAAAAAATAATAATGACGGAGGCCCTAACGAGTTATCAGTAAAATTCTCTGATCTTCTCTATTCATGTGAAAAGGAACAAGTGCTGCACCAGGAGACCTCAGCCTGCACAGGCAAGTAAGCAGGACTGGTGAGAACAGCCTGCCTGCTTCTACAATCCACAGCCCATTTGCAGAACTGTTCTTCCCAGAAGGAGCTTGTAGCATCTATTTCTAAGCTAGGTTGTCCTTTCTGGTACTTTAAGGCACTTCTGGCTTTGGCACATGAACTGACAGAAAGCTCAAAGCTACCTTTTGCATTGGCTCTCATGGATCTGCAAAATGTTCCCTTTCTGTTCTCCTTTTACACTAAAAATAATTAAATAAATAAATAAAACACTGTGCAAACAGTTGCAATGGAGAAAATCCTAACTGCATGGCAGATTTTCTTTTTCAATAATATGACAAAGATGACAAAGTGCCCATTTTTCCATCAAGTAAATTTATACCACCACCTTTAAAACAGGAGGACTTTGCATGATTTACCTTACAAAAAAGGGTCAATGCTGACATATAAGTGCTACACTGAGCTCCCAAGCCTCAATTTAAAATACACGTTAGCATTGTTAACATTTAAAAAATGTAAAATTGGCTATTCACGAAATTGTAGCAAGGCATTTGCAGATTGCTCTCACTTAGTGGCTGATTTCAGGGGCGATGAATTTACTCTCAGGATGGGGTGGGGGTAGAGGGGATGTATCCAGTCTGTCCAGTGGTAATATCCCCCAGTAGCCTCAAAGGAATTGTCATTTTGAACCGCAGCAGCATCTGCTTAACTGTTATCCTAGCCTCAGGACTGGAACTTTTTGCTTGTTGTGACGGATCGTGAGAAAGACTACACAGAGCATGAAGATGAAAACAGAGCAAGATTAAAGCCATAAAACACAACCACCAAGACTCAGCTGTCCATACTGTGACAGAACTCAAGGAAATAAAAATGCCAAAATATATCCAACATCCATGATGCACTTTGGCACAGGAATTTGGAACACTGACTTGATAGCAAGCCTTCAGTTTATGATCTTTTTCATTATTATTATAGAGGATTTGCTGATACTCTGAGTTAACGACTCAAATCTCAAACGAGATTATTAGTCAAGAAGCAATGAGTCCCAACGCTAGGCACATTAAGAAGTAAAACCAAATTCAACCAAAACTGGAAGAATGTATTCTTTACATACAAGAAAAAAGGCAGCAGTTAGTTCAGTAGCTATAACCAGAACAGCTTACTGCTCATCGCAAGCACAGCCCGGGCTTGCCTTGAATGTCCTGCCTGCACCAGCAGCACTGCTGAGCCATCCAAGAAACGTTTGGCTGAAGTCCCTCCAATGTGTGCAGATGGAGTTAAAACATTTCCACAGAAACTCCACAGCTACATAGGCTGAACTGGTTACAAAGGCAGTGCTTCGAATTAACAGCAAGTGTTGCAATTTCTTAATTTGCAATGGGCCTAACTGTCTGTGAGAACCTCTGTGGAATAATCATGGTCCAGAGGCACTCATTCTTTACACTTCTGTGCCAGACTTGTAACTGCAATCATCTATTTCCATTCCTTGGAACACACATCCAGGAATGTGTGCAATAGTATTAAAATCTGAACATTACAAATAAAGGCAGGACAATGCCGTGATGCCTAAGCCATATTCTTCTCCTTTGAAACATCTCAAAATACAGTGCTGATCACAACACTTGTATGAAAATTAATGAAAAGAAAAAAGTGGATTAATAAGCCTGAAATGTATCATTCTTTTCTTTGCCTTCTGCTGCAGGTTAATTACTTTACACTATTCCATCAATCATTTTTGATTTCCAACTCTTTAACATTCAGTTTAAAACAAAGGATAAAAATTTTGGGAAGGTCAGTGGTCTTCTGCTCTAAATAGTTCAGGCACAAGCTATATAAATAAAACAAGGAAATCTCCTTGTTCAACTCATACCACACACTGAATGGAATGTGTTTCTATTAACTCTTATTTCTCCTTGTCCTATAACAAAGTGATGAAATTTAAAGTTGTGGCCAATTGTGCTATTTACTAATTATTAATAAATCTTCTGGACAGTGTAAATGAAAAAAAAAAAAAAAAAAAAAAAAAAAGAAAAGTATTTTTATACCAAAGGGGAAAACCTCAATTAAAATAAAAGAAATTATTGCCAACTTCGCAATGAAGCCATTTTATACCAAAAACATGGGTTTTTTTTGAGAAAAGTGTGCTGTCTTCACAAGAAATGAGCCTTACTAATAGGTAGTTAGGAGCAGCTGCTCATTAAAAGAAGAGCAGCAAAATAGCTTTTGCTATAAAATTACGCTTGGTTGGTAAAATTCTGAGCACCAATTTGTATTCCGGGTCTAGACCAGGTGATAACATCTGTGGGAATGCCATCGTAGCCAAAAACTCAATTCACCTCATTATTATACTTTTGTCACTCTGATTAGCACTGCCAAAAATGATCATGGACGTAAAAGCAAATTCACTCATTTTTCAGCCCCATGCAGGTGTTCAGGTGGGAAAGGTTGGTAGCAGAGCAGAATCATGGAAAAAAAAAAAAAAAAAAAGGAGAACACAGGAATAGTTCAGCCCTTATTGGCTGAAAAAGTATTGGTTGAAAAATCAATTGGGAAATCACAACCTTTCTGGTCTACCCCACAAACCCTGTGCACAGTGTGGATTGGAAGGCAAGACAACATAAACAGGATGAAATTTTTGCATCAGTGAAATCAGCTTACATCTCAGAAGTATTACACTGATTTGAGGGAAATCCTCAAGAGAAACACATTCAGAATAGGAAAACAGGGAATTGAGATTGGCTGATGAGTAATAATTTGGGCATTTAGCTAATAAGCTTTTAGGAAGCTGGCCACTGCTATATTAAATTTGATAAAAATAAGAAAGCAAAATTGAGCTTGCACGGGTATGCCTACCACATTCAAAAGCCATAACAAATCCCAAAGGACAGAGCAGTCCTCCTTGGGACTGGAAAAGGATTGTGCCTCTTTGAGATACAATTACTCCCTGGACTCATCCCAGCATGGTGCAGCTCTCATCTGCCACACAGCAGAAATCTGCCATGCTCAACAGTTCATTTACCTTGCTAGAAAAACAACTCAATTCAGCAAACTCCCAAATTCACTCGATGCAGCTGCTCTCAAACCCCTTGTTACAGTTTAATGAAATGTGCTGACTGAGCTGTTTCATAGTAAATATTAGTTATAGCAGAACTCACCTCCCAAATTGAGTCTTTTAGGAGCAGGAGGATTCTGCATTGCCGTAGCACTGACACAGAATCACCCATAACTCAGAAATAATAAAATACCATCTGAGGGCATAGAGGTTATTGCCACCAGCAGCTCCCTATAGAATTGTAAATCATTTGAACAAAGCTTACCCTTTTTTGAGAACTTCAGGCTACACACACAAGACACCAGTGTCTTACACAGGTACAATGAAGACTGCACCCTCAGCTACTTCATTTAACCTTGCTTCACAAATGAGTGAACCCTGAACAGGTTGCTCTTACCAGCCGAAAATAAGAAAAGTTCCCTCAAAACACTGGCAATTTGTCTTAGAGGAAGTTTAAACCTTAGGGCGATCAGCTTGCCAACCATCTGATAAGTCAAGTGGATTAACTGTGAAATACACTGTGCACTGAAGTTCAGTGGGGGTATACTGAAGGAAAACCCAATAAAATTCAATGGAATAACATTTTTGCGAGCATCTGCAGATCCAGACCTTTGCCCAATATGTAAGCTATGTTATTTTTGCTGCTGTCATTACATTTTTAAAAAACACCGAACATCATTCAAATTAAATTCACTTTCAGCTCCATTCTATGTGCTTTCACTAATGTGGCACTGTGTCACCTTCAGAAATGCCGCAGCACTTAAAATCTAACGTTTCCATCCAGTCTTAGTGCTCCTGGAAGTGAAACTTTCCACATAAAAAAAAATCCTGGGAATGTAATTCAAAGGTCGCTGCTCAAAGCAGAAACATTTTGCTTTACAAAATATATCCGCTCTATTGAATGAAAAAACAATTAAAAGCAAGCAGTACTAATCTACATATGTTGAAATAAACCAATCGTAGCTCTTGATCCCAATATTTTTTTTAATTAATTGAATACTGAGAATAGTTAACTTGCAGAGTATGTTACTTCTCCACTGTGTGAACTTGTGGTATTGAAAACAAAGTGTTATTTTGATTCACAGCTCATCGGAGTCTTGTTGTATCGTGCTCAGTGAACATTTTCTAAAGTTTTCATAATTTCCTGATATCTCCACAATTAAATGAATAGAAAATAAGAATTAATTATTTTTATTACTTGTTTTGAATTGAAGTAACAATGTTCCTTTGCAAATAAAAACAGAGATGAAAACAGGCTGTTTTGCGTCAATGCCAGAAAATCACACTTGCAGGTGTACGGCCCAACAGAGTTCTGGATGTTCCAATTAACAACCATTCCCAATTCATTTCAAAGAGCTAGGCAAGATCTAGATATATCACAGATTTCTGCAAGACATTCATACTTTCCCTATTTTGCCCTTCATTTATCTATATTCTGTTGTATGCAACTGCTGTTGCCTATCACCTTCATGCTCTTTTGTTCCGCCTAGAGTTTACAACCTCTTGATTGAAGTTGCTATAACCCAAATACCTCACCTTTAACAAAGCTGATACTATATAAAGGACCTCAGTAGTGCTAAGCAGATGCTAGTCACTCTTCTGCATGATTTGTCTTTCTTTCCTGCTGAGGATACAACTCCTTTAAGAACTCAGAACTTGTTGCTGTGCTTACAGCTCAGTTATCAGCCACCTGCAGTTTATAGAGACATGACCACAGGATTGTTTCCCAACGCTTGGCAGAGGAGAACTGTGGACACACCAGCTCTGGAAGACATGCCTTGCCTTTCACAAATCACAGTTTGGCAAGACAAACCTCACCTCCCTAAAATCTCAAACTTGCCTTGGATTATGGAGGCCTTGCAGAGTTTTTTTTTTTTGAATCACCGATAAATTGGATTTCTTACTTTTCTAGAAAGCCATATTCATCATTTCTATCATCTGAGTCTACTTGCAATACAGGCAGGAAAATAAAACCAAGTTTCATCCAAATAAAGCAAAGAGTTATGTATTTGCTTACAAAATAGAGAACACATTTACAACAGAGAAACACATCAAGAAAACACAGATGACAGACCTGGCTTTCAGAGTAATTTTGTTTCCTAATTTTTGTTGAATTTGTCAGTTATGGTTCTGGCAGGATGTTACAAACCTAGAATTATTTCAAGCTCTTAACCTTTTATTTGTTCCTTTTTTCATTAAAATCATATCCAATTTAAAACCAAATCAAGCTGAACTAAACCAAGCTTCTCTCCCCCAAACCAAAACCTCCCATGTTATCTGTGACATCAACACAATTGCACATGAATGTGCATGCTTTGTACACTTTTCTTTCCTCTTCACATTCAAAGCATTTAGGAAATGGTCTACTAAAAGCTAACAAAATTTTGAGAAGACATATGAACGAGTTCTGGGAGTAGGACTAAAAGAGAGCCTTTTGGGGATATGCTGCAGACCACTCTCTATAATACTACATGTTTTATGCCTTTTGCTTTCTCTTCATTATGGCAGAATAAAAATGTTCACTTTATAAACAGCGCATTGCTATCATGAAATAACAAACTGCTTTAGAAAAGGTGGCTTTGAGCTACATATTTCCTTGTCTACACAAAGTTCTAGAAATCACAGACTAAAACTGCAACTGCCATATATAAGAAAATACTGCTGAAACCAGACTCTAAATATTCTAGTTCACGGACTCAAAGTCAAGCTGCAAAATACTCGTCATTTTTAGGAACTGCGTTTGTCAGATGAAGAAAATGAAGTTATATTAGCTATAGCTCCTTTAGATGATGCTTTTTGATTTGCTGTTTCATTATTCTTGCTTTGTTTTAACGTATTTTCACCACAGTCAGGAAGTCCTTCTCCGAGGGAATGTGGGCTACTGTTGCTTTGGAGTCGGTAGCTGACACCTCACAGAGAGCTGTGAAGTTCTCAGCAAAAGCATTTGTTCATTTCTGGAAGTCTTACATGAGGGTAAACCTTAACAGAAAACAAAGCCTACTAACATGCTGGGCTCATATGAAGGGAAGCTTGAACAGAAAGTAGAATTCCCTCTGTGTTTATTCTGCTTTTATGTTTCTCTTCTCTGGCATACTTGCACATAAAGGCAAGAGGTAAGCCACTACTGACACACTGGAAAATCAAGCTGAGCTGAGAAGAGTAGGGGAAATGCTAGTGAAAAAAGATAAAATCTGTGTACTGAAAAATGCCATCTAGTTATTCCAACTATGGTCAAAGATTGACTGCGGAACTGATGCGGAGACAAGTGGTTAGAAAAATCCTCATCTACATGAGGACTGATCAGCCCAGTTCTCACAAGAGTCAATGGGACTTGAATATGGTCCAAAGGGTAAAAGAACACATCTTCTTTGTTCACTCTATACACCTATTTGGCCTATACTGCCAAATTAAATTCTACACTGCTGTTTGAACTCAAAATGTTTGCTTATAGAGAGACTGAATCTATTTTTAAGACTGATTGATAATCTATTTGTCTTAATAGTGGCAATGAAGTCCAGAAGCTGATTAAATGCTTCATCAAAAAGTTATTTGTACCCTGATGACTGCTTGAAATTTGGTGCTTTTGAGTTGCACAGAACAGCCTTTTTATTTTAAGATACATATTAGGCAAATGGAAGCTGCCTTTCAGGAGGCTCTTTGGCAAGGAGAGTGCAGGAGGAGTTTTCTATATAAATCCGGATAACGCTTATACTGTTTTCTCTTTCCCAATGATACCTTCTTAAAAGGATTGTCCCAGGAGATTAATCACTCATACTTGACCTGGGCCGTCGCTGAATAAATGGACATAAGGATGATCTTCTCACTTTCTACTTGAACTACATTAATTTAATTTGTAATTGGTTCAGTCCTATATTTTCCACAAAACAGTAACTGAAACAGTCAGTCAATAGTTAAGACAAAAGAGCTCCAAGATTAACATCTGATAATGCGAAAGGCACAAGGTTGCAAAGACACTTTCCTCCTGTAGCTCTCTGGAGACCTTGAGACAGACAGAATAACAGACATTGTATTTTTCTGTAATAAGGCCCTAAATAACGGGAGAAGGTGATGATGTTTCTGCTCCATGTAGCTGTAGTATGTGCAAATAGAATTGCAGATTAAAAAAAAAAAAAAAGCACACAACCCTATCTAACAAAGCAGTTATTCTGTTGAGGCCTTTAGGTGACACTTCAAACCACTAGTGACCATGGAGTATCCAAACAAAATAGAAGATAAAAAGCTTATAACAAGCTTGTTGTTCCATAGAAGGGTTCTGTAGATACCATCAGCTCTACTGGCAACAAAAAGAGCTAACAAAGTGAAAGATAAGACTGATGTACCAGCGTAACAAGCCTGTTATTCCATGGAGAGATCTCTTTCAGGTTATACTCTAGATCAGGAAAGATGAGTTAGGATGGTTTGCAGTTTCAGCAGAATCCCATGTTGCATCAGTACAGTTCTTCTACCTGGCTGCATTTTTAATACAGAGGTATACAGAACAATTAAGCAATTTTTGATGCTGCTGTTTCTTTAAAAGCTCAACGGAGAGTTTATTTTATAAGTTGCTTACTATGTTTCTAAATTAGAAATCTAAAATTGAGTGATCCGTCTGCAAGTATGAAGAACAATTAAACAGCATGGTTGAGACAGCAGTTTTAGTAAAAACCCTCGCTTCTACCCATCCTTCTATTTGTGTGGGCCTCAAAGGTTTAAGATAAAACATGACTACACTGAGACAGTTTTGAAACAGAGAGAAAAAAGCTGTCAAGGAGGACTAATAAAGGCTGTTTCAATATGATGAAGGAAACTGGTACTCAGGAGGTACCTGAAATGGATGCTAACAACAGGAAGGAGTGAGAAACCCAGACTGGGAAAGTACAGAACAGAAAACTTCCTTCAGGAATGCACAGCAAAGGAGAAGGAATATAGCAAATCTCCTTTCTACTGAAACCTGTAGGTTACTGCTGCTGAAGGGCAAACTTATAAGTGCTGCAGTAAAAAGGAGCCAAGCAAGAGGGATTGAGAGCAGTGATCAAACTGCTCAGCTTTTATATTTCTAAAGGTTTTTGTATTATATCCATTCAGTCCATCAATCACAACTTTATTAAACCACAGAACAGATGTCAGATCAATGGCTGTATCGGAAACACTTTGATTGACAGGTTGATGATGGAACAATTCCAGCCTCCATACATTATTAAACACGTACTAATGCTGCTCTTTCAAAGCCACCCATACTGACTCTCTTCTCTCTGTATAATACCTTTTTCAATAGTAGACCTAATTGTAGATGAATATTACATAGGAAAAGCAAGACTTACAGTAATAAATAATAATAAACTAGTAAACAAAAGAAAGATTTCAAGGTTAAAACAGGTTGCATTATGCCCCTGGGCATTAAATTTTCATTTTAGTTCAATTGTAGGAGCTATGGTTGGATTGTCAGCTTTAATCAGAATATTCAGTTATCACCTTTTTGTTGTAATCATGACATAATTTAAGTTTAGCTATTCTTTACATATTTGCCCTCAGCCAGTCCACCAGTACAAATCTGCTCTTTTTGAGTGAAGAGGTATACATGAAAAATACATATAAATAAGGCAGAAATTGCCCCTCTGGCAATTTCTGTGCTTAACTCCAGATTTCAAGCAGATTTCAATAGGTTATCAGAGCAGTATGCAAACTGTATTTCACTGGCAGAAATTAATCTGAATTTCATAATGGTAGAAAAGGATTATGTTCTTGGTGGATGAAGCATAAAGCACCGTAACAGGGAGATTCTGTATGAAATTCTCTCACGGCACGTGAATAGGGAGTGGAGTTGCCATGAACTGCAGTCCATCAGCTCCCCTCTGCTCTGTACCATTCTTTGGGCTAGTATACCTTGCAGATGTGTGATTTTGTAACGTGGCAGTGAGATCAGGTAGAGACGATCTGCAGTTTTTCACTTGGTCTGACATCTTGATGCATTCCCCTGATTGTGATCAGTATAGAAGCGAGATCTGATTTTACACAGACAGTTTAGTAACAGATAAATAGATGGGATAAACATGTTAAAACAGATAATAAAATACATATGTAATCTTTGGTGTTTTAGAGAGGAAAAAAACTTTATATTCCTCTTCATGGCAAGTGGTTTCCTAACAAAATTACTGGTGAGTTTTGGGGCCAGTGAGAGAAGCTTCCCATATGAGTAGTAGGAAGAGGCTGTAGGAAAACTGTTCTGTTTTAGCAGATGAAATGATTGTTTTCTACTTTAAGTTAGCAGCTTCATCAGCATTTAGAAACACCCATGTGGTTGATGTCTAAATAATCAAGTGAAGGAGTAACGGAAGTGACCGCTTCCTGTATTCCTATGGGGCTTTAGCATAGGATTCAGGGCTGAAGATCAAAACTGGAATCCAGTTTTTGGTGTTAAGGTTGGAAGTGACAGAGGCTGCTCTTACTCAGGTAACTCTCCTAGCCAAAGGGATAAAGAGTGCTCCTGTGTGAAGAACCTCCCCTCTGGAATGGCTCCAACCTGGACTTCAATCTTTCAGACAGCATCAAAGGCCAGAATAATTCCCAGAAAGTATGAGGCATGAAAAGGTCTTTACAGTATTTCTCTCGCTTACTCATCAGAGAACAGATTTTCTGTTGAAACAATTTTAGAAATCCAGCATTCATTCTGAACCAGGCAAGTTTGGAATTGGGTTTGAAGTCAATTCTCACTTAAGTGACCACAAAAGTTTGTTTTGGCTGCAAAATATGATATGTTAATTAGCAAAATGTTTTTTCTACAGAAGTAAATGAATTAAAACCTTTTAATAAAAACCACTTTGCATACTTCAAGCTTTTAAATTAAATTGAGACAGAATTAAAGCCAACACTGAGTGGGAACTGTTTGTGACTTTTGGGCTTGTTTGTAGGAAAAAATCTGGGTTGTTTCTTGAAAGACAGCTGGTGGGTCTTTATGGTGCCCTGTAGAACACTTTTAAAAGATAAAATTCAAAAATATGTTCATCATAGAAATGTATAGTTTATGTTTTATGTCTACCTTAAAACATAGTCCTGCTGAGGTACTCACAGTGGATTATTTTGGACTTGGCTCAATTTTTCATGTCTCTGTGCTCTCATTGCTCCTCTTTCTGGACTGAAATTCAGGCTTCAGAATAAATGAAGTGAAGATTTATTTATCTCTAAATAAATCATAGCTCTAAATAGGTTGTCAATTTTTTGCAATTTTTAAAAAAAATTTATTATTATTATTATTTTTTTGACTGGGCCATAAGATACCATTTCAAGTCAGGATGAATACATTCAACAAAACTGCAATTGGTAGCCCAAATCCTGAAGCTATAATTTTAATTCAGGAGGAATTCCTGAAGAACTTCATGATTATGCTGCTTGCATGAGAACTGTAAATGAACGTGGTGCTGTTGGTGTTTATACCAAAGGGAAATCCTCTGTGCAATAAAACGAGGTGTCATTTGCAATTTGTGAAAAACCCATGATATTTTAACATCAATCAGTCATTTACTCTTTCTTGAAATTTTCTATAAAAGAGTCAGGAATTTTAAAGATAGCAAACATAAAAACCTGTGGTGTATTTTCACATATATTTCATGAAGTTATAAGGGAATGCTGTGACCTTGAAAGACAGGACTGTGTAAAGAGCTAGTAACAGGAAAAAAAAGATTTTATTTATGTTTAGTTGCACTACAGTAGCTCTAGGATCTTTTTATCAACCACTAAACCACCCAAGTTTTTCAGAGTCCTTTCCCTCTCTTTCCAAATAAGAAACATCAACATTTGCAATGGATTTGTTACTACGAATATAGTGACAGTGTTTTCAAGTCTGAAGGGAACATTAGCTTGGAATTCTCTAGTTTGCATTAAGAGTATGAGAAAACAAGATCAGGAGACTTAATGTCTATAAGAGTCATGGAAATGAAAATGACAAACAGAAAGAAAAATTCATAGTATCTGCCCAGCAGCACTATTGAAATTTGTTTTCCATTTCCTTACCATAGTAATTACACATGCAGAAATTCTCACTAGTCATACTATTTCCTATAATTTCATCTGTTCATAGGGGAAAAATGTTGATAATAACTTTTAGATATAACTGTCACCTCTTTTGACTACCGAATATTTTGAATAATAGGACTAAAAATCCATCATATTCAAGACTCCTTGAAATAAATACAGAAGTCCCAGATCTCAACAGGGTTTTTTTTTAAACAGAGTGAAAACATACTAGAGTTAGAATTTAATTCCAACACATAAGAAAGAGGAGAAAAGGGAAAGGGAGCAGGAAAAGAACCGGAAGGGAAACGGAAGATAAAACTACAGTGAGTAAACATCTTTGTTAGGATGTAAGTTTACTCAGTACCTTATTCAATTAGAAAAAAAAAAAAAACCCACACAACATGGAAACACTTGGAAAACTATTCCTATAGATTAGCATCAGGTAGAATAGAACAGAATATGGTAGGGGATGGGATAGGACAGGACAGGATTTTCAAAGACCATCTAGTCCAACTGCCTGACCTCTTCAAGGCTAATCAAAAGTTAAAGCATGCTATTGAGAGCACTGTCCAAATGCCTCTTAGCACAGACAGGGATGGTACATCTACAGGAAAACTGTTCCAGTATCTGAAAACCCTCATGGTAAAGAAATTTTTTCTAATGTTCAGTGTAAGCCTTTGCTGATGAAGCTTTGTGCTGCCCCTGCATGCCCTGTTCACAGGTAGCAGAGTTCTGTACCTCTCTCTACTCTCCTACTGCAGAGAGCAGTGAGGTTGCTCCTCAGCCTACTCTGTACCAGGCTAAGCAACACAAGTGTCCTCAGCCTCACCCCACAGAACATACCTTCCAGCCCAGCTACCAGCTTTTTTTCTCTTGTCTGTACATTTTTGGTGATCCTAATGTTCTTTTTATAGAGTGGAGCCCAGAACTGCATGCAATGTGCAAGGACAGACCACACCAATGCTATATATAGAAAGAGAATAATTTCTTCTTGCTGACTGGCAATGATGTACTTAATGTCACCCCACAATGTGGGTTGTCCTCTTTACTGCCTAACAAACACATTGCTGGCTTATGCTGAGCCTGCTCCACCAGCACCCCCTGGTCTCTTTCTGCTGAGCTTCTTTCCAGCCTCTCATCTCTCAGACTGCACCTGTGCCTGGTGTTGCTCCCTTTGAGGTGCAGCACCTGGTATTTTCCTTTGTTGAACTGTGTGCTGTTGCTGATTACACAAAGCACCAGCCTATCTAGATCCTGTTGGAAGGCTCCACATCCCTAAACAACAGCACCTCTCAGTTTAGTATGCTCAGCAAATTTGCTGGGGGTGCCTTCAACTCCTGCACCCAGATCTATGATTACAATGTTGAAAAGGACTGGCCCTTGAATTGAGCCACGGGGAACACCACTACTGACCGTCTGCCAGCGAAATGTAGCCCCATTCACTTCAGCCCTTTGAGTAGTACTGCATTGAAACAGAAGAAACAATTCGGAAGTACACAATAGATCCTTCACATAGTTGTAACACACAGAATGTGCTTAAAGACATATAATGTTTATGCCTGGATTTTTGTAAAATATGTATATATGCAGTGTGCAAACATTCACATAGCAAATCACCATAGGCTGTGAGTAGACTGTTGGTATTACTAAAAGACTTTAGGAAACTTTCAGTTTTAATAATTTTTATTAGGACCATTTTTTGCTTTTCTTTGACTCTGGGGGAGTTAATTGAATCTGACTTGTACAGTTTAAAGAGAAAATAACCATTGAAATATGCATGTTTAAATATAATTTACTGGAAACATAGCTGACCTTGACCCAAAATCACATTTCAGAGCTTGAAGCAAACTATGTATTGCTGTCTGCTATGGATTAAAAGTGAGTGCTGGATCCTATCACAAAGCCAGAACTTCCATTTTCCAGCTATATAAAATCTTCTAGATGTGCAAGCAAACAATTTTGCATTAAATAACAAATTGTTACAGGAGAACTTTCATATTCGCCTAAGAATTAATATGGATGACTTCTGCTAAGTAGAGAAAGTTTTGTTGACCTACTCTTTTACTACTTGTACTACTTTGTCCATTCTGTTCCATATGACTGTGACTGTAGAGTGGCTGTAGAACAGTATCTGTAGACACGTGTTACAGTGAGGCAGCAATCTGAGATACTGTTTGTGTAGGACATGATGAAAGGAACACTGACATGCTCACACAAACAGGGTCACACATCTCCAGGCATAAAAAAAAAAAACATATGCAAAAGAAAGCACAGTAATATTAAACTGCTAAAAGTTAAAGTACTGAAAACCTGGGAATAAGAAGAGATCTCAAGAGATTCAGTAATCAATAATCATTTTGCAAACAGAAAGTAAATAGCATAAGCTATGATCTTACCGTTCCTGTTGTGCCCAAGGAAAGGTGGTTCATCTGTTGGGTCAGTGGGCCCATCATGCTTGCTGGCTGCATTGACATAGTGTGGTCCATTGTTGGTGTTATCACAGCACCCTAAAAACACATATTATTTACACTTCAACATTTTTTTTTTTTAAAAGGGAAAACAACCAAAAAACCGCATTCTCTTATATGTGAACCTGGATGAGAACTTGACATGAATCTTAAAAGAGACTAATATATCTGTCAGAGGAAACATGGTTTGTTTCTATTGACAGCCAAGCTACATACATATATTATTTGTACTACTAATGAGGCCATTTTATGTCAGTTCCAATTACGTGTCATTTTTTACTTCATTACTTCTGACAAAAAAATGCATATGTTCTTTCCATGATGAATGCTACTGTACATTGCAAAATGCCTGTCATTTATATATTTCCACATCCTATTCAGAACAATCTTACAGACAGAATACATATGTCCCCAATTTTCTCTGACTTCTAAAACCTCCAGTCTCTGAGATCTTCAACCTATTATGGTAATTGTCTTGGATTTTCCAGTCTCAATTAAGAACTCTTACTCAGGACATTTCATAGCTGACTAAGTAAGACTAGCTATTGACAGCGAGTGTGGCAGTGACACCCATTTAAAACACACATGCATCACTGAAAAGCATTTTTCTTCTCTGCATGAAAAACAAATACATTAATAACAAACAGCACATACACTAAAGCAAGAATAAGACTTTAAACAAAAATGAAACGAAAGACATGCCAGAGCTTTGGAGAGTCTCTGTCATTTGTATTCCTCTT